>NC_141052.1:12444409-12511909 GCF_041138505.1 Cibotium barometz | reverse complement strand
CTCTTAAATCTGAGGTGAACAACACAAAATCATCCGAGGTGAACAACACAGAATCTATTGATCCAGGTATGTCTCCCTCATTACATGTTTTATTGCAAATAAAAGGTCATATAAATGGTTTTGAAGTTTGTATTTTACATGATGATGGTAGTTCACATGACTTCATCTCTGAAAAACTTTTTAAGAAACTCCAACTTGAAACTACTTATAAAGTTAAATCTGCTTTTCAAGGAACTAGGTACAATGGCACACGTGAAATAAAAGATCTTGAAATTTCTATTGGTCCTTATAAGGAAAAATGAAAATTTCTTATTGTACCTCTGTACTCCACAGATGTCATTCTTGGTATGCCATTTAAACACCAACATAATCCATAGATTGATTATCATACACACACTATGTCTTTCAATTTCAATAATCAATCTCTCTCTTTATCTAGTCACTCTTCTCTTGAAATGTTTCCACTCATCTCTCACACACAAGCACGTCGTGCATTAAGGAAACGTGAGAAAGCGTACATGATTTATATTAATGAAGTGGAAAAGAAAGAATCTTCTCTCTCACCACAACAACAAAAATTTCTTGCTTCATTTAATGATTGTTTTACGGATGACTATCCTCCCCATCTACCCCCTTCTCGTGGTGACTTAGACCATACAATAGAACTTCTTCCAAGCATTCAACCGCCTCACAAAGCACCATATAGACACGGCCCTTTGCACCAACAATAAGTGCAACGTCAAGTAGTTAAATTGCTTGACAAAGGTCTCATTCGCCCTAGCAGCTCCCTATTTGGTGTGCCTGTCTTACTTATGAAAAAAAAGAATAAAACCTTTAGGATGTGCATAGACTATAGAGCACTAAATAAAGTGACTATTAAGAACCGCTACCCAATCCCTAGAATTGATGACCTATTAGATAAATTGAAAGGTGCAAGTGTATTTAGTAAAATTGACTTAAAGTCTGGGTATCATCGAATCTATATGGATCCTGTTGATATCTTCAAGTCTGCTTCATGACATTATGAGTTTGTTGTCATGCCCATCGGTCTCACGAATGCTCCTGCCACATTTGCACGCATGATGAAGAATTTTTTTGTAGATTATCAAAACTTTGTGATTGTTTTCTTTGATGATATTCTTGTTTACAGTCCTCTTACAGTCACTCTGAAGAAGAACACAAGGATCACTTAAATATTGTTTTTGATTTGTTAAGGTAAAATAAATTATATGCTACCCTAACAAAAGTTCTTTGCTTCAAACTGAGATAGAATATCTAGGCCGATGGTATTCGAGTAGACCCCTAAGAAAGTCTAGACCATTCAAGATTGGCCCACTCCTAAAAACGCCCATGAAGTTAGAACTTTTCTAGGTCTAGCAGGTTTTTACCACAAGTTTGTAAAGAATTTCTTGCTCATTTCTCTCCCATCGACTACCTTGCTTTGCAACAAGAAGACAATATTTCGATGGGGTGACAGTCCTTCAAAACTTTGAAGTACTTATTGACCCATGCTCCTGTCCTGCAACGCCGAGACTTTGACCATCTTTCTTTTTAGTTGTTCACAGATGCTAGTGGATCTAGCATAGGTGTAGTCCTCATGCAAGATGACCATCCCATAGATTATGAGAGCCGCAAGCTCAAACCCAATGAGGCCAATTATAGTATCTATGACTAGGAACTTTTGGTTATTGTCCATGCCCTCAACATATGGAAGCATTATCTCATGGGATGTAAGGTACTAATAAAGACGGATCAATAGGCGAGAACTTGTTGACCCAATCTTTAAAATCGGATCGCCACATCAAATGGGATTATTTAACCCTATGATCCAATATCAACTAAGTCAGATGCTTTACGTCACAAACCTCTTGATGATAACCAAAGTTGTGTTTGCAACTCTACATCATTTTGATGCGCTTAAACATGCTTATTTGAATAATATGTCTGCTATTCAAGTGTAATATTTTGATGCCATGATTGACTCATATGCTAATGATCCTGATTTTTCACCTGCATGGAATGCCATACATGCTAACAATTATGTGCAACTAAATGATTACACTTATGCAAATGGATTTTTGTTCTTCAAAAGAGACTTTGCATCACTGCACCATTTAGAGAGCTAGCCATAACTAGATGCATGCTGGGACATAGAGGAATTCAATCCATAGTAGCTGCATGTAAAGAATATTTCTTTTGGCCTGACATGAAACATGTCATTGAAAAATTTGTCTGAATGTATTGTTTGTCCAAGAATTAAACACCATCATGGTAAATCTTTTAGTCTTTTAATGACCCTACCTATTCCCAAAGGTCCATGGGAAGAGATTTCAATAAACTTTATTGCTATTTTATTGACTACGTCCTCTTCTAATGACATGATATGGACCATAGTTGATAGATTTAGCAAGCAAGCATAATTTGTACCTGCAAGACCCTGTCTGGCCCTCAAGTTGCTAAGCTATTCATTAAGACTATACCATCGCTTTCCAAAAGTCATTCTCTCTGACACCGAGATGGCCGCTTTTGCAATCATTTTTGGGTTGCTCGATTAAAGAACTTAGGCTCTAAAATGGACTTTACATCCGCTTTCCATCCAGAAAGCAATGGCCAAACTGAAGCTACCAACAACACTATTATAATCTTCTTAGATCCTACACTATTGAACCGACCTCCTCTAATTGGGATCAACATTTGCCTCTACTTCAATTTGCTTACAACAATACCCCCCATTCGGCTACTAGTCAAGCTCCCTTTGCAATTGTCTATAGCAAGAAACTTCCCATTTCAGTCTCTACCATAACTAGTGATGTTCGAGCTACTCACACTTTAGCTCATGACCATGTTAGCTGAAGTCACTGAATCTATGAAGCGAGCACAATTGAAATACACTGCTTAAGCTAACAAGAAATGACAACCAATGAAGTTCAAAGAAAATGATCTTGTTTGGCTTTGCATAGAGAAAAGATGCTTAAAGAATATTGCCAAGAATCCTAAGATCAAGTTGGCTCCTAAGTTTTATGGACCGTTCACCACCATTATCCACAACAAATCAATGAAAATGCATTCCACTTGGGCATTCCCACTTACTAGAAGATAAATAACTCATTCTACGTTAGTTTATTAAGACCCTTTAAAGGGACCACTCCTGTTAACCCTATTATTGATGACCCTCCTCTCCTTGAGAATGCCTTTGAAGTTCTAGTACTTGAAAGTATTATTGACCATGAACAAACAACCACCCATATTGGCAGTGTGTATCATCGTTACTTGGTGAATTATAAGAATCATTCTATTGAGGAATCACAGTGGATTCCTGAAACATCGCTTACCCCGCACTACTGACACTTGATTCTAGCATACCACTCACATTCACATTAATTTGTTTATGGAAACCAATTCATTGACTGAGGCAGTGCATAGTTCTTCCACATGTTTTGGTGATGATTTACTGACTAAGGCAGCACATTCATTGAGTGCCGATTTGCCAATTAAGGGACAACAAACTTCATAAACCCTGGCTTAGGCTTGATGCACTTGACCATCTTCTTGTGATTTTAGGCCGTGAGGCTGCGTGCGAAATCGGCGCAGCCACGCCTAGCCTCATGGTCAAAAAGAAGCAAGAGCAACACCATTAGCAATAGGATAGCAATAGGATAGCATTTTCAGCCATTTAGAGTGAGTGGAGATGAACAATGGTGAGCTATGTGAGAGAGATTAGGGTTTGGAGCAAAGGGAAAGAAAAGGGAAACAAATTTTTAGAAATTTTCAGAAAAATGCATGTAAATTGGTACTCTATGTGTTCCTCTCCTCAAGATCAACAAAAGCCCTAGCAAATGGCGGGGGAAAGATGAGAAGTAATGGCTATGGAAAGCTTGGAGTAGAAGCACAAAAGATAAACATGATTAACAGAGAGATTAACAGGTGATTAATTCAAATTTTCCCTAATTTTTGTACCCCCGCTCCAAATAATTGGTCCAAGGTGCCCAAATTAGGTCCAATTGAGCTAAATCTCCATGAAATCACATGAAATGATGCATCCCCTCCACTAATCTCAAAAGATTAAGTAGAAATTAAGCAAGATTAAGCCAAAACTCTAAGAAATCAAGAGAAAATTCAAAAAGTTATTAAGAAAATGACTAATCTCATGCCCAAAACCTTGATAATGGATCAAAATCAAGGCTCTGATACCAAATGAAATGGATCTAGAGTAAAATATTGAATCAAACACATCAAAGCAAGAATCTAGTATCCATTAATCATGAGATTAGTTATCAAATGGCTCATCACATGAATATACAAGAGAGAGAATCTATAAGTGCATGTAGCAAGAGAAGATGCACAAATAGCCTAAGTGTGTTTAACCTCTCACCAAGAGGATGACTTTCAAGTCAGCCATGAACTTGACCATGGAAGGCCAAATCTCCATTGATGGAGCCCAAAGGTACAAGATGACCAAAATTAGTAAAAGTGTCAAAAGATCCTACCAATGTACCCCAAGCCCTATTTATAGTCACTTTCTCCTTTTGCCCATGGGCCCCTATGTACATGTGGAAATCAAGCTCTATGGTTCATGACAGTGTGTGTATATATGTATGTATATATATGTGTGTGTGTGTATACATACATACATACATATATATATATGTATACATACATATATACATACATACATACATACATACATATATGTAGGGTAGGTACGAACGTACGTACATTCATACATAGATGTATGTATGTAAGTATGTACATATATATGTACATACGTACATACATACATGCATGCATACATACACACATATGCATGTATTCATATACATACATATATACATATATGTATGTATATATATATGTAGCTACGTAGGTATATATATACATACATAAGTATATGTATGAATGTATGTAGGTAGGTAGGTAGATATACATAAGTATATGTATATATGTATGTATGTATGTAGGTAGATAGATATATGTGTATGTACATAAGCACATATATATATTTAGGTGGATATATGTTTACGTACATAAGTACATATATATATTTATGTATGTATACTTTAGATAAAGTGGAGTTGCATTATCTAGGCATGAATGTTATGCCAAGCTAATCCTTGTGGTGTTTATGGCATTATCTGATATTTTGGTCTATGTTATCGAATGTGATGCATTTTCTCATCTAACCAGCCTCCTTGTGGTGTACTTTATGACATTATCTACTATTATTTTCTACATAAATTTCCCTCAACTTGGAAGATTTTTCCCTCTTGAAATCAGACAAGTCCCTACACAAGCTCTAGTAGCTGCCATTCCTACCAGAGAAAACCTTTTACTAGCATTATTATAGATTAGGCCACCCAAGCCAAAGGCATCATGTTCTTAAAGAGGTGCAAAATCTGATAATATGGATACTGGTTTTCAATTTTGACTAAATCCAATTGATCTTTATGAATTATGTATCTATGATAAGCCTCATTAGACCCTCCCAAGATCTACGACAAAGACTAATCTACCTTTTGAACTAGTTCATTTTGATCTTTGTGGACCAATGAGCACTAGTTGAATTTGATCTTGATGGACTAGTGAGCACTCTTTTTCTCATCAAAGACAAATATTTTATAACCTTTATTGATGATTTCACCAAGTATACCCTAGTTTCCTAGCAGATGGATTTAGTACATGATGTAGAGGATTGTCCCCTTTGAAGCCTCCATCTATGCCCCTATCTATGCCCATGTCACTACTTTTATCCTGTCATTTATCGTAATCATCTTCGACGATCCTCTCTTAACCCTTCCCATGTTTTCTTCACTATTCTTAGCTCCATGCACCTAGCGGAGTTCACCAGTATTGCCTGGGAGGTCATCCCTGTGCACCCCTCTGCTCTGGAGATATTGGCTCAGCTTCAAGTAGATTCTTGACTATCTACTGCTTCTGCTCTCTACTGGCATGTACCAACTTTTCACTACCCAATCTTCTTGCCCGTATCAGTTTCAATATCTTCTCCCCCGTATCAGTTTCAACATCACGTTCAACATCACCATTGCTAAGAAGTGTAACCCAAATCTGTATGAGGTTTTTTCTCTTCAACCATT
Organism: Cibotium barometz; assembly: GCF_041138505.1. Classification (NCBI taxonomy): domain Eukaryota; kingdom Viridiplantae; phylum Streptophyta; class Polypodiopsida; order Cyatheales; family Cibotiaceae; genus Cibotium; species Cibotium barometz. The sequence goes on along the minus strand of NC_141052.1, from coordinate 12,505,817 downwards.
CTTGATTTTTTGAATTCTTGCATACTTTTATTTTCTACTCTATGTCAATGTGTATGATCTGAATTCTAATTGACATGTTCAAAACTTTAAAGCTAATCATAGATAATGATTTAATATGAGACAAAAATATGTGTACCTTGTTGTATCATTGAATTTGATAATGGATGTGGTGATGTCCAAGTGCTAGTTGTCAATGACAATATGGGAAAGTAGGTTTGTATTACATAAGCGACATGGACGTCAAGGAAAATTTGAAAAAGAGCAAGACCATTTTAAATTCTTAAAGGGCGGGATAATTTGAATTTAAAATTGGGCGGGATAATTTGAATGCTCTACCACATGCTATAGCTGGAGAAATGCATTCTAGCTCTACCACATGGTAGAGCTGGAGTTGAAATGACTTAAACTAGTGCAAGATGACTTGAAATGACAAACCATCCATCTAGTATCGTACCTCTATCTTGACTTGAAGAGTCAAAAATCACTTACTCTTACCTACTAGGCCTTTCAAGGTTCTATACTATGGCTGACCTTACTAGTCACACCCATTTAAGTCTAGCTCTACTTAGACTTTAGAGTGTTCTAGCTCTACCATGTGGTACAGCTACATTTATGCAACAAAAGATTTGTGAGACAATCTGGGTATGCATAGTGAATTGATTCTTCTCTTTGTATGGGTGACCCCATCTGTAAGATCCCGGTCTCCACCGCGCAACGGATTCGGGGTACTAGCAGTGGAAGTAGCACATTGTGTGCGAGTAGGGGTCAGGGATTTAATATTCATGTGATCACAAGATTTTTTGTGATAATAACACATGTGAACAAGTTATTCACATGTTCTCATGTTACCGTTCACAAAATAACAGGTCACTTGCCATTTGGGAACCCCTTAAAAACTTGGCTACACATGGGAATAAGCTATTCACATGTTCTCATGTTACCATCTTCACATAATAGCAGGTCAGTGGCCACCTAAGAAGGTTTTTTATGCCCGAAAAAGATAATTTTTTTAGGCCCTTGTGAAAGCTTTGTGAATATAACATGTGATCACAAGATTTTTTGTATTATTAACATATGTTATTAACATGTTCACATGTTTTTGTTTACGTCAGTGAAATCCCTGGTAGGGGTCTCACACTCGGGGCCTCGCCCACCACGGATATCCAGACAAGAGACTAATCAGTCGGTTTGTCCAAAACTGAAACCGGAAAAACTTCCTTTACCCGAAAAGCATGGGCGATTTCACCAGGATAACTCTTTACCCTAACGTAGTCAAGATCATTACGGATCAACTGATCTGACTGCACCTTTAACGGTACTTGGTCAAATCAAGGAAGAAACTTGCACTTGGATCATTGGGATCAACGCTTTTTTCCCCATCAAGAGGCACAGCCGTTGATTCCTATCCATAGAATAATTTCTATCCGGGATTTACTTCATCTATCGTAATAATAGAAATTAAATCTCGATTTACGGCGGATCCATCAGTCCAGCCTAACCCCATCCACCAGTCCCATGGGTTAGCAAACCGCCCAACCACTGTAGTGATGGGATCCAATTAAGAATTTGGTTAGGTTTTGTCCCGGGTACCAAGGAAAAGAGTTCCAAGGTCCCCTAGCCGGAAGTTCACGCAAACATAAAACTAGTCACACCACTTACACACCCAATATGAAATTGCCTTTTTCTTAGCATCAACTAACTTTAAAGCAATCCTTTAATAAAACCATTATGTCACTGATGACAATCCTCAAAGTCTCTGGTTGAATCCTTATTTCCAGTCATTCATCCATTGGTATACTTATGGCATCATTGGCAACCAGAACGCTCACCACCTGTCGCTCAGGGGCCTTTTCCATAGTTCCTAGCTCATAGTAACCGGCAATATATTCATATAATAGAATGAAATCTCCGTGGAAGATCAGCTAGATCAACCCATAGATCCATATAAAAGAGCCATGGACTCATCCGTTGAGGACCAGCAAGGTCAATCAACTAGATCCATGCCCGGTTTCAGAAAACAACTCTTACTCCTTGTTCCAATATCTTCCACGATGCACGTGTGGGTATCTTCGGCGACCCAGAGCCCAAGCACCATATGGTCAGCACCCTCTAGGATCCTTCGTAGGTGACCTAGCGCTTCACTCATAGGCCGCTTCCTTGGTCCCTCATCCACCGTACCGGAAGCTCACCATTTAAATCGAACCGAGGCTGGTTAAGACCCCGATCGACCTTGCTACGCGAGACGTCCTCCATTGACTCTCCGTCAGCAGTTGCAACTTTATCAGTTCGGTCTTCATGACCTTAATCCTCAAGACGGTCAAAATGCTTCTCCAACATTCTTGACATAAAACAGTCATTTACAAACAGTCACAAAATACAGTTTGTCACAAAATACAGTTTTTATAACGAACTCTTGTCTTTCCATATTATCCACTCTCGGACCACATTACTTATTCCACATTCCATTCAATGTGTACTCGTTCTCATCCATTCACTCATATAGACTACACATTATCTCACATACACCTTCATATTCATTATTCTACATACATATCCATGTTCGTACGTCCACATCGTACATCCAATTTCACATTCATACATACGCATCTACATGCATACATCCACATCCACATTCATACATCCATACCGCCATTTCCACATCCACACATCCACATTCATATTCATACATCTACATTCACATGCATACATCCATTTTCACATTCTCATTCATACATCCACATTCACATACATACATCCACATCCGTATCTACATCCATACATCCACATCCGTATCTACATCCATACATCCACATCCACCTCTTCATTCACATTCACATCCATACATCCACATCTACATACATACATCCATATCTACATACATACATCCATACATCCACATCTACATACATACATCCATTTTCACATCCTCATTCATACATACACATCCACATACATACATACACATCCGTATCTACATCCATACATCCACATCCACATCCACATTCACATTCATACATATACATCTACATGTATACATCCACATCACATTCATACAACCATATTACCCACTCGTAACACATCCCATATACATCTTAACACATCCTAACTCATCTTAACACATTCTATCACATCTTATCACATCTCATACACATCTTATCACATCTTTTCACATCTCATACACCTCTTATCACATCCCATCACTTTTCATACGCATCTTATCACATCTTTTCACATCTCATACACCTCTTATCACATCCTATCACTTTCCATACGCATCTTATCAAATCTTATCACATCTCATACACATCTTATCACATCTCATACACCTCTTATCACATCCTATCACTTTCCTTACGCATCTTATCACATCTCATACACCTCTTATCACATCTTATCACATTTCAATATATCTTTTTTAAGAGAATTCTTATATTTGATATAAGATTTCTCTACACATTTATTTATGTATAAATTCCATTTAAGGAGACTAACACTTTCGAAATTAAAATCAATTTTTTATGCATCTTCTTATGCATAAATTCAATTTGGTAGGAATTACACTTTTAGAATAAAAGAATTTCTCTTATGCATCTAAGTTATGCATAAAATCCATTTATGATGAAAATCACACTTTTAGTATAAAAAGAATATCTTTTATGCATACCTCTATGCATGAAATCCAATATGATAAAAGTAACACTCTTACAATAAAATAATCAACTTTTATGCATACCTCTATGCATGAAATTCAATTATGATAAAAGTCACACTTTTATAATAAAATAATCAACTTTTATGCATACCTCTATGCATGAAATTCAATATAATAAAAGACACACTTTTATAATAAAATAATCAACTTTTATGCATACCTTTATGCATGAAATTCAAATATGATAAAAGTAACACTTTTGATATAAAAATTTATCCATTATGCATACTTCTATGCATGAAATAAAAATGATAAAAGTAACACTTTTGATATAAAAATTTATCCTTTATGCATACTTCTATGCATGAAAATAAAAATGATAAAAATAACACTTTTGATATAAAAATTTATCCTTTATACATACTTCTATGCATGAAAAAAATAAAAAATAAAAATAACACTTTTGATATAAAAATTTATCCTTTATGCATACTTCTATGCATGAAAATAAAAATTGATAAAAATAACACTTTTGATATAAAAATTTATCCATTATGCATACTTCTATGCATGAAAAAAAAATTGATAAAAATAACACTTTTGATATAAAAATTTATCCATTGTACATACTTCTATGCATGAAAATAAAAATAATAAAAGTAACACTTTTGATATAAAAATTTATCCTTTATGCATAATATTAAAATTTAATTTCTCCATGATTATAATGAAATTCTTTCAATTAATCTAGGATGATAATTCCTAGAATATGGTAGGAAGTCCTCTTTCTATGCTTTGAATGAAATTATTTTATGCATAATTTTTATAAAAATTTTGCCATAGCTCCGCTGCTATGACTGATAAATCTCAATTTTTCTAAGGGATAAAGCTTATCATTAAGGAAATAATTAAAATGATCTCTCATTGGATCATTAATCCATAATGGATTGAATCATCAATATACATAAACTAAAAGCATAGAAAAAAGCCATTAATTTGGCCTCAAGCATAGCTTAATCTTGGGTTAAGGAAAAGCTTTATGAAAAGCTTCATTTGGATTGAGAATGGGTCATGAGTATGACCATTTCTTGAGTGAGAGAGAGAAATTACATAAAAACCATTAGAATTTAAACATAAATGGAAATTAACTTCAATAGCATTCATCAAATTATGTAACTCTTCACTACTGTTCACCAATTAACTTCATAGCATTTAAAAAAACCATACCAATTAAGCTTCTCAAGCTTGAGAGGGGTTGAGAAGAGAGAAACATTGAGAAATTATAGAAAAGATCAATATTCACTAATTACCTTACAAATTGCTTGATTCTTTGTTCACGGTAGAGGCCCCCAACCAATCAATTGGTTAAGTATGTTGAAGGAGCCACCAATGGGGATTGAAGAAAGAGGGAAGCTCCAAAAAACTAGTGAATTATTAATGAATTCATAGTTCTTGGCTTAGGTGGAGTAGAGTAACGATGCATAAACACTATATATTTTTTAACAAGGGGGAGGCTTCTATTTATAGGAAAAATTGAGCTCCTAACCAAACAAACTGATTCTAGAATTTTCTAAATCAGTTTGGTCAATATTTGACCATTTTTAGGTCAGTTAAGTTAACTTTTTGAAACTAGACTTGAATGAGGAGAGAGGAGAGATGAAATATCTCAATTTTTATGAGTTTAAAACTCATTCAAGCATGTGAATTATGCACCTCCTTTAAAGAACTCCCCTTCCTTACATATGTGTCATAATGGAATCATTATACCCAAAATATCTCATATTTTTAATATTGCTCATAGTTTTTTACTAATAAACCTTGTACATTTTCAACTCTTCATCTTATGTGAAATATGCACCTCCTTTAAAGAACTCCCCTTCCTTACATATGTGTCATAATGGAATCATTTTAATATTACTCATAGTTTTTTACTAATAAACCTTGTACATTTTCAACTCTTCATCTTATGTGAGCATTTACTCATTTTTGGGTATCTTCTTTTACAAATTGGATTTATCTCCTCCCTACACATGGATTGATGCTATTGGCCCATAGGAACCTTAATTGGACCATAATCCAAAAATTTCTGAAAATCTAGACCCTTAGGCTAAGGTCCTTTATATCCATTTCTAATTAATTCCAATTGCACATTGGAAAGTTCTTTTTGAATTTCTGTTTCAGGGGAACTTATTTTAATAAGATGAGATAATTTTCTATCCAAAAATATTAAAAATCTGAATATTCTCTCTCTAAAATATTTTCTCTCTCTAGGTTAAAACAGTTAGAAACAAGTCTTTTATATTTCTGAAGAGGGATTGATTACAGGGGAAGATGCTGGACATTTTGAGAGGCTCGGGAGGAATCTTACATTCTCTCCCACTTGAAAAACGCGAGATGCCCTCATCTCGCAAACTGGGGGTAATTTCGCAAGATGCACAAGTATGAGACTGAGAGAAATTTTTTAATTAAGATCAATCACCAATTAAAAAAGTCTCAAAGAGAGTAAGGGTCAAGACAAGAACAAGATTTAAACTTTATTCATTCTTGGAACATATACAGTAAAGATAGAAGAACTCTTTACACTTCCATAAGCCCGTCCATCATATGATCACAAAAGCAGCACTCACAAGCTGCGCACGTATAAGGTAACTCATCTATGGGAATGATTCTGTTGGTTATTGCCGTGCCTATCTCAGTGGTATGAGGTGTTCTAACAAAAGGACCTCTGAGAGGCAAACCAAAAACGGGGTAAAGGCATATCTTCTGATGAGGAAAAAAACACGCTAGTAAGAAGACCCGCTCAGAAAACCCAAGATGTCTTGATCTCATGACGCAATAGTATTGGGGACCCAAACCCAAGGCTTCGATAACCATGGCCAAGCGAACATTGTTACAAAAGTGCTGCTGACCCCAAGGTGTTACCCTAGTTATGTCTTGATAGGTCCGCCATTTGGTCTGAGCTATAGACGTTCCCAAGTGAGGAAAAAGTGAGCGCTCATACAGTTCTATAAAATCCTTCTTCACAGACTCGCTTGCGTCTTGAAGGTGAGAAATCATCATGGATAAAACTAATTCTTGTTGCCAAGCCATGAAGGAGATTAAGAAGAAGGGAGATCGATGGAAGTAAGATTACTGTGAGCGATAAGTAAAAAGTTACGACTTATATAAAGGAAGGAGTTAGCGTAACCTAGAAGCCAACGGTATCTTGCCACTGAAGTTTCACCGTCTTTCCATGATTTGGGTTTGGCACAAATTTCTATAGAAGGCATTAAGAACTTTGAGATGAGGAGATAAAAGAAGTTCGTAGGCTAAGTCACTTACTTTCTTTGGTCCGCAATATCTCTGGGGGATAACTACTTATACTCCCCTAGAGATAAATAAATTCTTTTGGTCCGTATTCAAATGAAGACTATAACTGCTTCTTTGAATTCTCTGACTGTCCTCTTCTTATCTGTATATTGTCTCTGTCGATCCTGGGCAGCGTTTATATCTTTATGAATTGCCTGCATCTGTTGCTCTAAGTCGCCAAGCATTTGACTGGTCATCTCGACCCTAATCAATGGGTCGGACCTAGAATTAAGCAATCTTGTCCGAGACGGATCCTGATTAGATCGGTATGAAGGAATTGGTCTCTGAATTTGGGTTCTAGACTTCCGTGTGCCCTTTTCATGGTAGGAGTCGGGCAGTCTTTTAACTGATGGTCAAAACCTTGGCATCCAAAACACTGGTTCTCACTTCTGAACTCATCGTTCTGAATCTTTAAAACGGGTGGGCTCTTGAGAAGGTATTCTGGGTAAAGTGTCTTCCCTTTTTAAACAGAATCTTTCTTTTATTTAGAGAGGGAATAATTATAAGATCAGAAAAGAAGATTCTTACTCCTGTATACCTCAAAGGCTGGGGGAGGAATCTTACATTCTACCCCACTTAAAAGGTGCAAGATGTCCTCATCTCGCAAGTAGAGGACAACTCTTAAATTGCTTAAGATCCAATTTATTCTGGGGTTCCTTATATTCTGGTCAACCCAACAAAATATGGGGATAAATATCCCTTATATAGAACTCATCATTAAATAACAATTCATTCAGATCATATCATTCATATCTTTAACACGATAATGGTCCATTAGACCGAAAAAATTCCTTCTGAACATTCCTCCACGAGAATTTTAGTTAAGCAAGTTCTCAATTTGTCATCCCTTAACTCGATCTACCGTCTCAAGTATTAACAGTAGCAATTTGACAGCACAATCCACTAATCTCATAGTGATTTGCTGAATCATTTTCATCATTTATCATTACAGGGACTCGTCCCAATCATCCACATTGTGGTTTCGCTCAGCTTATTACATTTCAACCCATTTTCAGGGATCATCATTTTTCAATCAGAATCCAAATCAATTCATCAGTTCCCAAACAGAATTAAAAATCATATCAACCACATTCGAAATCATCATCTGGATAGCATTAATGCTTATAATTTCAAGTCTTAGATTTACTCGTATATACTGCCGGTAAAGAGCTGCAGTTATACCCTCGGTATATACGGATAGTCATGATACTCGAAACTATAAGGTAAATACCATCATGTCTAGGCCTCAAGCAAGTCAGGGTTCCATACAATTGCGATACTTCCAATTGAAGACCCAATTACTAATTTACGAATTTCAATTTGAATTAACAATTTGTATAAATTATATCACCTTTTTACAACCTTTTTGTGCGTCTTGATAACTTTTGACATAATTGGCTCCTCAGTTGATCTTATTGGAGATCTATGACATAAATCTGATAAACAGATTTTTCTTTATCTTTTTTTATTTTTTTAATCAGCAGAGCATATCGTCCGCCATAATTAATCATTTATCCAACAGGAATTTTGTCACCGAAAAACGTTTCTTTATTTATATAAAAGTTGCAATATGTACATAGAGCAACTCGGCTCTGAGTTCAAAATCTCCTCGGAAGACATATAAGAGGACCGTACTGGGCCATAGTCATGCCCTGTTACATAAGTTCTCTAACTGCGAAGGGGGCTATTATTTTCTCCTTAGGGATAAATCGACTGAAGAGTCTATAAACTCGGCAAGCAAGTCTGAAATTTTGAGGCGTTGAAAGATATAGAATGACACCACGCGTCATTTTTAGCTTTATCAAAATCATGGCCAATGAGAGGTTCTGCCTCAGTATTGCACGCCGGTTGTAAGAGGCGTGGATATATAGCCCTGCAAACCACTTATGTTGTTGTCTCTCCACTAGGTTGGGAAAATACAATTCCTCGAAATGGCGTGGGAGTCTTGCTCGGCTTGTTCGTGTTGAAGAGATGAGATGCTCGAAGGCAAATGCAATCATATCTTGAGACTGGGTGAGGTCGGGAATACCAGATAAATGGGAAACTTCCATCTATAAAAACAATTTCTTTGATTAAAATTTCTTCATTAAAGAAGCTTACGGAATGAAAATACATTATGAAAATGCTGTTTCTGAATTCTTATTACCAATTTCACATAAGAATTTAATTATCCTTATTATCTTTCAATTTGGCTCTGATACCAACTGTAAGATCCCGGTCTCCACCGCGCAACGGATTCGGGGTACTAGCAGTGGAAGTAGCACATCGTGCGCGAGTAGGGGTCTCACACTAGGGGCCTCAAGAGACTAATCAGTCGGTTTGTCCAAAACTGAAACCGGAAAAACTTCCTTTACCCGAAAAGCATGGGCGATTCCACCAGGATAACTCTTTACCCTAACGTAGTCAAGATCATTACGGATCAACTGATCTGACTGCACCTTTAACGGTACTTGGTCAAATCAAGGAAGAAACTTGCACTTGGATCATTGGGATCAATGCTTTTTTCCCCATCAAGAGGCACAGTCGTTGATTCCTATCCATAGAATAATTTCTATCCGGGATTTACTTCATCTATCGTAATAATAGAAATTAAATCTCGATTTACGGCGGATCCATCAGTCCAGCCTAACCCCATCCAGTCCCATGGGTTAGCCAACCGCCCAACCACTGTAGTGATGGGATCCAATTAAGAATTTGGTTAGGTTTTGTCCCGGGTACCAAGGAAAAGAGTTCCAAGGTCCCCTAGCCGGAAGTTCACGCAAACATAAAACTAGTCACACCACTTACACACCCAATATGAAATTTCCTTTTTCTTAGCATCAACTAACTTTAAAGCAATCCTTTAATAAAACCATTATATCACTGATGACAATCCTCAAAGTCTCTGGTTGAATCCTTATTTCCAGTCATTCATCCATCGGTATACTTATGGCATCATTGGCAACCAGAACGCTCACCACCTGTCGCTCAGGGGCCTTTTCCATAGTTCCTAGCTCATAGTAACCGGCAATATATTCATATAATAGAATGAAATCTCCGTGGAAGATCAGCTAGATCAACCCATAGATCCATATAAAAGAGCCATGGACTCATCCGTTGAGGACCAGCAAGGTCAATCAACCAGATCCATGCCCGGTTTCAGAAAACAACTCTTACTCCTTGTTCCAATATCTTCCACGATGCACGTGTGGGTATCTTCGGCGACCCAGAGCCCGAGCACCGTATGGTCAGCACCCTCTAGGATCCTTCGCAGGTGACCTAGCGCTTCACTCATAGGCCGCTTCCTTGGTCCCTCATCCACCGTACCGGAAGCTCACCATTTAAATCGAACCGAGGCTGGTCAAGACCTCGATCGACCTTGCTACGCGAGACGTCCTCCATTGACTCTCCGTCAGCAGTTGCAACTTTATCAGTTCGGTCTTCATGACCTTAATCCTCAAGACGGTCAAAATGCTTCTCCAGCATTCTTGACATAAAACAGTCATTTACAAACAGTCACAAAATACAGTTTTTATAACGAACTCTTGTCTTTCCATATTATCCACTCTCGGACCACATTACTTATTCCACATTCCATTCAATGTGTACTCGTTCTCATCCATTCACTCATATAGACTACACATTATCTCACATACACCTTCATATTCATTATTCTACATACATATCCATGTTCGTACGTCCACATCGTACATCCAATTTCACATTCATACATACGCATCTACATGCATACATCCACATCCACATTCATACATCCATACCGTCATTTCCACATCCACACATCCACATTCATATTCATACATCTACATTCACATGCATACATCCATTTTCACATTCTCATTCATACATCCACATTCACATACATACATCCACATCCGTATCTACATCCATACATCCACATCCACCTCTTCATTCACATTCACATCCATACATCCACATCTACATACATACATCCATATCTACATACATACATCCATACATCCACATCTACATACATACATCCATTTTCACATCCTCATTCATACATACACATCCACATACATACATACACATCCGTATCTACATCCATACATCCACATCCACATCCACATTCACATTCATACATATACATCTACATGTATACATCCACATCACATTCATACAACCATATTACCCATTCTCGTAACACATCCCATATACATCTTAACACATCCTAACTCATCTTAACACATTCTATCACATCTTATCACATCTCATACACATCTTATCACATCTTTTCACATCTCATACACCTCTTATCACATCCTATCACTTTCCATACGCATCTTATCACATCTTTTCACATCTCATACACCTCTTATCACATCCTATCACTTTCCATACGCATCTTATCAAATCTTATCACATCTCATACACATCTTATCACATCTCATACACCTCTTATCACATCCTATCACTTTCCTTACGCATCTTATCACATCTCATACACCTCTTATCACATCTTATCACATTTCAATATATCTTTTTTAAGAGAATTCTTATATTTGATATAAGATTTCTCTACACATTTATTTATGCATAAATTCCATTTAAGGAGACTAACACTTTCGAAATTAAAATCAATCTTTTATGCATCTTCTTATGCATAAATTCAATTTGGTAGGAATTACACTTTTAGAATAAAAGAATTTCTCTTATGCATCTAAGTTATGCATAAAATCCATTTATGATGAAAATCACACTTTTAGTATAAAAAGAATATCTTTTATGCATACCTCTATGCATGAAATCCAATATGATAAAAGTAACACTCTTACAATAAAATAATCAACTTTTATGCATACCTCTATACATGAAATTCAATTATGATAAAAGTCACACTTTTATAATAAAATAATCAACTTTTATGCATACCTCTATGCATGAAATTCAATATAATAAAAGACACACTTTTATAATAAAATAATCAACTTTTATGCATACCTTTATGCATGAAATTCAAATATGATAAAAGTAACACTTTTGATATAAAAATTTATCCATTATGCATACTTCTATGCATGAAATAAAAATGATAAAAGTAACACTTTTGATATAAAAATTTATCCTTTATGCATACTTCTATGCATGAAAACAAAAATGATAAAAATAACACTTTTGATATAAAAATTTATCCTTTATACATACTTCTATGCATGAAAAAAATAAAAAATAAAAATAACACTTTTGATATAAAAATTTATCCTTTATGCATACTTCTATGCATGAAAATAAAAATTGATAAAAATAACACTTTTGATATAAAAATTTATCCATTATGCATACTTCTATGCATGAAAATAAAAATGGTAAAAGTAACACTTTTGATATAAAAATTTATCCTTTATGCATAATATTAAAATTCAATTTCTCCATGATTATAATGAAATTCTTTCAATTAATCTAGGATGATAATTCCTAGAATATGGTAAGAAGTCCTCTTTTTATGCTTTGAATGAAATTATTTTATGCATAATTTTTATAAAAATTTTACCATAGATCCGCTGCTATGACTGATAAATCTCAATTTTTCTAAGGGATAAAGCTTATCATTAAGGAAATAATTAAAATGATCTCTAATTGGATCATTAATCCATAATGGATTGAATCATCAATATACATAAACTAAAAGCATAGAAAAAAGCCATTAATTTGGCCTCAAGCATAGCTTAATCTTGGGTTAAGGAAAAGCTTTATGAAAAGCTTCATTTGGATTGAGAATGGGTCATGAGTATGACCATTTCTTGAGTGAGAGAGAGAAATTACATAAAAACCATTAGAATTTAAACAAATAAATGGAAATTAACTTCAATAGCATTCATCAAATTATGTAACTCTTCACTACTATTCACCAATTAACTTCATAGCATTTAAAAAAACCATACCAATTAAGCTTCTCAAGCTTGAGAGGGGTTGAGAAGAGAGAAACATTGAGAAATTATAGAAAAGATCAATATTCACTAATTACCTTTCAAATTGCTTGATTCTTTGTTCACGGTAGAGGCCCCCAACCAATTAATTGGTTAAGTATGTTGAAGGAGCCACCAATGGGGATTGAAGAAAGAGGGAAGCTCCAAAAAACTAGTGAATTATTAATGAATTCATAGTTCTTGGCTTAGGTGGAGTAGAGTAACGATGCATAAACACTATATATTTTTCAACAAGGGGGAGGCTTCTATTTATAGGAAAAATTGAGCTCCTAACCAAACAAACTGGTTCTAGAATTTTCTAAATCAGTTTGGTCAATATTTGACCATTTTTAGGTCAGTTAAGTTAACTTTTTGAAACTAGACTTGAATGAGGAGAGAGGAGAGATGAAATATCTCAATTTTTATGAGTTTAAAACTCATTCAAGCATGTGAATTATGCACCTTCTTTAAAGAACTCCCCTTCCTTACATATGTGTCATAATGGAATCATTATACCCAAAATATCTCATATTTTTAATATTGCTCATAGTTTTTTACTAATAAACCTTGTACATTTTCAACTCTTCATCTTATGTGAAATATGCACCTCATTTAAAGAACTCCCCTTCCTTACATATGTGTCATAATGGAATCATTTTAATATTGCTCATAGTTTTTTACTAATAAACCTTGTACATTTTCAACTCTTCATCTTATGTGAGCATTTACTCATTTTTGGGTATCTTCTTTTACAAATTGGATTTATCTCCTCCCTACACATGGATTGATGCTATTGGCCCATAGGAACCTTAATTGGACCATAATCCAAAAATTTCTGAAAATCTAGACCCTTAGGCTAAGGTCCTTTATATCCATTTCTAATTAATTCCAATTGCACATTGGAAAGTTCTTTTTGAATTTCTGTTTCAGGGGAACTTATTTTAATAAGATGAGATAATTTTCTATCCAAAAATATTAAAAATCTGAATATTCTCTCTCTAGAATATTTTCTCTCTCTAGGTTAAAACAGTTAGAAACAAGTCTTTTATATTTCTGAAGAGGGATTGATTACAGGGGAAGATGCTGGACATTTTGAGAGACTGGGGAGGAATCTTACACCATCAGAGAACGGACCACACGAACTTGTGCTAGGGAAGTTGCTCTATGTCCACATCACTCCGTGCATGGATTTGAGCATCGCAATCACTTCTTCCAGCGCGTCAAAGTTGGGTCCCGACGAAGATAGTGCAAAATCGCCATAACAGAGTTTCGGATCCGAAATGAGTCCGAATCGCATCTAAACACAACAAGAAAGATCTGGGTTGCTTGCCACACATTTGTCCATGCATGATTCAAATTTCATGCCTCTTCAGCACCGTTTGGGCCACGGTTGGAAATTTCAGCCATTTGGCACGCTCGTGCATCTTTTTTGAGAACTCGGATTCGGACAGTTAGAAGTTGAGGATCCGGGACCCCATCAGAGAATAGACCACCTGAACCTGTGCTAGAGAAGTTGCTCTATGTCCACATCACTCCGTGCATGCATTTGGAGATCGCAATCACTTCTCCCAGCGCGTCAAAGTTGGGTCCCGGCGAAGATAGTGCAAAATCGCCATAACAGAGTTTCGGATCCGAAATGAGTCCGAATCGCATCTGAACACAACAAGAAAGATCCGGGTTGGTTGCCACACATTTGTCCATGCATGATTTGAATTTCATGCCTCTTCGGCGCCGTTTGGGCCACTATTGGAAATTTCTGCCATTTACCATGCTTGTGCATCTTTTTCGAGAACCCGGATTCGGACAGTTAGAAGTTAAGGATCCGGGACCCCATCAGAGAACGGACCAGACAAACTTGTGTTAGGGAAGTTTCTCTATGTCCACATCACTTCGTGCATGGATTTGGGCATCGCAATCACTTCTCCTAGCGCGTCAAAGTTGGGTCCCGGCGAAGATAGTGCAAAATCGCCATAACAGAGTTTCGGATCTGAAATGAGTCCGAATCGCATCTGAACACAACAAGAAAGATCTGGGTTGCTTGCCACACATTTGTCCATGCATGATTCGATTTTCATGCCTCTTCGGCGCCGTTTGGGCCGCGGTTGGAAATTTTTGCCATTTGGCACGCTCGTGCATCTTTTTCGAGAACCCGGATTCGGACAGTTAGAAGTTGAGGATCCGGGACCCCATCAGAGAAGGGACCACACGGACTTGTGCTAGGGAAGTTGCTCTATGTCCACATCACTCCGTGCACGAATTTGGGCATCGTAATCACTTCTCCTAGCGCGTCAAAGTTGGGTCCCAGCGCCATTCAACACACTTGTTTATCTCCTTGGTTCTCGTCATGGTCTCTTCTTGGAGTAATTAGTTTTGTTGATTTGCATGGTACACAGCTAGCTCAATGCATTCTAGCTCTACCACATGGTAGAGCTAGACCTCAAATGAAATTCTAGCTCCACCACATGGTAGAGCTAGACCTTAAAGCAGTCTAGCTCTACGATGTGGTCTAGGTTGGATACAGCTCTACCACATGTTCTTGTCATGTGAAGTAGATCTCATCTTGGAGTAATTGATTTTGTTGATCTACATGGTACACAGCTAGATCGATGCATTCTAGCTCCACCACATGGTAGAGCTAGATCGGCGGATGCAATTGTAGCTCCTTGGTTCTCGTCATGTGAAGTAGGTCTCTTCTTAGAGTAATTGGTTCTGTTGATTTGCATGGTACACAGCTAGATTCGGGTTGCTTGCCACACATTCTTCCATGCATCATTCGAATTTCATGCCTCTTTGGTGCCGTTTGGGCCACGCTTGAAAATTTCCGCCATTTGGCAGGCTTGTTCATCTTTTTCGAGAACCCGGATTCGAATAGTTAGAAGTTGAGGATCCGGGACCCCATCAGAGAATGGACCACACGGACTTGTGCTAGGGAAGTTGCTCTATGTCCACATCACTCCGTGCATGGATTTGGACATCGCAATCACTTCTCCCAGCGCGTCAAAGTTGGGTCTCGGCGAAGATAGTGCAAAATTGCCATAACAGAGTTTTGGATCCGAAATGAGTCCGAATCGCATCTGAACACAACAAGAAAGATCTGGGTTGCTTGCCACACATTTGTCCATGCATGATTCGAATTTCATGCCTCTTCAGCACTGTTTGGGCCACGGTTGGAAATTTTGGCCATTTGGCACGCTCGTGCATCTTTTTCGAGAACTCGGATTCAGACAGTTAGAAGTTGAGGATCCGAGACCCCATCAGAGAACAGACCACACGAACTTGTGCTAGGGGAGTTGCTCTATGTCCACATCACTCCGTGCATGCATTTGGAGATCGCAATCACTGCGTCAAAGTTGGGTCCTGGCGAAGATAGTGCAAAATCGCCATAACAGAGTTTCGGATCCGAAATGAGTCCGAATCGCATCTGAACACAACAAGAAAGATCCAGGTTGGTTGCAACACATTTGTCCATGCATGATTTAAATTTCATGCCTCTTCGGTGCCGTTTGGGCCATTGTTGGAAATTTCTGCCATTTACCATGCTTGAGCATCTTTTTCGAGAACCCGGATTCGTACAGTTAGAAGTTGAGGATCCGGGACCCCATCAGAGAACGGACCACACGGACTTGTGTTAGGGAAGTTGCTCTATGTCCACATCACTTCGTGCATGGATTTGGGCATCGCAATCACTTCTCTTAGCGCGTCAAAGTTGGGTCCCGGCGAAGATAGTGCAAAATCGCCATAACAGAGTTTCGGATCCGAAATGAGTCCGAATCGCATCTGAACACAACAAGAAAGATCTGGGTTGCTTGCCACACATTTGTCCATGCATGATTCGATTTTCATGCCTCTTCGGCGCCGTTTGAGCCACGGTTGAAAATTTTTGCCATTTGGCACGCTCGTGCATCTTTTTCGAGAACCCGGATTCGGACAGTTAGAAGTTGAGGATCCAGGACCCCATCAGAGAACGGACCACACGGACTTGTGCTAGGGAAGTTGCTCTATGTCCACATCACTCCATGCACGGATTTGGGCATCGCAATCACTTCTCCCAGTGCGTCAAAGTTGGGTCCCAGCGCCGTTCAACACACTTGTTTATCTCCTTGGTTCTCGTCATGGTCTCTTCTTGGAGTAATTAGTTTTGTTGATTTGCATGGTACACAGCTAGATCAATGCATTCTAGCTCTACCACATGGTAGAGCTAGACCTCAAATGAAATTCTAGCTCCACCACATGGTAGAGCTAGACCTTAAAGCAGTCTAGCTCTACGATGTGGTCTAGGTTGGTGGTTAACCTTGATTAAAATTTTTCTCTAAGTCTCATATTCGTGCATCTTGCGAAATTATTTTGAATCTTGCTCTCTTTAAGACTTTTCTTGGTGGTTAACCTTGATTAAAATTTTTCTCTAAGTCTCATATTCGTGCATCTTGCGAAATTATCCCAGTTTGCGAGATGAGGACATCTCGCATTTTTTAAGTGGGGTAGAATGTAAGATTCCTCTCCCAACCCTCTTTTGATGTCCTATATCTTCCCCTGTAATCAATCCCTCTTCAGAAATATAAAGACCTTGTTTCTAACTGTTTTAACCTAGAGAGAGAAAATATTCTAGAGAGAGAATATTCAGATTATGAATATTTTTGGATAGAAAAATAACTCATCTTATTAAAATAAGTTCCCCTGAAACAGAAATTCAAAAAGAACTTTCCAATGTGCAATTGGAATTAATTGGAAATGAGTATAAAGGACCTTAGCCTAAGGGTCTAGATTTTCAAAAATTTTTGGATTATGGTCCAATTAAGGTTCCTATGGGCCAATAGCATCAATCCATGTGTAGGGAGGAGATAAATCCATTTTGTAAAAGAAGATACCCAAAAATGAGTAAATGCTCACATAAGATGAAGAGTTGAAAATGTACAAGGTTTATTAGTAAAAAACTATGAGCAATATTAAAAATATGAGATATTTTGGGTATCCAAAAATGAGTAAATGCTCACATAAGATGAAGAGTTGAAAATGTACAAGGTTTATTAGTAAAAAACTATGAGCAATATTAAAATGATTCCATTATGACACATATGTAAGGAAGGGGAGTTCTTTAAAGGAGGTGCATATTTCACATAAGATGAAGAGTTGAAAATGTACAAGGTTTATTAGTAAAAAAAAACTATGAGCAATATTAAAATGATTCCATTATGACACATATGTAAGGAAGGGGAGTTCTTTAAAGGAGGTGCATATTTCACATGCTTGAATGAGTTTTAAACTCATAAAAATTGAGATATTTCATCTCTCCTCTCTCCTCATTCAAGTCTAGTTCCAAAAAGTTAGCTTAACTGATCAAAAAATGGTCAAATATTGACCAAACTGATTTAGAAAATTCTAGAATCAGTTTGTTTGGTTAGGAGCTCAATTTTTCCTATAAATAGAAGCCTCCCCCTTGTTGAAAAATATATAGTGTTTATGCATCGTTACTCTACTCCACCTAAGCCAGAAACTGTGAATTCATTTAATAATTCACTAGTTTTTGGAGCTTCCCTCTTTCTTCAATCCCCATTAGTGGCTCCATCAACATACTTAACCAATTGATTGGTTGGGGGCCTCTACCGTGAACAAAGAATCAAGCAATTTGTAAGGTAATTAGTGAATATTTATCTTTTCTATAATTTCTCAATGTTTCTCTCTTCTCAACCCCTCTCAAGCTTGAGAAGCTTAATTGGTATGGTTTTTTAAATGCTATTGAAGTTAATTGGTGAATAGTAGCGAAGAGTTACATAATTTAATAAATGCTATTGAAGTTAATTTCCATTTATGTTTAAATTCTAATGGTTTTTATGTAATTTCTCTCTCTCACTCAAGAAATGGTCATACTCATGACCCATTCTCAATCCAAATCAAGCTTTTCATAAAGCTTTTCCTTAACCCAAGATTAAGCTATGCTTGAGGCCAAATTAATGGCTTTTTTCTATGCTTTGAGTTTATGTATATTAATGATTCAATCCATTATGGATTGATAATCCAATTAGAGATCATTTTAATTATTTCCTTAATGATAAGCTTTATCCCTTAGAAAAATTGAGATTTATCAGTCATAGCAGCGGAGCTATGGCAAAATTTTTATAAAAATTATGCATAAAATAATTTCATTCAAAGCATAAAAAGAGGACTTCCTACCATATTCTAGGAATTATCATCCTAGATTAATTGAAAGAATTTCATTATAATCATGGAGAAATTAAATTTTAATATCATGCATAAAGGATAAGTTTTTATATCAAAAGTGTTAATTTTTACCATTTTTATTTCATGCATAGAAGTATGCATAATGGATAAATTTTTATATCAAAAGTATTATTTTTACCATTTTTATTTTCATGCATAGAAGTATGCATAATGGTTAAATTTTTATATCAAAAGTGTTACTTTTACCATTTTTATTTTCATGCATAGAAGTATGCATAATGGATAAATTTTTATATCAAAAGTGTTATTTTTATCAATTTTATTTTCAT
The DNA here is from genome assembly GCF_041138505.1 of Cibotium barometz. Taxonomy (NCBI): domain Eukaryota; kingdom Viridiplantae; phylum Streptophyta; class Polypodiopsida; order Cyatheales; family Cibotiaceae; genus Cibotium; species Cibotium barometz. The sequence goes on along the minus strand of NC_141052.1, from coordinate 12,486,387 downwards.
GCATAGAAGTATGCATAAAGGATAAATTTTTATATCAAAAGTGTTATTTTTATCATTTTTATTTTCATGCATAGAAGTATGCATAATGGTTAAATTTTTATATCAAAAGTGTTACTTTTACCATTTTTATTTTCATGCATAGAAGTATGCATAATGGATAAATTTTTATATCAAAAGTGTTATTTTTATCAATTTTATTTTCATGCATAGAAGTATGCATAAAGGATAAAAATTTTATATCAAAAGTGTTATTTTTATCATTTTTATTTTCATGCATAGAAGTATGCATAATGGATAAATTTTTATATCAAAAGTGTTATTTTTATCAATTTTATTTTCATGCATAGAAGTATGCATAAAGGATAAATTTTTATATCAAAAGTGTTATTTTTATCATTTTTATTTTCATGCATAGAAGTATGCATAAAGGATAAATTTTTATATCAAAAGTGTTACTTTTATCATTTTTATTTCATGCATAGAAGTATGCATAATGGTTAAATTTTTATATCAAAAGTGTTACTTTTATCATTTTTATTTCATACATAGAAGTATACATAATGGACAAATTTTTATATCAAAAGTGTTACTTTTATCATATTTGAATTTCATGCATAAAGGTATGCATAAAAGTTGATTATCTTATTATAAAAGTGTGTCTTTTATTATATTGAATTTCATGCATAGAGGTATGCATAAAGGTTGATTATTTTATTATAAAAGTGTGACTTTTATCATAATTGAATTTCATGCATAGAGGTATGCATAAAAGTTGATTATTTTATTGTAAGAGTGTTACTTTTATCATATTGGATTTCATGCATAGAGGTATGCATAAAAGATATTCTTTTTATACTAAAAGTGTGATTTTTCTCATAAATGGATTTTATGCATAACTTAGATGCATAAGAGAAATTCTCCTATTCTAAAAGTGTAATTCCTACCAAATTGAATTTATGCATAAGAAGATGCATAAAGATTGATTTTAATTTCGAAAGTGTTAGTCTCTTTAAATGGAATTTATGCATAAATAAATGTGTAGAGAAATCTTATATCAAATATAAGAATTCTCTTAAAAAAGATATGAAATGTGATAAGATGTGATAAGAGGTGTATGAGATGTGATAAGATTTGATAAGATGCGTATGGAAAGTGATAGGATGTGATAAGAGGTGTATGAGATGTAAAAAGATGTGATAAGATGTGTATGAGATGTAATAGAATGTGTTAAGATGAGTTAGGATGTGTTAAGATGTATATGGGATGTGTTAGGACGAGAATGGATGTAATATGGTTATATGAATGTGATGTGGATGTATACATGTAGATGTATATGTATGAATGTGAATGTTGATGTAGATGTATATGTATGAATGTGAATGTTGATGTAGATGTGGATGTATAGATGTGAATGGGAATGTGGATGTGGATGTGGATGTATGTATGTGGATGTGTGGATGTGGAGATGGGAGTATGGATGTATGAATGTGAAAATGGATGTATGCATGAAGATGTATATGCATAGATGTGAATGTGGATATAGATGTGGATGTATAGATGTGAATGGGAATGTGGATGTGGATGTGGATGTATGTATGTGGATGTGTGGATGTGGAGATGGGAGTATGGATGTATGAATGTGAAAATGGATGTATGCATGAAGATGTATATGCATAGATGTGAATGTGGATGTGAATGTGGATGTAGATGTGGATGTATAGATGTGAATGGGAATGTGGATGTGGATGTATGTATGTGGATGTGTGGATGTGGAGATGGGAGTATGGATGTATGAATGTGAAAATGGATGTATGCATGAAGATGTATATGCATAGATGTGAATGTGGATGTAGATGTGGATGTATAGATGTGAATGGGAATGTGGATGTGGATGTATGTATGTGGATGTGTGGATGTGGAGATGGGAGTATGGATGTATGAATGTGAAAATGGATGTATGCATGAAGATGTATATGTATAGATGTGAATGTGGATGTAGATGTGGATGTATAGATGTGAATGGGAATGTGGATGTGAATGTGGATGTAGATGTGGATGTATAGATGTGAATGAGAATGTGGATGTGGATGTATGTATGTATGTGGATGTAGATGTGGATGTATAGATGTGAATGGGAATGTGGATGTGGATGTATGTGAATGTGGATGTAGATGTGGATGTATAGATGTGAATGGGAATGTGGATGTGGATGTATGTGAATGTGGATGTAGATGTGGATGTATAGATGTGAATGGGAATGTGGATGTGGATGTATGTGGATGTGGATGTATGAATGAGGACGTGATAATGGATGTATGCATGTAGATGTGGATATATGGATGTGAATATGAATGTGGATGTGGATGTGGATGTATGGATGTGGATATGGATGTGTATGTATGAATGTAGATATGGGATGTGGATGTATAAATGAGGATGTGAAAATGGAGGTATGCATGTAGATGTGGATGTATGGATGTGAATGTGGATGTGGATGTGGATGTATGGATGTGGATATGGATGTGTATCTATGAATGAGGATATGGGATGTGGATGTATAAATGAGGATGTGAAAATGGATGTATGCATGTAAATGTAGATGTATGGATGTGAATGTGAATGTGTGTGTGAATTAATGTGTCGTCGATATGAGGAAATGGATGAGAATGAGTACACATTGAATGGAATGTGGAATAAGTAATGTGGACTAAGGAAAGATAATGTGGAAAGACGAGAGTTCGATTTAGAAACTGTATTTTGTGACTGTTTGTAAATGACTGTTTTATGTCAAGAATGCTGGGGAAGCATTTTGATCGTCTTGTGGATTAAGGTCATGAAGACCTAACTGTTAAAGTTGCAACTGCTGACGGAGAGTCAATGGAGGACGTCTCGCGTAGCAAGGTCGACCGAGGTCTTGACCAGCCTCGGTTCGATTTAAATGGTGAGCTTCCGGTACGGTGGATGAGGGACCAAGGAAGCGGCCTATGAGTGAAGCGCTAGGTCACCTGCGAAGGATCCTAGAGGGTGCTGACCATACGATGCTCGGGCTCTGGGTCGCCGAAGATACCCACACGTGCGTCGTGGAAGATATTGGAACAAGGAGTAAGAGTTGTTTTGTGAAACCGAGCATGGATCTGGTTGCTGACCCTGCTGGTCTTCAATGGATGAGTCCATGGCTCTTTATATGGATCTGTTGGTTGATCTTGCTGATCTTCAACGAGAGTCCATCTTGATTTTTATAAGTGATTATCTTGCCGAGTATTATGGGCTAGGAACTATTGAAAAGGCCCCTGTGTGGACAGGTGGTGAGCGTTCTAGTTGCCAATGATGCCATAGATACTCTGATGAAGGATTGATGGGAAATTATGAATCAACCGGATAAATTGGAAGATTGTGATCAGTGGTACTATGGTTTCATTAAAGGATTGTTTTAAAGTTAGCTGATGCTAAGAAAAAGGCAATTTTATATCGGGTGTGTAAGTGGTGTGGCTAGTTTTATGTTGCATGAACTTCCGGCTAGGGGGCCTCGAAACTCTTTTCCTTGGTACTCGGGACAAAACCTAACCAAATTCCAAATTGGATCCCATCACTACAGTGGTTGGGCGGTTGGCTAACCCGTGGGATCGGATGGGGTTAGGCTGGACTGATGGATCCGTAAATCGAGACTAAATCTTTGTTATTACGATAGATAAAGTAAATCCCGGATAGTAATTGTTCTATGGATAGGAATCAACAGCTGTGCCTCTTGATGGGAAAAAAAGCGTTGATTCCAATGATCCAAGTGCAAGTTTCTTCCTTGATCCGAACAACGAGTACCTTTATAGGTGCAATTGGATCAGCTTGATCAGTAATGGTCTTGACTACGTTAGAGTAAAAAGTTATCCTGGTGGAATCGCCCGTGCTTTCCGGGTAAGGGAAGTTTTTCCGGGTCCGGTTTTGGAAAAACCGACGGATTAGTCTCTTGTCCGGATATCCGTGGGCGAGGCCCCGAATGTGGGACCCCTGTTCCACGCGAGAAGTTCTACTTCCGCTGCTAGTATCCCGAATCTATTGCTCGGTGGGAACGGGGGATCCCACAGTTGGTATCAGAGCATTTGAGCATTTGGTTAATAAAGATCAACTGAGAAGACAAATATGCCAAAAACTTATCAAGAAACACAAAAAGGTTGTAATTGTGTTATATAAGTCATACAATTTGATATTCAAACTAAAATTCGTAATTTGGTAATTGGGTCTTCAGATGGAAGTACTGTAATTATATAGAATCCCTGACTTGCTTGAGACCTAGACATGATGGTATTTACCTTATAATTCCAAAGACCGTGACTACCCGTATATACCGAGAGTATACTGCAGCTCTTTACTGACAGTATATACGAGTAAATCTAAGACTTGAAATTATAAGCGTTAATGCTATCCAGAGGATGATTTCGAATGTGGTTGATATGATTTTTAATTCTGTTTGAGAATTGATGAATTGAATTGGATTCTGATTGAAAAATGATGATCCTTGAAATTTGGTTGAAATGTAATAAGCTGAGCGAAACCTCAATGAGGATGAATGGGACGAGTCCCTGTGATAATATTCATAACTGGAATGATGATAATGATTTCAGCAAATCACTATGAGATTAGTGGATTGTGCTGTCAGATTGCTACTATTAATACTTGACCGTTAGATCAAGTTAAGGGATGACAAATTGAGAACTTACTTGACTAAAATTCCCGTGGAGGAATGTTCAGAAAGAAATTTTTCGGTCTAATGGACCATTATGTTAAAGATATGAATGATATGATCTGAATGAATTGTTGATGAGTTCTAAGGGATATTTATCCCAGTATTCTGTTGGGTTGACCAGAATATAAGAAACCCCAGAATAAAATTGGATCTTAAGAAAAAGAGTTATCCTCTATCTTGCGAGATGAGGACATCTCGCACTTTTTTAAGTGGGATAGAATGTAAGATTCCTCCCCAACCTTCGAGGTATATAGGAGTAAGAATCTCCCTTTTGATCTTATAATTATTCCCTCTCTAAAATAAAAGAAAGATTTTGTAAAAAAAGAAAAAAGAAAAAAGAAAAAAAAAAGAAGATCCTTTTCCTAGAATACTTCTCAGGAGTCCTACCTATTTTAAGGATTCAGAACAATGAGTTCAGAAGTGAAAATCGGTGTTTTGGATACCACGGTTTTGGTTTTCATTCGAGTACGGCCCAAAAAGAAGTTCTTTATCTCTTGGGGAGTATAAGAAGTTATCCCCCAGATATTGTGAACCTTATCTGAATTCAATGAAAGTAGGTGACTTAGCTTACGAGCTTCTTTTATCTCCTCATCTCAAAGTTCTTAATGTATTTCATAGAAATATGTGCCAAACCCAAATCATGGAAAGACGGTAAAACTTCAGTGGCAAGATACCGTTGGCTTCTAGGTTACGCTAGCTCCTTCCTTTATATAAGTCGTAACTTTACTTATCGCTCACAGTAATCTTACTCCCATCAATCTCCTTCTTTCTTAATCTCCTTCATGGCTTGGCAACAAGAATTAGTTTTATCCATGATGATTTCTCACCTTCAAGACGCAAGCGAGTCTGTGAAGAAGGATTTTATAGAACAGTATGAGCGCTCACTTTTCCCTCACTTGGGAACTTCTGTAGCTCAGACCAAATGGTGGACCTATCAAAACATAACTAGGGTAACACCCTCGCGTCAGCAGCACTTTCGTAACAATGTCCGCTTGGCCATGGTTATTGAAGCTTTGGGTTTGGGTCCCCGATACTACTGCGTCATGAGATCAAGACATCTTGGGTTTTCTGAGCGGGTCTTCTTACTGGCGTGTTTTCTTCCTCATGAGAAGATATGCCTTTACCCCGTTTTTGGCTTACCTCTCAGAGGTCATTTTGTTAGATCACCTCATACCACTGAGATAGGTGCGGCAATAACCAGCAGAATCATTCCCATAGATGAGTTACCCTATACTTGCGCAGCTTGTGAGTGCTGCTTTTGTGATCATATGATGGACGGGCTTATGGAAGTGTAAAGAGTTCTTCTATCCTTACTGTATAAGTTCCGAGAATGAATAAAGTTTAAATCTTGTTCTTATTTTGAATCTTGCTCTCTTTAAGACTTTTCTTGGTGGTTAACCTTGATTAAAATTTTTCTCTAAGTCTCATATTCGTGCATCTTGCGAAATTATTTTGAATCTTGCTCTCTTTAAGACTTTTCTTGGTGGTTAACCTTGATTAAAATTTTTCTCTAAGTCTCATATTCGTGCATCTTGCGAAATTATCCCAGTTTGCGAGATGAGGACATCTCGCATTTTTTAAGTGGGGTAGAATGTAAGATTCCTCCCCCAACCCTCTTTTGATGTCCAGTATCTTTCCCTGTAATCAATCCCTCTTCAGAAATATAAAGACCTTGTTTCTAACTGTTTTAACCTAGAGAGAGAAAATATTCTAGAGAGAGAATATTCAGATTATGAATATTTTTGGATAGAAAAATAACTCATCTTATTAAAATAAGTTCCCCTGAAACAGAAATTCAAAAAGAACTTTCCAATGTGCAATTAGAATTAATTGGAAATGAGTATAAAGGACCTTAGCCTAAGGGTCTAGATTTTCAAAAAATTTTGGATTATGGTCCAATTAAGGTTCCTATGGGCCAATAGCATCAATCCATGTGTAGGGAGGAGATAAATCCATTTTGTAAAAGAAGATACCCAAAAATGAGTAAATGCTCACATAAGATGAAGAGTTGAAAATGTACAAGGTTTATTAGTAAAAAACTATGAGTAATATTAAAAATATGAGATATTTTGGGTATCCAAAAATGAGTAAATGCTCATATAAGATGAAGAGTTGAAAATGTACAAGGTTTATTAGTAAAAAACTATGAGCAATATTAAAATGATTCCATTATGACACATATGTAAGGAAGGGGAGTTCTTTAAAGGAGGTGCATATTTCACATAAGATGAAGAGTTGAAAATGTACAAGGTTTATTAGTAAAAAAAAACTATGAGCAATATTAAAATGATTCCATTATGACACATATGTAAGGAAGGGGAGTTCTTTAAAGGAGGTGCATATTTCACATGCTTGAATGAGTTTTAAACTCATAAAAATTGAGATATTTCATCTCTCCTCTCTCCTCATTCAAGTCTAGTTCCAAAAAGTTAGCTTAACTGATCTAAAAATGGTCAAATATTGACCAAACTGATTTAGAAAATTCTAGAATCAGTTTGTTTGGTTAGGAGCTCAATTTTTCCTATAAATAGAAGCCTCCCCCTTGTTGAAAAATATATAGTGTTTATGCATCGTTACTCTACTCCACCTAAGCCAGAAACTGTGAATTCATTTAATAATTCACTAGTTTTTGGAGCTTCCCTCTTTCTTCAATCCCCATTAGTGGCTCCATCAACATACTTAACCAATTGATTGGTTGGGGGCCTCTACCGTGAAAAAAGAATCAAGCAATTTGTAAGGTAATTAGTGAATATTTATCTTTTCTATAATTTCTCAATGTTTCTCTCTTCTCAACCCCTCTCAAGCTTGAGAAGCTTAATTGGTATGGTTTTTTAAATGCTATTGAAGTTAATTAGTGAATAGTAGCGAAGAGTTACATAATTTAATAAATGCTATTGAAGTTAATTTCCATTTATGTTTAAATTCTAATGGTTTTTATGTAATTTCTCTCTCTCACTCAAGAAATGGTCATACTCATGACCCATTCTCAATCCAAATCAAGCTTTTCATAAAGCTTTTCCTTAACCCAAGATTAAGCTATGCTTGAGGCCAAATTAATGGCTTTTTTCTATGCTTTTAGTTTATGTATATTAATGATTCAATCCATTATGGATTGATAATCTAATTAGAGATCATTTTAATTATTTTCTTAATGATAAGCTTTATCCCTTAGAAAAATTGAGATTTATCAGTCATAGCAGCGGAGCTATGGCAAAATTTTTATAAAAATTATGCATAAAATAATTTCATTCAAAGCATAAAAAGAGGACTTCCTACCATATTCTAGGAATTATCATCCTAGATTGATTGAAAGAATTTCATTATAATCATGGAGAAATTAAATTTTAATATCATGCATAAAGGATAAGTTTTTATATCAAAAGTGTTATTTTTACCATTTTTATTTCATGCATAGAAGTATGCATAATGGATAAATTTTTATATCAAAAGTATTATTTTTACCATTTTTATTTTCATGCATAGAAGTATGCATAATGGTTAAATTTTTATATCAAAAGTGTTACTTTTACCATTTTTATTTTCATGCATAGAAGTATGCATAATGGATAAATTTTTATATCAAAAGTGTTATTTTTATCATTTTTATTTTCATGCATAGAAGTATGCATAAAGGATAAATTTTTATATCAAAAGTGTTATTTTTATCATTTTTATTTTCATGCATAGAAGTATACATAATGGATAAATTTTTATATCAAAAGTGTTATTTTTATCAATTTTATTTTCATGCATAGAAGTATGCATAATGGATAAATTTTTATATCAAAAGTGTTATTTTTATCATTTTTATTTTCATGCATAGAAGTATGCATAATGGATAAATTTTGATATCAAAAGTGTTATTTTTATCAATTTTATTTTCATGCATAGAAGTATGCATAAAGGATAAATTTTTATATCAAAAGTGTTATTTTTATCATTTTTATTTTCATGCATAGAAGTATGCATAAAGGATAAATTTTTATATCAAAAGTGTTACTTTTATCATTTTTATTTCATGCATAGAAGTATGCATAATGGTTAAATTTTTATATCAAAAGTGTTACTTTTATCATTTTTATTTCATGCATAGAAGTATACATAATGGATAAATTTTTATATCAAAAGTGTTACTTTTATCATATTTGAATTTCATGCATAAAGGTATGCATAAAAGTTGATTATCTTATTATAAAAGTGTATCTTTTATTATATTGAATTTCATGCATAGAGGTATGCATAAAGGTTGATTATTTTATTATAAAAGTGTGACTTTTATCATAATTGAATTTCATGCATAGAGGTATGCATAAAAGTTGATTATTTTATTGTAAGAGTGTTACTTTTATCATATTGGATTTCATGCATAGAGGTATGCATAAAAGATATTCTTTTTATACTAAAAGTGTGATTTTCCTCATAAATGGATTTTATGCATAACTTAGATGCATAAGAGAAATTCTCCTATTCTAAAAGTGTAATTCCTACCAAATTGAATTTATGCATAAGAAGATGCATAAAGATTGATTTTAATTTCGAAAGTGTTAGTCTCCTTAAATGGAATTTATGCATAAATAAATGTGTAGAGAAATCTTATATCAAATATAAGAATTCTCTTAAAAAAGATATGAAATGTGATAAGATGTGATAAGAGGTGTATGAGATGTGATAAGATTTGATAAGATGCGTATGGAAAGTGATAGGATGTGATAAGAGGTGTATGAGATGTAAAAAGATGTGATAAGATGTGTATGAGATGTGATAGAATGTGTTAAGATGAGTTAGGATGTGTTAAGATGTATATGGGATGTGTTAGGACGAGAATGGATGTAATATGGTTATATGAATGTGATGTGGATGTATACATGTAGATGTATATGTATGAATGTGAATGTTGATGTAGATGTGGATGTATAGATGTGAATGGGAATGTGGATGTGGATGTGGATGTATGTATGTGGATGTGTGGATGTGGAGATGGGAGTATGGATGTATGAATGTGAAAATGGATGTATGCATGAAGATGTATATGCATAGATGTGAATGTGGATGTAGATGTGGATGTATAGATGTGAATGGGAATGTGGATGTAGATGTGGATGTATAGATGTGAATGGGAATGTGGATGTGGATGTATGTATGTGGATGTGTGGATGTGGAGATGGGAGTATGGATGTATGAATGTGAAAATGGATGTATGCATGAAGATGTATATGCATAGATGTGAATGTGGATGTAGATGTGGATGTATAGATGTGAATGGGAATGTGGATGTGGATGTATGTATGTGGATGTGTGGATGTGGAGATGGGAGTATGGATGTATGAATGTGAAAATGGATGTATGCATGAAGATGTATATGTATAGATGTGAATGTGGATGTAGATGTGGATGTATAGATGTGAATGGGAATGTGGATGTGAATGTGGATGTAGATGTGGATGTATAGATGTGAATGAGAATGTGGATGTGGATGTATGTATGTATGTGGATGTAGATGTGGATGTATAGATGTGAATGGGAATGTGGATGTGGATGTATGTGAATGTGGATGTAGATGTGGATGTATAGATGTGAATGGGAATGTGGATGTGGATGTATGTGAATGTGGATGTAGATGTGGATGTATAGATGTGAATGGGAATGTGGATGTGGATGTATGTGGATGGATGTGGATGTATGTGGATGTGGATGTATGAATGAGGACGTGATAATGGATGTATGCATGTAGATGTGGATATATGGATGTGAATATGAATGTGGATGTGGATGTGGATGTATGGATGTGGATATGGATGTGTATGTATGAATGTAGATATGGGATGTGGATGTATAAATGAGGATGTGAAAATGGAGGTATGCATGTAGATGTGGATGTATGGATGTGAATGTGGATGTGGATGTGGATGTATGGATGTGGATATGGATGTGTATCTATGAATGAGGATATGGGATGTGGATGTATAAATGAGGATGTGAAAATGGATGTATGCATGTAAATGTAGATGTATGGATGTGAATGTGAATGTGTATGTGAATTAATGTGTCGTCGATATGAGGAAATGGATGAGAATGAGTACACATTGAATGGAATGTGGAATAAGTAATGTGGACTAAGGAAAGATAATGTGGAAAGACGAGAGTTCGATTTAGAAACTGTATTTTGTGACTGTTTGTAAATGACTGTTTTATGTCAAGAATGCTGGGGAAGCATTTTGATCGTCTTGTGGATTAAGGTCATGAAGACCTAACTGTTAAAGTTGCAACTGCTGACGGAGAGTCAATGGAGGACGTCTCGCGTAGCAAGGTCGACCGAGGTCTTGACCAGCCTCGGTTCGATTTAAATGGTGAGCTTCCGGTACGGTGGATGAGGGACCAAGGAAGCGGCCTATGAGTGAAGCGCTAGGTCACCTGCGAAGGATCCTAGAGGGTGCTGACCATACGGTGCTCGGGCTCTGGGTCACCGAAGATACCCACACGTGCGTCGTGGAAGATATTGGAACAAGGAGTAAGAGTTGTTTTGTGAAACCGAGCATGGATCTGGTTGCTGACCTTGCTGGTCTTCAATGGATGAGTCCATGGCTCTTTATATGGATCTGTTGGTTGATCTTGCTGATCTTCAACGAGAGTCCATCTTGATTTTTATAAGTGATTATCTTGCCGAGTATTATGGGCTAGGAACTATTGAAAAGGCCCCTGTGTGGACAGGTGGTGAGCGTTCTAGTTGCCAATGATGCCATAGATACTCTGATGAAGGATTGATGGGAAATTATGAATCAACCGGATAAATTGGAAGATTGTGATCAGTGGTACTATGGTTTCATTAAAGGATTGTTTTAAAGTTAGCTGATGCTAAGAAAAAGGCAATTTCATATTGGGTGTGTAAGTGGTGTGGCTAGTTTTATGTTGCATGAACTTCCGGCTAGGGGGCCTCGAAACTCTTTTCCTTGGTACCCGGGACAAAACCTAACCAAATTCCAAATTGGATCCCATCACTACAGTGGTTGGGCGGTTGGCTAACCCGTGGGATCGGATGGGGTTAGGCTGGACTGATGGATCCGTAAATCGAGACTAAATCTTTGTTATTACGATAGATAAAGTAAATCCCGGATAGTAATTGTTCTATGGATAGGAATCAACGGCTGTGCCTTTTGATGGGGAAAAAAGCGTTGATTCCAATGATCCAAGTGCAAGTTTCTTCCTTGATCCGAACAACGAGTACCTTTATAGGTGCAATTGGATCAGCTTGATCAGTAATGGTCTTGACTATGTTAGAGTAAAAAGTTATCCTGGTGGAATCGCCCGTGCTTTCCGGGTAAGGGAAGTTTTTCCGGGTCCGGTTTTGGAAAAACCGACGGATTAGTCTCTTGTTCGGATATCTGTGGGCGAGGCCCCGAATGTGGGACCCCTGTTCCGCGCGAGAAGTTCTACTTCCGCTGCTAGTATCCCGAATCTATTGCTCGGTGGGAACGGGGGATCCCACATCCACCACATGGTAGAGCTAGATCGGATGCAATTGTAGCTCCTTGGTTCTCATCATGTGAAGTAGGTCTCTTCTTAGAGTAATTGGTTTTGTTGATCTGCATGGTACACAGCTAGATTCGGGTTGCTTGCCACACATTTTTTCATGCATTATTCGAATTTCATGCCTCTTTGGTGCCATTTGTGTAAGATCCCTGTCCCCACCGCGCAACAGATTCATGGTACTTGCAGCCGAAGTAGCACATCATGCGCGGGGCAGGGGTCCCACACTCGGGGCCTCGCCCCCACGGATATCCGGACAAGAGACTAATCCGTGGGTTTATCCAAAACCTAAACCGGAAAAACTTTCTTTACCCGGAAAGCACGGGCGATTCCACCAAGATAACTCTTTACTCTAACGTGGTCAAGACCATTACTGATCAAGCTGATCTCACTGCACCTATAAAAATACTCGGTCAGATCAAGGAAGAAACTTGCACTTGGATCATTGGGATCAACGCTTTTTTCCCCATCAAGAGGCACAGCCGTTGATTCCTATCCATAGAACAATTACTATCCGGGATTTACTTTATCTATCGTAATAACAGAATTTGAGTCTCGGTTTACGGATCCATCAGTCCAGCCTAGCCCCGTCCAGTCCCATGGGTTAGCCAACCTCCCAACCACTGTAGTGATGGGATCCAATTAGGAATTTGGTTAGGTTTTGTCCCAGGTACCAGGGAAAAAGAGTTCCTAGGCCCCCTAGCCAGAAGTTCATGCAAACATAAAATTAGTCACACCACTTACACACCCACCAATATGAAATTGCCTTTTTCTCAGCATCAGCTAACTTTAAAACAATCCTTTAATGAAACCATTATGTCACTCATGACAATCCTCGAATTCTGTGGTTGAATCCTTATTTCCAATCATTCATTCATCGATGTACTTATGGCATCATTGGCAACCAGAACGCTCACCACCTATTCACTCAGGGACCTTTTCAATAGTTTCTAGCTCATAGTAACCGGCAATATATTCACATAAGCAAAATGGAATCTCCATAGAAGATCAGCAAGATCAACCAACAGATCCATATAAAAGAGCCATGGACTCATCCGTTGAGGACCAGCAAGGTCAATCAACCAGATCCATGCCCGATTTCAGAAAACAACTCTTACTCTTTGTTCCAATATCTTCCACGACGCACGTGTGGGTATCTTCGGCGACCCAGAGCTCGAGCACCCTCTAGGATCCTTCGCAGGTGACCTAGCACTTCACTCATAGGCCGCTTCCTTGGTCCCTCATCCACCGTACCGGAAGCTCACCATTTAAATCGCGAACCAAGGCTGATCAAGACCTCGGTCGACCTTGCTACGCGAGACGTCCTCCATTGACTCTCCGTCAGCAGTTCAACTTTAACAGTTAGGTCTTCATGACCTTAATCCACAGACCTTAATCCACAAGACGATCAAAATGCTTTCCCAACATTCTTGACATAAAACAATCATTTACAAACAGTCACAAAATACAGTTTCTAAATCGAACTCTTGTCTTTCCACATTATCCTTCCTTAGTCCACATTACTTATTCCACATTCCATTCAGTGTGTACTCATTCTCATCCATTTCCTCATATCGATGACACATTAATTCACATACACATTCACATTCACATCCATATATCCACATCTACTTGCATACATCCATTTTCACATCCTCATTTATACACTCACATCCCATATTCACATTCATACATACACATCCATATCCACATCCATACATCCACATCCATATCCACATCCACATTCATACATCCACATCCACATACATACATACATACATACATCCACATCCGTATCTACATCCATACATCCACACACATTCACATCCACATACATACATCCACCATTTTCACATTCCCATTCATATAACCCCATATGCCTTCACATCTAATCTTTTACATCACATCCATTCTTGTCCTATCATAACCCATATACATCTTATCCTATCACATACACTTCTTACCTCATCTCATACACATCTTATCACATCTTAATTCATCTTATCACCTGCTAACTTATTTCATAAGCATCTTATCACCTCTTATCACATCTTATACACCTCTTATCACATCCTATCACATCTCATATCTATTTATAGAATACAAGAGAATTCTTATATTTGATATAAGATTTCTTTACACATTTATTTATACATAAATTCCATTTAAGGAGATTAATACTTTCGAAGTAAAAATCAATCTTTTATGCATCTTCCTATGCATAAATTCATTTTAAATGAAAATGACACTTTTGAATTAAAATTCAATCTTTTATGCATCTTCCTATGCATAAATTCATTTTAAATGAAAATGACACTTTTGAATTAAAATTCAATCTTTTATGCATCTTCCTATGCATAATTTCAATTTAGATGAGAATGACACTTTTGAATCAATCTTTTATGCATCTTCCTATGCATAAATTCAATTTGGTAGGAATTACACTTTTAGAATAAAAGAATTTCTCTTATGCATCTAAGTTATGCATAAAATCCATTTATGATGAAAATCACACTTTTAGTATAAAAAGAATATCTTTTATGCATACTTCTATGCATGAAATCCAAATATGATAAAAGTAACACTTTTATAATAAAATAATCAACTCTTATGTATACTTCTATTATGCATGAAATTTAATTGTGATAAAAGTAACACTTTTATAATAAAATAATCAACTTTTATGCATACCTCTATGCATGAAATCCAAATATGATAAAAGTAACACTTTTATAATAAAATAATCAACTCTTATGCATACTTCTATGCATGAAATTCAATTGTGATAAAAGTAACACTTTTATAATAAAATAATCAACTAAATTATGCATACCTCTATGCATGAAATCCAAATATGATAAAAGTAACACTTATAATAAAATAATCAATTCTTATGCATACTTCTATGCATGAAATTCAATTGTGATAAACACTTTTATAATAAAATAATCATCTTTTATGCATACCTCTATGCATGAAATCCAAATATGATAAAAATAACACTTTTATAATAAAATAATCATCTTTTATGTATACATCTATGCATGAAATTCAAAAAGTAACACTTTTGTAATAAAATAATCATCTTTTATGCATACCTCTATGCATGAAATTCAATTATGCTAAAAGTAACACTTTAATAAAATAATCATCTTTTATGCATACCTCTATGCATGAAATTCAAATACGATCAAAGTAACACTTTTATAATAAAATAATCATTTGTTATGCATACCTCTATGCATGAAATTCAAATATGATAAAAGTAACACTTTTACATTAAAATAATCATCTTTTATGCATACCTCTATGCATGAAATCTAATTATGATCAAAGTAACACTTTTATGTTAAAATAATAAACTTATATGCATACCTCTATGCATGAAAATCAATTATGCATAATATAAAAATCAATTTCTCTATGATTACAATGTATATCTTCAATTAATCTAGGATGATAATTCCTAGAATATGGTAGGAAGTCCTCTTTTCATGCTTTGAATGAAATTATTTTATGCGTAATTTTTATAAAAATTTTGCAATAGCTCCACTGCTATGACTGATAAATCTCAATTTTTCTAAGGAATAAAGCTTATCATTAAGAAATAATTAGAATGATCCCTAATTGGATCAACAATCCATAATGGATTGAATCATCAATATTCATGAAATACATAAACCTAAAAGCATAGAAAAAAGGCATTAATTTGGCCTCAAGTATAGATTAATCTTGGATTAAGGAAAAGCTTTATGAAAAGCTTCATTTGGATTGAGAATGGGTCATGAGTATGACTATTTCTTGAGTGAGAGAGAGATATTACATAAAAACCATTTGAATTAAGCATAAATGAAAATTTATGCAATTCTTAACTTCAATAGCATTCATCAAATTATGTAACTCTTCACTACCATTCATCAATTAACTTCAATAGCATTCAAAAACCATTCCAATTAAGCTTCTCAAGCTTGAGAGGGGTTGAGAAGAGAGAAACATTGAGAAATTATAGAAAAGATCAAAATTCACCATTTACCTTACAAATTGCTTGATTCTTTGTTCACGGTAGAGGCCCCCAACTAATCAATTGGTTAAGTATGTTGATGGAGCCACCAATGGGGATTGAAGAAAGAGGGAAGCTCTAATTTCTTCAATTTGGAGAGAATTTTAGAGAATAGTAGAAATTAGCATTATTTCAGCATAACTCTAGTATAGTAAAATTCTTCTATTTTTTTCAAAGGACTCATGTTCTATTTATAGGAGAGGGAAGCTCTAACCAAAGCTAACTGAATTCTAGAATTTTGCAGATTCAGTTTGGTTGAATTTAGACTAGATTTGGATCTAGTTTGGTTCTTTTTTGATTCGGTTTGGTTCCATTTTGATTTGGTTTGATTCAAGAGAGAGGAGAGATAAAAATATCACATTATTTTTGAGTTTAAAACTCATTCAAGCATGTGAAATATGCACCTCCTTTAATGGACTCCCCTTCCTTACATATGTGTCAAAATGGAATCATTATACCCAAAATATCTCATATTTTTAATATTGCTCAGTTTTTTACTAATAAACCTTGTACATTTTCAACTCTTTATCTTATGTGAGCATTTACTCATTTTTGGATACCCAAAATATCTCATATTTTTAATATTGCTCATAGTTTTTTACTAATAAACCTTGTACATTTTCAACTCTTCATCTTATGTGAGCATTTACTCATTTTTGGATACCCAAAATATCTCATATTTTTGATATTACTCATAGTTTCTTACTAATAAACCTTGTACATAGTCAACTCTTCATCTTATGTGAGCATTTACTCATTTTTGGGTATCTTCTTTTACAAATTGGATTTATCTCCTCCCTACACATGGATTGATGCTATTGGCCCATAGGAACCTTAATTGGACCATAATCCAAAAATTTCTGAAAATCTGGACCCTTAGGCTAAGGTCCTTTATACCCATATCCAATAAATTCCAATTGCACATTGGAAAGTTCTTTTTGAATTTATGTTTCAGGGGAATTCATTTTAATAATATGAGAAATTTTTCTATCTAAAAATATTCAAAATCTGAATATTCTCTCTCTAGAATATTCTCTCTCTCTAAGTCAAAACAATTAGAAACAAGTTTTTTTTTAATTTCTGAAGAGGGAATTGATTACAGGGGAAGATGCTGGACATTTTGAGAGGCTGGGGAGGAATCTTACATTCTCTCCCACTTGAAAAACGCGAGATGCCCTCATCTCGCAAACTGGGGGTAATTTCGCAAGATGCATAAATATGAGACTGAGAGAAATTTTTTAATTAAGATTAACCACCAAGAAAAGTCTCAAAGAGAGCAAGACTCAAGACAAGAACAAAGATTTCAACTTTATTCATTCTTGGAACATATACAGTAAAGATAGAAGAACTTTTTACATTTCCATAAGCCCGTCCATCATATGGTCACAAAAGCAGCACTCACAAGCTGCACACGTATAAGGTAATTCTTCTATGGGAATAATTCGGCCGGTTATTGTAGCACCTACCTTAGTGGTATGAGGTGATCTAACAAAAGGACCTCTGAGAGGCAAGCCAAAAACAGGGTAAAGGCATATCTTCTGATGAGGAAGAAAACACGCCAGTAAGAAGACCCGCTCAGAAAACCCAACATGCCTTGATCTCATCACGCAATAGTATCGGGGACCCAAACCCAAAGCTTCAATAACCATAGCCAACCGGACATTGTTACAAAAGTACTGTTGACCCCATGGTGTTACCCTAGTTATGTCTTGATAGGTCCACCATTTGGTCTGAGCTACTGAAGTTCCCAAGTGAGGGAAAAGTGAGCGCTCATACAGTTCTATAAAATCCTTCTTCACAGACTCGCTTGCGTCTTGAAGGTGAGAAATCATCATGGATAAAACCAATTCCTGCTGCCAAGCCATGAAGGAGATTAAGAAAGAAAGGAGATCGATGGAAGTAAGATTACTGCGACGGCAAGTAAAAGTTACGACTTATATAAAGGAAGGAGCTAGCGTAACTTAGAACTCAACGGTATCTTGCTACTAAAGTTTTACCGCTTTCCATGATTTGGTTTTAGCACAATTTTCTATAGAAGGTATTAAGAATTTTGAGATGAGGAGATAAAAGAAGTTCGTAGGCTAAGTCACCTACTTTGTTTGGTCCACAATATCTGGGGGATAACTACTTATACTCCCCAAGAGATAAAGAACTTCTTTTGGTCTGTACTCACAATGAAGACCATATCTGCTTCTCTGAATTCTCTGGCTATCCTCTTCTTATCTGTATACTATTTCTGTCGATCCTGGGCAGCTTTTATATCTTTATGAATTGCCTGCATCTGTTGCTCTATGACGCCAGGCATTTGACTGGTCATCTCGACCCTAATCAATGGGTCGGACCTAGTTTAAGCAATCTTGTCCGAGACGGATCCTGATTAGATTGGTATGAAGGAATTGGTCTCTGAATTTGGGTTCTAGACTTCCCTCTGCCCTTTTCATGGTAGGAGTCGGGCAGTCTTTTAACTGATGACCAAAACCTTGGCATTCAAAACACCGGTTCTCACTTCTGAACTCATCGTTCTGAAACCTTAAAACAGGTGGGCTCCTGAGAAGGTATTCTGGGTAAAGTGTCTTCCCTTTTTAAACAGAATCTTTCTTTTATTTAGAGAGGGAATAATTATAAGATCAGAAAAGGAGATTCTTACTCCTGTATACCTCGAAGGCTGGGGGAGGAATCTTACATTCTACCCCACTTAAAAAGTGCGAGATGTCCTCATCTCGCAAGTAGAGGACAACTCTTTTGCTTAAGATCCAATTTATTCTGGGGTTCCTTATATTCTGGTCAACCCAACAGAATATGGGGATAAATATCCCTTATATAGAACTCATCATTAAATAACAATTCATTCAGATCATATCATTCATATCTTTAACACGATAATGGTCCATTAGACCGAAAAATTTCCTTCTGAACATTCCTCCATAGAAATTTTAGTTAAGCAAGTTCTCAATTTGTCATCCCTTAACTTGATCTACCGTCTCAAGTATTAACAGTAGCAATTTGACAGCACAATCCACTAATCTCATAGTGATTTGCTGAAATCATTATCATCAAATTTTATCATTACAGGGACTCGTCCCAATCATCCACATTGTGGTTTCGCTCAGCTTATTACATTTCAACCCATTTTCAAGGATCATCATTTTTCAATCAGAATCCAAATCAATTCATCAGTTCCCAAACAGAATTAAAATCATATCAACCACATTCGAATTCATCAACTGGATAGCATTAATGATTATAATTTCAAGTCTTAGATTTACTCGTATATACTGCCGGTAAAGAGCTGCAGTTATACCTTTGGTATATACGGATAGTCATGATACTCGAAACTATAATGTAAATACCATCATGTCTAGGCCTCAAGCAAGTCAGGGTTCCATACAATTGCGGTACTTCCAATTGAAGTCCTAATTACTAATTTACGAATTTCAGTTTGAATAACAAATTGTATGAATTATATCACACAATTACAACCTTTTTGGGCATCTTGATAAATTTTTTACATAATTGGCTCCTCACTTGATCTTATTGGAGATCTATGACATATGTCTGATAAACAAATTTTTCTTTATCTGATCGTCCGTAAACAATCACTTAAATAACAGGGAATTTTTTTTTATTCATTTGTATATTTATATACAAGTTGCAATAAGTACATAGAGTGGCTCGGCTCCAAAATTCAAAATCTCCTCGAGAGATGCATAAGACGACGGTACTGGGTCATAGTCATGCCCTGTTACATAATTTCTCTAATTGCGAAGGGAGCTGTTATTTTCTCCTTAGGGATAAATCGACTAAAGAGTCTATAAACTCGACAAGAAAGTTTGAAATTTTGAGGCGTTGAATGATATAGAATGACACCACGCGTCATTTTCAGCTTTATCAAAATCATGGCCAATGAGAGGTTCTGCCTCAGCATTGCACGCCAGTTTGCAAGAGGCATGGATATATAGCCCTGCAAACCACTTATGCTGTTGTCTCTCCACTAGGTTAGGAAAATATAATTCCTCGAAATGGCGTGCGAGTCTTGCTCGGTTCGAGTTGAAGCGGAAGAGATGAGATGTTCGAAGGCGAACGGAGTCATATCTTGAGACTGGGTGAGGTCGGGAATACCAGATAAGTAGGGAGCTTCCATCTATTAAAAAAAAATCTTTGATTAAAAATTCTTCATTAAAGAGGCTTACGGAATGAAAATACATTATGAAAAATGCTTTTTCTGAATTTTTATTATCAATTTATGCTAAGAATTTGCTTATCCGTATTAGTTTTCACCCTGCTCTGATACAAACTGTAAGATCCCTGTCCCCACCGCACAACGGTCGGATTCATGGTGCTAGCAGCGAAAGTAGCATATCATGCGCGGGGTAGGGGTCCCACACTCGGGGCCTCGCCCACCACCCACGGATATCCGGACAAGAGACTAATCCGTCGGTTTATCCAAAACGAAAACCGAAAAAACTTCTTTTACCCAAAAAGCACGGGCGATTCCACCCAGGATAACTCTTTACTCTAATGTGGTCAAGACCATTACTGATCAAGCTGATCTGACTGCACCTATAAAGATACTAGGTCAGATCAAGGAAGAAACTTGCACTTGGATCATTGGGATCAACGTTTTTTTCCCCATCAAGAGGCACAGCCGTTGATTCCTATCCATAGAACAATCACTATCCGAGATTTACTTTATCTATCGTAATAACAGAATTTGAGTCTCGGTTTACGGATCCATCAGTCCAGCCTAACCCCGTCTAGTCCCATGGGTTAGCCAACCTCCCAACCACTGTAGTGATCCAATTAGGAATTTGGTTAGGTTTTGTCCCGGGTACCAGGGAAAAGAGTTCCCAGGCCCCCTAGCCGGAAGTTCATGCAAACATAAAATTAGTCACACCACTTACACACCCAATATGAAATTGCATTTTTCTCAGCATCAGCTAACTTTAAAACAATCCTTTAACGAAACCATTATGTCACTGATGACAATCCTCGAATTCTGTGGTTGAATCCTTATTTCCAATCATTCATTAATCGGTGTACTTATGGCATCATTGGCAACCAGAACGCTCACCACCTGTTCACTCAGGGGCCTTTTCAATAGTTCCTAGCTCATAGTAACCGGCAATATATTCACATAATCAAAATGGAATCTCCATAGAAGATCAGCAAGATCAACCAACACATCCATATAAAAGAGCCATGGACTCATCCGTTGAGGACCATCAAGGTCAATCAACCAGATCCATGCCCGATTTCAGAAAACAACTCTTACTCTTTGTTCTAATACTTCCACGATGCACGTGTGGGTATCTCCGGCGAGCACCGTATGGTCAGCACCCTCTACCTAGCGCTTCACTCATAGGTCGCTTCGTTGGTCCCTCATCCACCGTACCGGAAGCTCACCATTTAAATCGAACCGAGGTTGGTCAAGACCTCGGTCGACCTTGCTATGCGAGACGTCCTCCATTGACTCTCCGTCAGCAGTTGCAACTTTAACAGCTAGATCTTCATGACCTTAATCCACAGACCTTAATCCACAAGACGGTTAAAATGCTTTCCCAGCATTCTTGACATAAAACAGTCATTTACAAACAGTCACAAAATACAGTTTCTAAATCGAACTCTCGTCTTTCCACATTATCCCTCCTTAGTCCACATTACTTATTCCACATTCCAATTAGTGTGTACTCATTCTCATCCATTTCCTCATATCGACGATACATAAATTCACATTCACATTCACATTCACATCCATATATCCACATCTACCTGCATACATCCATTTTCACATCCAGACCTCATTTATACACTCACATCCCATATCCACATTCATACATACACATCCATATCCACATCCATACATCCACATCCACATCCACATTCATACATCCACATCCACATTCCCATTCACATCTATACATCCACATCTACATCCACATACATACATACATCCACATCCGTATCTACATCCATACATCCACATTCACATCCACATCCATATACATACATCCATTTCCACATTCCCATTCATATAACCCCATATGCCTTCACATCTAATTTTTTACATCACATCCATTCTTGCCCTATCACAACCCATATACATCTTATCCTATCACATACACTTCTTACCTCATCTCATACACATCTTATCACATCTTAATTCATCTTATCACCTGCTAACTTATTTCATAAGCATCTTATCACCTCTTATTGTTGAGATTCAAGCTCGATGTCAGTGTGAGCCAGCTATGCTATGTGCTGGCAGATTAGTTAGGAACATGTGTGAGACATAAATGACCGCGTGTCCAGCTGGTCATAGTGTGTGGACATTAGCTAGGGTTAGTAGAGTGTGGACACAACTCATTGTGGGTTGTGTGGATTATGGATTAGTGCATTATGCTTTGTGTGAGAGTGGACATGGCTTCCCTCTATGGTTAGGGTTTGCAATATACTTTAGGGTTTGCTCCTGTGTGGTTGTCTCCTCCTCCTCTACCGATCTTTCAACATGGTATCAGAGCCTTGTGCTGTTTATTAGGGTTTATGAGTGAGTGAGTGAAGAGGGAAAAGAAGAAGCTGTGAAGAGAAGCTGTGAAGCTTGCCATTGGAGCACACCAAATACTATCAGATCTGAAAGCTTGGCCTACCGGGTAAGGTCCTCTAAACATCCTTGAGCGGATTGCAGGTGATACAGGCAAAAGCAAAGCAAAATAGAGCAAATCAAAGCAAAGAAAAATTCTGTTTTTTGAAGCTTTCCATTAAAGCTTGGGAACATTGATGTATGGTGGAAATACGTGTGATTCTGGCAAAAGACATATGTATTTGACAAAGAGGGATGTATTAGCAACCCATGTGCAAGCCTTGAACAATTTTTGGAGCAATTTACATGCATTTGATTGAGTGAAATTACTGGTTTTTTGAGCTCTCACAAAACAGAGAAGAGGAAGCCCAAAATTGATGCATTTGGAGTGAGATTTTGGCAAAAATTGAACCATTGGTGGATTACACATATGCCTAGGTGTGTTGGGCACTCAAATACATCATCAAATAGCAAGTTAATCACTCCCAAACACCTCATTTGCAGGCAGCGCAGCCAGATAGGAGAAAACAGAGTAATTTTCTGGTTTTTTACCTACATGGAGGTCAATTTCTCATTTGGTACTTGATATCTTCCACAACTTCCTTAGCAATTGGATGCTTTACACCATGGAGAAGAGGGCTATGTAATTTGTTTGGTCAATGATGCTTAATTGAGCTGGGAATGAGCTGATTAAAACAGGCTGTCCACTGGTTGCAGAGAAACAGAGCATTTTAATCGAGCAATTAATCTTTGGTGTTTTACAATTGGACAAATTCCTCTTACATGGACTTGATGGACACTATTGCTAAGCCAATGAATGCCTGGTTGCTCAATTTGGTCAAATATTGAAGAGATTAGAGCCAAATCATTACTCGTTTTTCTGGTTTTTTCTGGTTTTTTCAAAAACAGAAAAAGGGGTTTTCAAAAATTGATAATTACACATGTCAGATGGAGTTGATACTCAACATTGAGGTTCATTAGGTGTCAATACAAGTTTCTCATACTTGATTTCACCATTACATTGGGATTTGGAGCCTTGGAAGGCGTGTCAATTCAGGGTATCCCGCACTGAGTGAGTCAGTTCATCTTGGATGATTACAGGTTGATTTTCTACATCAAATTTGGAGTTTGTTGGCTATCTTGGAGTATCTGGAACATTCATTGGAGTGTGGTTGAGCTGAGGAAGGCTCATTTACAGATTTGAAGTGTGCGGAAGGTGTACGCATTGAGCAACATGTCGGACAATCCAGTTCAGATTGTTGGTGAAAAGCTGGATAGGAAGAACTTCCAGGCATGGAAGTACAGGATAAAGAGTTTCTTGAAAGGAAAAGGATTTTGGAATCTCATTACAGGTGCTGAGCCTGAGCCTGAGCTACCTCGGCAACCTACACAGCCCAGCAGCTTATTGCTCATAAGCAATGGTCAGAGAGAGCATTCAAAGTGCTGCATTATTTGTCTATATGCATTTCTGATGCTATGCTCATACACATTCAGGATGCTGAGAATCCCAAAGATGCATGGGATACTTTGGTCAAGATGTTTGATACAGATACGAGTGCTCGCAAGTCTCAATTGCGACAGCAGATACATAATGTGAAAAGGAATAAAAGGAGCATACATGATTATGTGCAAGAAATCAAGAAGTTTGCAGATGCATTGGCCACAATAAATGCCCCCATGCCTGATGATGATTTGGTGGATATTACCTTGCGTGGTCTTGGCAAGGAATACAAATCTTTTGATACATCTATCTCCGTGAGGAGTACAGGTTTACCCGACTTCGATGAGTTGGTTTCACTCTTATTGGTTGAGGAAATCAAGCTTAGTGATTCATTTCTGGATGCATCTACTAGCCATGATGATGGCAGAAATCAGGCTTTCTACTCGCAGAGAGGCTTTAGAGGCAGGGGGAGATTTGCATCACGTGGACGTGGTGGTAATGGTCGTGGATGGCAGGATAGGCCTCCACAACAGAATTTTCAGCCTTCATATGGTGCTCGAGGTGGTCGTGGATATGCACCTCAGCGAGGCAGAGGTACCCTCCGTGGTCGAGGACATTGGCAAGGCCAACAAAATTCTATGCAAGATGTGGAATGCCATTATTGTGGCAAATATGGTCATATGGCGAGAGATTGTTTCCGCAAACAGAATGATTTCAGAGGGGGAAGAGCACAACGTGGTGGTCATTATGGTGGAAACTATGCACAACATGGTGGTCATTATGGTGGAAACTATGCACAACATGGTGGTAACTATGCATCAAGTAGCAATGATGGAACTGCAAATCATTTGTTTGCCATGAAGCATGTTGTGGGTTCTATGACAACAAATGCTGAGAATGATGATACATGGTATATGGACTCAGGAGCATCAAATCATATGACATGCCATGGTGAATGGTTTGAGCACATGAAGCCAATGGATGTCAAAGGCTATGTGGAAACAGGTGATGATACCCAGCATGTCATTACACATGTTGGAAGTGTACCATTGGTCATGCATAATGGTCAGACAAAGTCTATGTCAGATGTGCTGTATGTGCCTTCGATCACTAAAAGCTTGGCCTCAGTTGGTCAAATGGTAGAACAGGGATTACAGGTTAGATTCAATGAGCATGGATGCTTCGTTGAAGACTTCAAACATGGATGTAGAGTGATTGCTAAAGGCAAGAAAGAAGGAAGACTGTTTAAGCTGGATGCTGGAATTCCTGAGCTAAAATCAGCCATGTTCTCAAAGAGCAGGAATGTGGTACAGGACATTGATATGTGGCACAAGAGGATTGGCCATGTCAATATACAGAGATTAAAGAACATGCAAACAAGAGGCATTGTCAATGGATTGCCTAGGTTCAAATATGATGGACATATGCATGTTTGTGAAGCCTGTCAGTTTGGGAAGCAGGCAAGGTTGAGGTTCCCTAGAGAAGGAAATATGAGTAACAGGCCACTTGAGATCGTGCATAGTGATGTATGGGGTCCTGCACAAAACCCATCTATCAAAGGCAGTTTATACTATGTTACATTCATTGATGACTTTAGCAGGATGACATGGATATACTTTCTGAAAGAGAAGAGTGAAGTGTTGGAAAAATTCATGGATTTAAAAGCTTTTGCAGAAAAGCAGTATGGCTGTTGGATTAAATGTCTGAGGACAGATGGAGGTGGTGAATACACCTCAAAAGCTTTTGAGCATTTCTTGAGGAAGCATGGAATAAGAAGACAGTTGACATGCAGGTATACACCTCAGCAGAATGGTGTGGCTGAGAGAAAGAATAGAGTTATATGTGAAGTGGCAAGGGCAATGCTTAATGAAAAGAGCATGCCAGATTACTATTGGGCAGAAGCATGTGCTACTGCAGTTTATATATTGAACAAAACACCTACAGCAGCCATTCATGGAAGCACGCCAGAGATGCGGCTCACAGGTTACAAGCCAGACATTGGACATCTTAAAGTTTTTGGGGATGCATAGCTTATGTGCATGTGCCTGATGAAAGAAGAAGGAAGTTGGATCCTAAGGCAGAGAAATGTATATTTGTTGGATATGCACAGGATCGAAAGGCCTACAAGTGTTATAATCCACAAACTAGACAAGTGGTCATCTCACGTGATGTGGTGTTTGATGAGCTTGCTAGTTGGTAAAGATGAGGGTGTTATTGAGTCACTTGAGGCTGATGTTCATGTGAACTTGCCACCACAAGCAAGTTCTAGTTCTACTACTATGTCTGGGCCAGCAGCAAAAGCTGAGAGTAGCAGTGTACGTCCATGGTCAGGACGTTTGAGGCATGAGAGTGTAAGCACTGGGAGTAGTGCTATGGATAAAGGCAAAAAGAAAGTTGAAGGAATTGGAATCACAGGATATGAGTCATCTAGTTCTGAGAGTTTGGATGAGGAGCTTGGCATACCTGTTTTACGCACACCTCTGGTGCTAGGCAGGACAGATATGTGCCACCACATGCTAGAGTTACAGGTGTACAGAGTGACCCGCAGGCATTGCGGAGATCCCAGAGAGTCAGATATCCTGTTGACAGGTTGACATATAGAGATTTTGCTATGCACTATGCATACATGACATCTATGGTGAAGCATGTGGAACCTACATGCTATACAGAGGCTATTGGAGAGCATGTATGGGAAAAAGCAATGGATGTAGAGATGGACGCATTGGTCCATAATGATACATGGGACTTGGTTGCACTACCAAAGGACAAGAACGTTATTGGATGTAAATGGGTTTACAAAGTGAAGTGCAAATCTGAAGTGCAAATCTGATGGTTCTATTGAGAGACATAAAGCAAGATTGGTAGCAAAGGGTTATGCACAGACCCAAGGATTGGATTATGATGAGACGTTTAGTCCAGTGGCTAAGATTGGCACAGTGAGAGCAGTCATTGCTATGGCTGCAGCTAATGGCTGGGAAATGCATCAGATGGATGTTAAGAATGCATTTCTGAATGGAGATCTACAAGAGGAAGTATACATGACACAGCCAGAAGGGTATGTACACCCTAGATATCCCACTCACGTATGCAGGTTGAAAAAGGCATTGTATGGTCTGAAGCCAGCACCACGTGCTTGGAGTGATAAGATGAGCAGATATCTTATCTCACTTGGTTTTCAGATTTCTACAGCAGATTCTTCACTGTATGTGAAGAAGACACAGCATGGGATTGTTTTACTAGTCATCTATGTGGATGACTTGATTATTACAGGTGATCATAGTGCAGATGTGATGCATGTCAAGAAAGCTTTGAGTGGGCAATTTGACATGAAAGATCTTGGTGAGTTGAGATACTTCCTTGGAATTGAAGTGGTGAAAGATCATGCAGGTACTTGGTTAGTACAGCGCCAATATGCATTGGATATGTTGGCAAAGTATGGCATGACAGGGTGTAAGCCTATGAGTACACCATTGGAGCAAAATGTGAAGTTGCGGGCTGATTATGGCGAGGAATTGGATGATCCTTCTATGTACAGGAAGATGGTTGGTAGTCTCATATACATGACTATCACACGCCCGAATTTGAGTTATGCGGTGGGGCTAGTTAGCCAGTTTATGCAGAGCCCCAGGAAACCACATTTGGATGCAGTGAGACGCATCATGAGATATGTGAAAACCACAGCACATTATGGTTTATTTTATGAGAGTGGTAAAAGCTTGGACATACATGGCTACACAGATGCTGATTAGGCAGGTAGCGCATATGACAGGAGGTCTACTAGTGGATATGCTTTTACACTTGGAAGTGCCGTGGTGAGTTGGAGTAGCAAAAAGCAACCTACAGTTGCTTTATCCAGTACAGAGGCTGAGTACAGAGGTGCAGCCATTGCTACTTGTGAGGCTATATGGTTAAAGAGTCTCTTGGCAGATTTATGTGAGCCTCTTGATGGCAAAGTTGTCATACATTGTGACAACATGAGCAGTATACAGTTGGCAAAGAATCCAGTGTTTCATGCGAGGACCAAACACATAGAGGTCCATTATCACTTTGTCAGAGAGAAGGTGCTGGATGGTACAGTTGATCTTCACTATGTAAAGACTGATGAGCAGGTGGCTGATATCTTCACGAAGCCACTTAGCAGGGAGAAGTTTGAGTACTTTCGGACTATGTTGGGAGTACATGGGAGTGTTGAGAGTCTTGATATCCCAAGCTCATCTACATCTTCATCGGCAGTACATCATGAGCTTGAGAGGGACTGTTGAGATTCGAGCTCGATGTCAGTGTGAGCCAGCTATGCTATGTGCTGGCAGATTAGGTAGGAACATGTGTGAGACATAAATGACCGCGTGTCCAGCTGGTCATAGTGTGTGGACATTAGCTAGGGTTAGTAGAGTGTGGACACAACTCATTGTGGGTTGTGTGGATTATGGATTAGTGCATTATGCTTTGTGTGAGAGTGGACATGGCTTCCCTCTATGGTTAGGGTTTGCAATATACTTTAGGGTTTGCTCCTGTGTGGTTGTCTCCTCCTCCTCTACCGATCTTTCAACACTTATCACATCTTATACACCTCTTATCACATCCTATCACATCTCATATCTATTTATAGAATACAAGAGAATTCTTATATTTGATATAAGATTTCTTTACACATTTATTTATACATAAATTCCATTTAAGGAGATTAATACTTTCGAACTAAAAATCAATCTTTTATGCATCTTCCTATACATAAATTCATTTTAAATGAAAATGATACTTTTGAATTAAAATTCAATCTTTTATGCATCTTCCTATGCATAAATTTAATTTAGATGAGAATGACACTTTTGAATCAATCTTTTATGCATCTTCCTATGCATAAATTCAATTTGGTAGGAATTACACTTTTAGAATAAAAGAATTTCTCTTATGCATCTAAGTTATGCATAAAATTCATTTATGATGAAAATCACACTTTTAGTATAAAAAGAATATCTTTTATGCATACTTCTATGCATGAAATCCAAATATGATAAAAGTAACACTTTTATAATAAAATAATCAACTCTTATGCATACTTCTATGCATGAAATTCAATTGTGATAAAAGTAACACTTTTATAATAAAATAATCAACTTTTATGCATACCTCTATGCATGAAATCCAAATATGATAAAAGTAACACTTTTATAATAAAATAATCAACTCTTATGCATACTTCTATGCATGAAATTCAATTGTGATAAAAGTAACACTTTTATAATAAAATAATCATCTTTTATGCATACCTCTATGCATGAAATCCAAATATGATAAAAATAACACTTTTATAATAAAATAATCATCTTTTATGCATACATCTATGCATGATATTTAAAAAGTAACACTTTTGTAATAAAATAATCATCTTTTATGCATACCTCTATGCATGAAATTCAATTATGCTAAAGTAACACTTTTGTAATAAAATAATCATCTTTTATGCATACCTCTATGCATGAAATTCAGTTATGCTAAAAGTAACACTTTCGTAATAAAATAATTATCTTTTATGCATACCTCTATGCATGAAATTCAAATACGATAAAAGTAACACTTTTATAATAAAATAATCATCTTTTATGCATACCTCTATGCATGAAATTCAAATATGATAAAAGTAACACTTTTACATTAAAATAATCATCTTTTATGCATACCTCTATGCATGAAATCTAATTATGATAAAAGTAATTTGGCCTCAAGTATAGATTAATCTTGGATTAAGGAAAAGCTTTATGAAAAGCTTCATTTGGAATGAGAATGGGTCATGAGTATGACCATTTCTTGAGTGAGAGAGAGAAATTACATAAAAACCATTTGAATTAAGCATAAATGGAAATTTATGTAATTCTTAACTATCATTAATCAATTAACTTCAATAGCATTCATCAAATTATGTAACTCTTCACTACCATTCATCAATTAACTTCAATAGCATTCAAAAACCATTCCAATTAAGCTTCTCAAGCTTGAGAGGGGTTGAGAAGAGAGAAACATTGAGAAATTATAGAAAAGATCAAAATTCACCATTTACCTTACAAATTGCTTGATTCTTTGTTCACAGTAGAGGCCCCCAACCAATCAATTGGTTAAGTATGTTGATGGAGCCACCAATGGGGATTGAAGAAAGAGGGAAGCTCCAATTTCTTCAATATGGAGAGAATTTTAGAGAATAGTAGAAATTAGCATTATTTCAGCATAACTCTAGTATAGTAAAATTCTTCTATTTTTTTCAAAGGACTCGTGTTCTATTTATAGGAGAGGGAAGCTCTAACCAAAGCTAACTGAATTCTAGAATTTTCCAGATTCAGTTTGGTTGAATTTGGACTAGATTTGGATCTAGTTTGGTTCCTTTTTGATTCGGTTTGGTTCCATTTTGATTTGGTTTGATTCAAGAGAGAGGAGAGATAAAAATATCACATTATTTTTGAGTTTAAAACTCATTCAAGCATGTGAAATATGCACCTCCTTTAATGGACTCCCCTTCCTTACATATGTGTCAAAATGGAATCATTATACCCAAAATATCTCATATTTTTGATATTGCTCAGTTTTTTACTAATAAACCTTGTACATTTTCAACTTTTCATCTTATGTGAGCATTTACTCATTTTTGGATACCCAAAATATCTCATATTTTTAATATTTTGGATACCCAAAATATCTCATATTTTTAATATTGCTCATAGTTTTTTACTAATAAACCTTGTACATTTTCAACTCTTCATCTTATGTGAGCATTTACTCATTTTTGGATACCCAAAATATCTCATATTTTTGATATTACTCATAGTTTCTTACTAATAAACCTTGTACATAGTCAACTCTTCATCTTATGTGAGCATTTACTCATTTTTGGGTATCTTCTTTTACAAATTGGATTTATCTCCTCCCTACACATGGATTGATGCTATTGGCCCATAGGAACCTTAATTGGACCATAATCCAAAAATTTCTGAAAATTTAGACCCTTAGGCTAAGGTCCTTTATACCCATTTCCAATAAATTCCAATTGCACATTGGAAAGTTCTTTTTGAATTTCTATTTCAGGGGAATTCATTTTAATAATATGAGAAATTTTTCTATCTAAAAATATTCAAAATTTGAATATTCTCTCTCTAGAATATTCTCTCTCTCTAAGTCAAAACAGTTAGAAACAAGGTTTTTTTTAATTTATGAAGAGAGAATTGATTACAGGGGAAGATGCTGAACATTTTGAGAGGCTGGGGAGGAATCTTACAGTTTGGGCCACGGTTGGAAATTTCCGCCATTTGGCACGCTTGTTCATCTTTTTCGAGAACCCGGATTTGAACAGTTAGAAGTTGAGGATCCGGGACCCCATCAGAGAACGGACCACACGGACTTGTGCTAGGGAAGTTGCTCTATGTCCACATCACTCCGTGCATGGATTTGGGCATCGCAATCACTTCTCCCAGCGCGTCAAAGTTGGGTCCCGGCGAAGATAGTGCAAAATCGCCATAATAGAGTTTCGGATCCCAAATGAGTCCGAATCGCATCTGAACACAACAAGAAAGATCCGGGTTGCTTGCCACACATTTGTCCATGCATGATTCGATTTTCATGCCTCTTCGACGCCGTTTGGGCCACGGTTAAAAATTTCTGCCATTTACCATGCTCGTGCATCTTTTTCGAAACATCAACAAAACCAATTACTCCAAGAAGAGACCTACTTCACATGACAATAACCAAGGAGCTAGAATTGCATTTGATCTAGCTCTACCACGTGGTAGAGCTGTATTCTATCTAGACCACATCGTAGAGCTAGAATGCTTTGAGGTCCAGCTCTACCATGTGGTGGAGCTAGAATTGCATTCTTCCAGCTCTACCATGTGGTAGAGCTAGACTTCAACGAATGTAACCGACTGAGGTTGAATGTCACTGTGGTAGAGTTGTATTCTACCTAAGCCACATTGTAGAGATAGAATGCTTTGAGGTCAGTAGCTCTACCATGTGGTGGAGCTAGAATTGCATTTGAGGTCTAGCTCTACCATGTGGTGGAGCTAGAATCGTAGAGGTAGAAAGCTTTGAGGTCTAGCTCTACCATGTGGCAGAGCAAGAATGCATCGATCTAGCTGTGTTCCATACACATCAACAAAACCAATTACTCCAAGAAGAGACCTACTTCACATGACAAGAACCAAGGAGCTAGAATTGCATTTGATCTAGCTCTACCACGTGAGCTGTATTCTACCTAGACCACATCGTAGAGCCAGAATGCTTTGAGGTCCAGCTCCACCATGTGGTGGAGCTAGAATGCATTCTTCTAGCTCTACCATGTGAGAGCTAGACTTCAATGAATGTAACCGGCGGCTGAGGTTGAATGTAATAGAGCTGTATTCTACCTAAACCACATTGTAGAGATATAATGCTTTGAGGTCTAGCTCTACCATGTGGTGGAGCTAGAATTGCATTTGAGGTCTAGCTCTACCATGTGGTGGAGCTAGAATCGTAGAGGTAGAAAGCTTTGAGGTCTAGCTCTACCATGTGGTAGAGCAAAAAATGCATCCATGTGGTAGAGCAAAAATGCATCCATCTGGCTGTGTTCCATACACATCAACAAAACCAATTACTCCAAGAAGAGACCTACTTCACATGA
Source organism: Cibotium barometz (assembly GCF_041138505.1). NCBI lineage: Eukaryota > Viridiplantae > Streptophyta > Polypodiopsida > Cyatheales > Cibotiaceae > Cibotium > Cibotium barometz. Next base: position 12,453,406 of record NC_141052.1, on the reverse strand, counting down.
CACTAAACCAAGGAGCTAGAATTGCATTTGATCTAGCTCTACCACGTGGTAGAGCTGTATTCTACCTAGACCACATCGTAGAGCTAGATCGTAGAGCTAGAATGCTTTGAGGTCCAGCTCTACCATGTCGTGGAGCTAGAATGCATTCTTCTAGCTCTACCATGTGGTAGAGCTAGACTTCAATGAATGTAACCGGCTGAGGTTCAATGCAACTGTGGTAGAGCTAGACCTCAAAGCTTTCTACCTCTACGATTCTAGCTCCACCACATGGTAGAGCTAGACCTCAAATGCAATTCTAGCTCCACCACATGGTAGAGCTAGACCTCAAAGCATTCTATCTCAATTACTCCATCTTGGAGCTCTTAATACATTTATTAGTCTTGCTCTACCATATGGTAGAGCTAGATAAATACATTCTAGCTGGACTTCAAAGTATTCTAGTGCTGGTTTTTGAATGGATATTATCTCTACCAGGTGGCAGAGCAAGATTAATAAATGTATTGACCAGAATGCTATGAAATCTAGCTCTACCATGTGGTGGAGCTAGAATGCATTCTTCTAGCTTTACCATGTGGTAGAGCTAGACTTCAATGAATGTAAACGGCTGAGGTTGAATGTAACTGTGGTAGAATTGTATTATACCTAAACCACATTGTAGAGATAGAATGCTTTGAGGTCTAGCTCTACCATGTGGTGGAGCTAGAGTCGTAGAGGTAGAAAGCTTTGAGGTCTAGCTCTACCATGTGGTAGAGCAAGAATGCATCGATCTAGCTGTGTTCCATACACATCAACAAAACCAATTACTCCAAGAAGAGACCTACTTCACATGACAATAACCAAGGAGCTAGAATTACATTTGATCTAGCTCTACCACGTGGTGGTTTAGGTATAATACAGCTCTACCACAGTTACATTCAACCTCAGCCGGTTACATTCATTGAAGTCTATCTCTACCACATGGTAGAGCTAGAAGAATGCATTCTAGCTCCACCACATGGTAGAGCTAAATTTCATAGCATTCTGGTCAATACATTTATTAATCTTTCTCTGCCACCTGGTAGAGATAATATCCATTGAAAAACCAGCACTAGAATACTTTGAAGTCCAGCTAGAATGCATTTATCTAGCTCTACCATGTGGTAGAGCAAGACTAATAAATGTACTGAGAGCTCAAAGATGGAGTAATTGAGATAGAATGCTTTGAGGTCTAGCTCTACCATGTGGTGGAGCTAGAATCGTAGAGGTAGAAAGCTTTGAGGTCTAGCTCTACCACAGTTACATTCAACCTCAACCGGTTACATTCATTGAAGAATAGCTCTACCACACATGGTAGAGCTAGACCTCAAAGCATTTTAGCTCTACGATGTGGTCTAGGTAGAATGCAGCTCTACCACGTGGTAGAGCTAGACCTCAAATGCAATTCTAGCTCCTTGGTTCTTCACCCGGTAGAGATAATATCCATTGAAAAACCAGCACTAGAATACTTTGAAGTCCAGCTAGAATGCATTTATCTAGCTCTACCATGTGGTAGAGCAAGACTAACAAATGTATTGAGAGCTCCAAGATGGAAATACTCTTCATCTCCTCCACAGTGTTTTCATGGATATATATTGTGATTTTTGAATATGATATTTTAAGTTTTTTTTAAAAGTGTACGAATACAATAACTATAATTATCAATTTTGGCTTTTGTTGCAGGTGAAAGATGTCTCAGAAAAGAAAAGTGGTGGAAGTTCCGGTCAGTGTTGACTTTGCCTTTGCTGATCAACGAGACGACAGTGGTACTTAGATATTTGGGGTCTTCAGGGTTCACAATTTAACAAAATTCATCTATTTGTTGCTAGTGATGTGGGCGTGGATACTTTTGAGGATCTAGGACCAATGACTCTATCTTATATTTTTGTAGTTGATTCTCATCCCGATATTGAATGCATAAAGATTGGGGTACCTAGGATCCATGAGTATCAACTAGATCCCAAGGCATTCATTATTGAACGAATAGTAAGAGATAAACAAGATACTATGTTCTCTCGAGGGTGGAAGTTAGATTGTGCAAGTCAAGAAATAACTCTTGAAGAGTTGCAAGCTTCCATTGCTTATTGTGTGAAAGGCAAACAAAAAAAAGAGAAAATGCCCTCTAAAAATCCAGTTCAAAAAAAGGCAAAAAACATTACAGGTATTATGGATGTAGAAGAAGCAGTTCTTAAATCTACAGTAGAGAAAACAGGCTTGGAAAATTCAACAAATATTAAAATTTGTGGATCCCAAAGTTTTGGAAAATGAGGTGCAAAAGGCACTAAAAGAGTGATACATGGGGTATGGAAAAATACTCTAAGTATTTTCCATTCAAGTACAATGAGTATGAGATCCCTGTAGATCAATGCTGGCTATAGCTGATCACTATAACTCCCGTCAAATAGAACCTCACTGTGTGGATGAATGCGTGTTATTTTTTGGTGCAAGTGCAAACAGGCCAGGAGCGTGTGCATACTTGATGCCTGTAAAGAATGCTGGCAAGAAGAAAGGAATTCCAATGAAACTAAGTGAGGTAACAGAGGAGAAACTCACTGAGTATTCATATTGGATTATTGATGGCCAACATTCCATCTATGCTGCAAAATTCTTACGGTATCAAGAAATGGAAAAAGATGGTCGTGCTCAAGACCTAATACAAGTGTATGAAAAAAGGAAGGCTCAAATTGTTGTAGATCCAGAGCCACAAGTTGCGACGGCCATATCTGCTATAGCTAGTGAAGAGGCCCAATCATTATATGTCAAACAACCATACTATGATGTCCTTGCAGCACTTGAGGAGTCAGTGGATCTTCAATAATTCTCCATCAAGGCCAGCATATGGAGTAACAGAGGACTCATCATCTCGTGTAGACTGGGATGTATGTCCATATCCCTTGCTCTCTTATAATTATATGTTTTGAAAAAAATACTTGATTTTGATTTTTTTTTCTTTTATTTCTTTGCAGAAATTTTTACGAATGGCTAGAATAACGGTAGGAGCATCCTTCATTTCAAAGCAGTCTCACATGGTCATTTACTCTGATGAAGTTTTCAAAGGCTGGCTTGAAATCATGGAGAAGCAAAACAAGAAACCAACTGCCACAGTTTTCAGATGTCTTGCTGGGCTAGATGAACAAGAAGTCAAACAAATACATTCAGAAATCAGGTCTGGAAAAATTGTTCTTTCAAAGGGTACTAAGGATGTAGATGTAATTGACATGCCAGAGCGTATCAAGTAGCTCAAGCAAGATAAAATTATTCAAGATGCATTGCTTGTAGAGTTCAACACTCTGAACAAGGACAAACAATGTCAAGATTGGTCAGAATTGACTATCACCTATAGCATCAATGAGGTTGTATACTCAGTTCTTTTGAAGTTATGTGATGTGTATATAAAGTCAAAGCTACAGGTTGGATCAAAGAAGATTGATTTTCCAGTAGAAGCAAGGCAATATGTGGAGTGGAATATCAGCCGCCTTAGCAAAGAAAGTTCAACCTTGTCCTTGGATCTTCCTTGGTGTATTTATGCTGTGAGTCTTCCATTCGACGGGAGTTACTACTTCAAGCGCCACCTCAACAATCCAATTTCCATTGGGTTATGTATTCTGGATAACACTGAAGATTTGGGAAGAAATATGCATTGGGATGTGGAATCATTTTGCAATCTTTTGAACGGCATTACGATCATTACAGCAGCTCTGGTAGATCTTTGCCATCCCAATATGTGTTGCTTACCTTTCTAAATATTACAGAATTTATTCACTTGCAAAATGCTTTAAAAATTTTGAGTGGCATAGCAAAGGAACAATATAATGGGGCATTGCATTTTTGACGTGACAACCAATGCATTGGTGCAATAGAGTTCTTCACATCCTTAGTGTTTTTCAGCAAGGGAGATGCCTTTCAAGGACTAGCAGATGTTCCTGATCCAGGTACACAAGCGACAATATTGGATACTGGACTTCTTGATATAGATAATGAAGATGTTAAAACTATCACAGACATTGAGTTTCTAAGAATCAAGAAGAATCTTTTGATCAAGCAATGTATTCGGAAGTATTGCAGAGAAGGCTGCAAAGCTTGTTGATCTTTTCAGTAATGGCTATATCATCGAGCTAGGGCTAGCACTAAATAAGGAAGCTTGTTGATCTTTTCAGTAATGGCTATATCATCGAGCTAGGGCTAGCACTAAATAAGGAAGTGATTTGCCTAGTGGAGAGTATTGAAGATCAAAGAAAGATGGGAACAAGGCTTCTTGACTTTGCAAAGTCAAGAAATGAGCAACCAGTTCCGCCTATTACTAACAATCAAAGGAATACCACAAAAAGATCGAGACATGGTGAAGTTCGTTCAGCTCGAGATTTTTTGGATTTTGAAGACAGTATGTAACTTCTTAATGGGCTTTCCTTGTATCTTCAATACTTTGATTTGGTGATGTTTTGACTTGTTATATCCTTGGTTCATTTTTTAGTAGTATTTAGTTCTTTTGATTTTATACAATGCTTTTATTATTTTTGTAGCTCTCTCCAAATTGGGCTTTGGAATCTAGAATCACGAAGTTATGGATCCTAACATGTTCATTGACAAATTCACTTTTTACATAACCAATTGGTGAATTTGGAAAGCCTACTTAGTGGTCGCACAATGGCCAGCTGGTGAATCTGAAAATCTTGCTTATAAATCTAAGATGATAGAGCTAGAGATCCTCTCATTTACTTCAATCCTACCCTGTGGTAGATCTAGATTTCAATAGGTCTACAATTTGGTGGAGCTAGCTACCTCTTCAAAGTGGTGGACCAAGAATCCATTAAAGTCTAGATACCTCTTCAAAGTGGTGGAGCTAGGCCAATGCACCCCCCCAAAGACAGTTTTTGCAGAGCATCCATTTAAGTCTAGCTCTACCATATGGTAGAGCTAGGCCGATGCATTTCTAGCTCCACCACATGGTAGAGCTATAGGCCAATGCATTTCTAGCTCCACCACATGGTAGAGCTAGTTCAAATGCAATTCTAGCTCCTTGGTTCTTGTCACGTGCGATGAGCTAGAACCCATTGAAGTCTAGACCTAGAACCTATGGAAGTCTACTGGCTCCACCCATAAAGAAGCTATCTTGATCCCCAACTCAACCACGTGGTAAAGCAAGACTTATAAATTCTAGCTCTACCATATGGAAAATCTAAAACATCTAAAATTTTAGCTTTACCATATAGTTGAGTGGTTTTGTGTTTCTCACCTCCACCTACTCTTGGAGCTCAAGGGTGGATCTCAAGGCCTACTTCCAACAAGATCTCCCTTGCAAACTGGCTCTACCAAATGGTAGAGCTAGAATAATGGGTGTATTTGGAAATCCATTTTAAACCCTCCAATTCCAGAGTGAGCAAGTAGAATTGATAATTGGTATCCAAACATGATTTCCTTTTAGATTACACCAATAAACATGTGTTAAGAGTGAGTGTTACAATTGTAAATTCTTGTAGTTTGAAAGATTGTTGAGTCAATGTTACTTTTTTTTCTTTTAGATCCTGAAATTGAGATAGTAGCACCAAGTGAAGTAGCTACAGAATGCCACAATCAAACTGTGGATGAGAGCTTCTCCCACACATTCACAGTGATGTCCATCCAGAAGGTTTAAAGACAAATGCTGACAATGAAATTGGGGTACCTAAATCTCCAACAAATGAAGCAATGGGTGAGAGTTTCCAGCCCGAAGAAGAAGTACCAAGAAGTACCGACACTGCTATCTCCAAGAAATCAGTGTTGACAATTGTGTTGGACCTGAATGGTCTACTACTGAAACGTTGTCAACAACAACCATCTTCAATACATGAAACTATTCAAATGGATTCAAAACGATATATTGTACTAAGGCCAGGATGTATCCAATTCTTGAAGATTTTATTAAAAAATATTAATGTTGGGATCTGGTCAACAGCGACATAGAGTAATGTTCTTCAAATATTGAGAATATTACAAGAAAGAGCATGAGAGATATTGCCTTTTTTGTAGTTTGGGCTCAAGAGGCTTGCGAAAAGGATAAAAGTGGTAAAATAGCTAGACCTGATAATCCAACAGTTCAGGAAATGTTCAAGCCATTGTATTAAGTCTTGGTCATAGTCTGAATCAGAGTTTGAGTTTGGAAAGGTTCTCCCTGAACTAACTTTCTCGAAGGGTAATATTTCAATTACTACTTTACTGAATTTCAATCATTGAGTATTTTTCTTAACTGAATTTAAAACTAATCATGAATTACTATGAGAAATAAATTAATCATTTATCTAAAATTTTGACTTCGATAGTTTTTTTGAATTTTCTCATTACCATCCTAGAGAATATGAAACGGTAGAATTTTCTCTCACAGAGTATTTACTTATTCATTTACCAATATTCATGGGATTTAAACATAGGATTAAAGAGAACTCTTATTTTGATATAAAAATTCTGTATGCATCTATTTATGCATAAAATCCAACTTCTATGGTAATAACACTTTTATATAAAAGAAAATCCTTTTATGCATCTATTTATGTAAAAAAATCAATTTTGATGAAAGTAACACTTTTATAATTAAAAAAACTCTTTAATGCATAAAAATCAATATTGGTAAAAGTAACACTTTTATAATCCGCTTCATGTTTTGATTGTGATGCTCATAGAACGGTTCTTATTGATGACTCTCCATACAAGGGATGTGCTTCTCCTGATAATAATTGTATATATCCTGTAAAGTTTGATGAAGAAAAGATGCTCGACAATATTCTCATTGATGAGCTGCTCCCTTACTTATTGCAGCTTGATGAGAGTGAAGATGTGCGTGAGATCATTGGCTCTAATCGCTACGGACAACCTCCAGTATCCAATGAAAATGAATATAGAGGTGTGGTAGATTTTTGGAGAAAGCGCAATTTAAATTGGTCACAGAAGACAATCTACACTGATAGGCTACCACTATCAGAGATTATACAAAAGTTTATCGACAATCAAGAGGTATTAGCAAGACAATATGAAAACAAAAGAGAAGAGATAATAGAAATTATGGCAAAAGAACGAGTCAGTATTGCTAGCATGAGGGGACCACAAGTGATTTCTCTAGCTAGAAAATTGGGTTCTACCACAACGCAGTTGAAGGCAGCCAATGCAAGGGCTTTCATAAACAAGGTGTTAAATGAGTACAATCTTCTCCAACGGGATAGAAATAACTAAGGTACTACCCAACATAAATGATAATTATAACCAAATACATGATTTTATACAACAATTTTGTATTCACAATGAAGAAACTTAATTTATGATGGTTTCTTGCAGATTTATTTCAAGGATATTGTTCCAAGGAGAATTCACTTAAAGAAGCCATTTGTCACAAGGATTGTATTTTTTTGGAGGAATTTTATCTTTTTGTAATCATGAATTGACAAGAAATTTTGTCCTGTTTTTAAAGTAGTGGCAAATGTATTACTCTTCAGATAATTTTATAAATGTTGGAGTGCACTCTACTATAAGGGGCTTCCTAATTTGAAAATGTATGGAAGCTTGATCTTTGTCTTATGATTTTAATTCCTACATATTTGGACTATGGTAGAGCTAGATCAATGCCTTCTAGATCCACCTCATGGTAGAGCTAGACTTCAAAGCATTCTAGCTCCACGACATGGTAGAGCTAGACTTGAAAGCGTTCTAGCTCTACCATATGGTAGAGCTAGATCAATGCATTCTAGCTCTTCCACATCACTACATGGCTGAGTTGGACTTCAAACCATTCTAGTTCTATCATGGAGTCTAGCTAAAATATTTTGATACAGCTCTACCACGTGCTAGAGCTGGACTTCAAATATTATTTCTAATTTTGCCATGGGATCGAGCTAGAATACTTTGATATAGCTCTATCACATGGTAGAACTAGATTTAAAAATATTCTAGCCCTACCACATGGTTGAGCTAGAACAGTGCATTCTAGCTCTACCATGTGGTTGATCTAGATCAATGCATTCTAATTTCACCACATTCTGATACCTGCTAGCACATTTTGTCGCGTCTTTTTAGAATCAAATGGAAAGAGTCTTTGCATCTTGGGTCATTTTGTAATGCAACTAAAGTCAACATTTTGGAACAGTATATAGTTTAATGTTAGCGTGCATAGTCACATTTGTTTTGTAATTGTTTAAAATCTATCTTTGCATAAGAGTAGTTGTAACATGCCTTCCCCCACATGCCCACCTTTATCATTAAGCATGCTCATTTTTTTCCAGGTCATGTGATTGATTCTAATTGGCAAAGGTGACTTCTTCGTCAGAGCATTAGTACATCACATGTCCAAGAAAATCCAAAGTGTACGAAGACAGTTGGTTCAGCGCCATCTTGATCGTCTACGGGGAGTTGATGTAAGGTTGCACTTTGCTCATTTTGTTTGTCCCTAATATAATCAAATGTAGAGGATGCAAGTAATTTGGTCTTTTTTTAATGTAATAAAAGTCCATATATTGAAATATGATATTGTAATCAGGCCTCTTATGGAGCATACTGTTCAAATGTTTGCCTTTGCAAAGCATTGAACAAATTCTAGCACAAGCAATAAATTCATGTTCATTTACAATGTCTTATTATAATTGAGTCATAAATGGAGTGCATCCTTCTCTAAGGGGACTCCTTTTATCCTTTTATCTTTTGGTCAAACTTTGCAAATTATTATTTTTTTAGTAGAGTAGGTGGACTTTTAACTATCATTTTGACAAAGGGCATCCTACTGCAAGGAGACTCTTTCTATCTTTAATAATGTTAATTTGTAGTAGTTGTGTATATAAGGAAACTTTCACCATGTCAAATTATAAATTCTTGTTTATTTAGTCTTTGTTCATTACAATGCAGTCTTAAAATTGGAGAGTGCATCCTACTCTTAGGGGACTCTCAATATACAATCTCTTGTATCAATGTTTTTACTTGGGGGTCTAGATTGAACAAATGGTAGATCTTGGTTCTTTCAATGCGTTC
>NC_141052.1:12176909-12434409 GCF_041138505.1 Cibotium barometz | reverse complement strand
CACATTTCCAGCTCCACACGCGGGGAGTTAAGAAAATGTGTGTGTGAGAGAGAAAGAGAGAGGAATTTCTTGGTTGGTTGTATCCTGGTCGTATAGATTCACCCCTGTCTGGTACTATGGTTTTTCCCTGGATGCTCTCCATGCTCCAGCTGATGTAATTTTTGTTCTATTCTAATTCAATTCACCGCGCTTATAGAAAAAAAAAGAGAGAGAGAGAGGAATTATTCTATGTCATTTGCCATGTCATGTGAATTGATTATCCAGAGATACAAGCATAGATGAATTAGTTGGGCAAATATGTTACATAGTGTTTGATGTCAATCCATGATGGTGACTTTGGTGATTAACAATTGTGAAAAAAACCCTTGGGTATCAAGGTCGGGGTGGCTAGAGCAATGCCATTGTAGTTCACCGCCACTCTGTCCATGCGATCATGGCTAGTGTAAGGTCCCCGTCCTGGGCCAAGGGGATCCTTTTGATAAAGCGGCTAATCCCCTTGGTCTTCGATGAGGACGACACCTCGATCTTTCAAAAATACGAGGATACGTGCAAACGGAGGGAACTAACTCTATCTCTCTCGCAAGAGAAACATGGTCATTCTAATAGGAATCTATTCCTCCAATCGAGCAGCACTCAATGTGCGTGATTAAGGATGGAACTTGTCTGCACTTGGTTCATAGAAGCCAACGCCTTCTTTCTCTTTTCTAAGAATTTTACTCGAACGGTCCTTTCCTTGGTGTCTAAGATCCTATCTAGTTGTAATTCAAGGACACCGCTGAATTGAAGAACCATGTGACATTCAAGGTAAAAATGAGGAGGCACACATCCGTGTAAAGGACTTTGGTCCTTCTGAGGTGAATCCTCACATAAACAATTACGACTAGCATCCTAGAAGCATCGCACCTCACTTTTAAGATGAGGGAGTAGTCCTTTAAATATAAGCAACTTCGCTCTTTTGGATCATTAAGCTAAGATTCTTAGGCTGAAAAAGATTACGATAAACATATAATGATTACAACTAGCATCCTTGAAGCATCACACCTCACTTTTAAGATGAGTAAGTAGTGTAAAAGATTAAGGCTCTAACATGGGAAATTGCTACTTTTCTCCTTGTATATGCCCTTAAGTGTCTTGAAGTAAGAGAAACTATGAGCAAGTAATCTTGCTCCCATAATTCTTTAGAGTTATCTTTCCTTATACACAAGGACTAGTAGTTAAGAAGATCATTGTTGTCTAATGTTACTTTTTTATCACTCAATAAATTGTTGAAAAAGTAAAGAATGTTTTCCTGGCTTCAATGGATATGTTTGTTAGCTTTTTACTAATATGCAAGTATATCTTCTCTAACTCCACTCTTTCTTGTGTAGTTGTGCAAAGGAAGTTAGCAAGGCTGATAGTCGACCCAGGGTAATCCCCCCTATGCAACTAGGAATTGAATTTCCACCCCTATGCCTACATTTGCAGGTACAAGCTAGTGCTCTGCATTAGCCCACCTCAGGAGTAGACGTCTCCTCTAAGGAGTGAAAGGGTTTTGTACAAGAAAAAATGCCCAAGGAGACGACAAGCCAACTTGGCCCTCATCACTGAACTGGCCCAAGGTACTCTCCCCTATGCCACTGGGAATTGGATTTCCACCATGGACATGTGATTATGGATGTTTCCTAGATTTGCAAGCCCAAGCTCGTGCAGTCAATTAGCTCATCTTATGAATAGACATACCCTTTGAGGAGTGAGAGGGTTTGGTTCAAGCGGTAGTGCCTGAGGGGGCAACAAGCCGGCTTGATGGCCCTCGCCGATCGCCCCAAGGCGACTAGGGAGTATGGTCCGTGGGATATGCCCAGTTGGTTATCACTATCTTGATGTGAAGCGGCTTCAAATTCTTGTGAGTAATTATCATATGTTTAGGGTTTGTCTATGTTTTGTCTAGATGTGAGTAATAATCATAGGTTTAGGATTTGTTTATGTTTTGTCTTTATGTGTTGCTGTTTATTTTCTCAGGAGAGCAAGGTTGTGAGCAACAAGGTTGTGTAAATCAAAGCAGTAAGTTGTTGTTTATTTCTTGTTGTTTTAATCTTTATTTGTTGTTTCTTTCAATCTTCTTTGCACAGTATTGATTTGAAGTGGCATAAAATACCACAGTAATGATCATAGGTTTAGGATTTTTTTATGTTTTCTCTTGATATGTTGCTTGTTATTTTCACAAGAGCAACAAGGTTATGAGCATTAAGTTGTTGTTTATTTCTTGTTGTTTTAATCTTTATTTGTTGCTTTCAATCTTCTTTGCACAGTATTGGCATAAAATACCACAGCAATGATCATAGGTTTAAGATTTTTTTGTGTTTTCTCTTGATATGTTGCTGTTTATTTTCACAAGAGCAACAAGGTTATGAGCAGTAAGTTGCTATTTATTTCTTGTTTTTTTAATCTTTATTTGTTTATTACAATCTTCATTTCAAGTGGCATAAAATACAACAGTAATGATTATAGGTTTTGGGTTTGTCCACGTTTTGTCTTAATGTGAGTAATGATCATAGGTTTAGGGTTTGTTAATGTTTTATCTTGATGTGATTATGTTTATTTTCATAGGAGCAACAAGGTTGTGTAAATCAAAGCGGTAAGTTGCTGTTTATTTCTTGTTGTTTTAATCTTTATTTGTTGCTTATAATCTAACACATATATTTATTAATCATGCAGTCTAGCTTTATTAATTTAGATGTCTTCAAGGAGGAGGAATATCAGTAATATTCACACAGTGGCAAAAGAGATGATGAAGATAACTGGATCCCTGATCAGTACAGTAAGTTAAATTGGATTTTAATACGACCAAGTACTCGTGGAAATTTCAAGGTCAAGCTCAAAGGTGTCACAGACCCTAACAAGCAATGGAAAGGTAGAATCATAGAGTTCAGGAGACGCACAAATGGTATGAGTACAATAATAGAGGCTTTCATTCAACATGTTTATGCTGCCATGAAACCATCCACATGCTCTAGAGATGTGCATCTAATTTGGTTTGTACCATTTGGTTTGTTTGCACATTTGTTTGGATCCTGTGCAGTAGCTAAGAAAACTAAGATTGCTTATCAATGCAAGTACTGCCCATCTGAGGATTGGATGACTCAGTTACTGGGTGAGTCATGGCATCTCGAGAACTCACCCACGATGATATCATTGAGTGCAGAATTACTGTGTCAGATGTTACCTTTAGGTAAGATTGTAGAATTATTGTGTCTGTTGATTGTTGATGGTTTTTATTCATAAGTACTTCATTGCAAGACACTGATTGTTGATTTTTGGGTGGTTGCAAGATGAGGGTACTCACTTTCCTCTCACTAAAATTGGGACATCCACGCATCTCGGGCGGAGTACCTCAATCATGATATCGCCATCAATTAAAACACGACATGTGCCTCCCAAGCCTAAAGCGACATATCTCGATCAAGATACCAACTAATGCCACGCTAGCAGGTTTGGGTTTCCAGTCATCATCATGTCACCAGTATAGGTCACCACCACCACACCATCTCGATCGAGATATTCATGCCACTCGGATATCCACATCAATGCCACGGTGTATCCCCCTAGACATCCCACTCATTCAGCATATTTAACCAGCCCATCTCCACCGTCCACATATCCCGAACGAGACATTGAAATAAAATCTCGACCACCATTGAAATACTTCGTTCGAGGTATGGAGATGCAATCTCATCCATCCATATATCTCGTTCGAGGTATAGAGATGAAATCAAGACTCTTTAAAAACCTCGAACGAGGTTCATCTACAAAATCCGACCCGTCCATTCACGCACATTTGAAGATGCGATCCCAGGTTTAAATATCTCGATCGAGGTATTAAATGAATCTCGACCGTCAAACATACCTTGATCATGGTAATGACTTAAAATCTAAGCTGTCCATGTACCTCAGACGAGATACTGAATTCAAATCTCAGCCGCCGTCGATGCTTCACCAACTCTAAAATTAAGTGCATATCTTGGTCGTTTGTCTTACTAACCCTAATATCCGAAGCGTACATCTTGTAAACCCTAAAGTGCATGATGCCACCAAACCTGTGAGGTCCCTATCCCCACCGCGCAACGAATTCAGGGGTTCTAGCAGTGGAAGTAGCACTTCTTGCACGGGGCAGGGTCTCACACTCGGGGCCTCGCCCACGGATATCCGGATATCCGAACAAGAGACTAATCCATCGGTTCTTCCAAAACGGATCCCGGAAAAACTTCCCTTGCCCGAAAAGCACGGGCGATTCTTCCAGTATAACTTTTCTCTAACGTAGTCAAAATAACTGAAGTGATCTGACTAAACCCGTAAGTCCCAAATCAGATTAGGGAAAAGATTGCACTAGAATCATAGAGACCAACGCTTTTTTCCTCATTGAGAGGCACAGCTGTTGATTCTTTTTTGTAGATTAATTTTTGTCCGGGATTTACTTCATCTATCGTACCATAACAGAATTGAGTCTCAATTTAAGGATCCATTAGTCCAACCTAACCCCATCCAGTCCCGTTGTTTAGCCAACCGCCCAACCACTGTAGTGATGGGATCCAATTAAGAATTTGGTTAGGTTTTGTCTCGAGTACCAGAGAAAAGAGTTCCCAGGCCCCCTAGCCAGATATTCATGCAAACTTAAAACTAGTCACACCACTTACACACCCCCAATATGAAATTGCCTTTTTCTCAGCATCAGCTATCTTTAAAACTATCATTTAATAAAAGCATTGTGTCGCTGATCCACAATCCTCAAAATCTTCGGTTGAATCCTTATTTCCAATCATTCCTTCATCGGTGTACCTATGGCATCATTCACAACCAGAACGCTCACCACCTATTCACTCAGGGGCCTTTTCAATAGTTCCTAGCTAGTAAAGTACACCCCCGACTAAACAAAGAGTAAGAGAGTTATCACCCCCTAGCATTTTGGCATTATCTTGGGTGTGAATACCCCCTAGCATTAGTAGTATTAGCTTTAGGCTAATGAGTTGTGGGATTTGGTTATTATTTAAAAGATGCAATATCAAGAAGTGGACAAGAGGGCTAATGGGAAGTTAGGATCTTGTGGAGGTTATGGGAGCTCAATAGTCACATGGTTGGATGGGTATATAAAACCCCTCTTGTTTGCAGATTGGATACACATATACCACAATTTATATGATGGATATGGAATACACTATGATGTTTTGTTGTATCAGCGCATCTAAGCGCAGCTAAACTGACAAAACGCATGTATACACCCTCGTATCAGCGCATCTGACTGCTTCTATATACGCGCTTTTACACGCATGTCTCTGGCCACGATGATACACGCGCTCATACACGGGCTCGTTACTTTTTTTTCCACAAGTCATTTTCCGCGGATAGGAGCGCGGGTATGAGCCCGATCCCTTGTAGTGCTTTGATGAGAAAAAGAGTGCTCACTAGCCATCAGATCAAATTCAACTAGTGCTTCGTTGGTCCACAAAGATCAAAATGAACTAGTTTAAAAGGTAAATTAGTCTTTGTCTTAGATCTTGGGAGGGTCTAATGAGGCTTATCATAGATACATAATTCATAAAGATCAATTGGATTTAGTCGAAATTGAAAACCAGTATCCATATTATCAGATTTTGCACCTCTTTAAGAACATGATGCCTTTGGCTTGGGTGGCCTAATCTATTATGCTAGTGAAAGGTTTTCTCTGGTAGGAATGGCAACTACTAGAGCTTGTGTAGGGACTTGTCTGATTTCAAGAAGGAAAAATCTTCCAAGTTGAGAGAAATTTATGTAGAAAATAGTAGTAGATAATGTCATAAAGTACACCACAAGGAGGCTGGGTAGATGAGCATATGCATCACATTCGATAACATAGACCAAAATATCAGATAATGCCATAAACACCACAAGGATTAGCTTGGCATAACATTTATGCCTAGATAATACAACTCCACTTTATCTAAAGTATACATACATAAATATATATATATGTACTTATGTACGTAAACATATATCCACCTAAATATATATATGTGCTTATGTACATACACATATATCTACCTACCTATATACATACATACATTCATACATATACTTATGTATGTGTATATATACCTACGTAGCTACATACCTATATACATACATACATTCATACATATACTTATGTATGTGTATATATACCTACGTAGCTACATATATATATACATACATATATGTATATATGTATGTATATGAATACATGCATATGTGTGTATGTATGCATGCATGTATGTATGTATGTATGTACATATATATGTACATACTTACATACATACATCTATGTGAATGTACGCACGTACATACCTACCCTACATATATGTATGTATGTATGTATGTATGTATACACACACACATATATATACATACATATATACACACACACATATACATACATACATACATACATACATACATACATACATACATATATATATATATATATAGTTCAC
The DNA here is from genome assembly GCF_041138505.1 of Cibotium barometz. Classification (NCBI taxonomy): domain Eukaryota; kingdom Viridiplantae; phylum Streptophyta; class Polypodiopsida; order Cyatheales; family Cibotiaceae; genus Cibotium; species Cibotium barometz. Next base: position 12,427,930 of record NC_141052.1, on the reverse strand, counting down.
CTAAAAACATATAAGTATACCACCTGAGTTCAAGTGAAGGGCTTTTCAATTCAAAATGTTAAGGAAAATTTATAGAAATACATTTACAGAAGGGGTTTGTTTAATTGATTTTGTAAAAAAACCCATAAGTCCATAAAGAAAAAGGGGTCATTTTATTTATGAAAAGTTTATAGGTAAGGGGTTTTTTAATATACCCCTTGAATGCACATGATACATATATACATATATACATATATACACACACACACACACACACACACACACACACACACACACACATACACACACACATATATATATACATACATACATGTATGTATGTATGTATATATATATATACATACATACATACATACATACATACATACATACATATACAACTATATGTATATATGTATATATATATATATATATACATATATATATATGTGTGTGTGTGTGTGTGTATGTATGTACATGTATGTATATATGTATGTATGTAGGTGTGTGTGTGTGTGGGGGGGGTGTATAGAGAGAGAGAGAGAATAATGTCCACAAAGTCCAAATATGATAGATTTTAATGTGTAAGATCATAGGGGACCATGTGTCTCATTAATCATTCAGTAGATGAAAATTCGAATAGAAGAACAAAGCCTCATGGGTTGCAAGTTCATGGATGTTGAGTGCACAAGCAACTCCAAAAGGGGCTCCTTCTTGTCGGAGTATCATGCCTTTTCATGTGCTGATCTCCAACCTTCTTCACTTTTATCTTTTATTTTTTGAAGAGCTATGTTGGTGTGGGCACTTGTAAAATTGAAGGGTGGAACCCTTTTTCTAAATCTAAGGCTTATATTTCTTTGTTCTCTTGTATTTCCCATTACAAAGCTAATCACGTGGATTGTATATTGATTGTATATTCGTTGAGTGATAGCTTTTGTAGCACATGTAGAGCGTCTTTTGCAAACTTGGCTTGTAAAACCCATCTCATAGTCCTCCCAACACATGTGCACATGGATCTGTGTGTACATGTGCACGCATGCATGGGATTTGAGAAGGGGATATTGCATGAAATATTAAGGGTGCATTGAAGAAAAGTGAAGATTGATTGGTTTCTTTCGGAATGAACGACTCATCATGATGAAATTAGCTTAGAATTGAAAAGAAATCTTTTTTAATCTTACACTGTAGAAGGCTTAAGGACAGTCTTCTACCACAACGACACTTTATGATTTGATCGCATTTAAGAAGAAACCATCATAAGAAAAGTCCTTATTGATTATATAAATCATAGGAGGCTTGCAGACTAGAAGAGCACCTGGTGATCCATGAATTCACCACAAGGATCAACTAGTCTTGGCATAATAGTCGTGCATAACTAACTCCACTTTATGATGAAATTTGAAGTCGAAACATCAAATACCTACCCGTGTGTGTGAGAGAGAGAGAGAGACAGAAAGAGGTGTGTGTACAAATTGATGAGGAATGAAATGCGTGGTCATGTACATGAGAGCGAAATTAGATGCTTGGGATTCAAATCTTGGTGGGTGCCTTTTCTACTACTTGACTGCGAGGATGGTCTTGTGATCGGGAGGACCACATGAGGATGAGTAGGGTGCCTTGCGAGAGGTCCGTCTTGTCGATGAAGCCGGCGACGTATTGGCCCTCCACGATGACGCCGATGCGGGTGTTGCTGCGAAGCTTGGCCAGGCGCCGGCTCTCCACCTGCGAGCCCTGCGTCGGGGGCAGCTCCGCCACGTCGGCCCCCCACACGGTGCCCGTCTTCCGCCGCAACGTCACAAGGGAACCCGTCAGGTTGCGAAAATTCACCTCCATTCGAGTCATGCTTGCCAACTCTCTTGGGAGGATAGATGCACTAGATGATGATGATGATGATGATGATGAGATGGCCTAGCTGCTGTGTCGGTAGAGCACTGCTGGTGGGGAGATCAAACAACTCCTTTAACTCGCGTCGTCGAGATCGCAGGCGACTAATTGAATTGTGAGCATAGGCTGCAGGTCCTCTCCTTCTAATAAGTGACTTGAGAGGGAGAGAGGGAAGTTACCGTGAGCTCCAAGAAAGCGCGTGCGTCGCCCACGCATCTTGACTCCCATTGTGCTACGTGCTGACACATTTCCAGCTCCACACGCGGGGAGTTAAGAAAATGTGTGTGTGTGAGAGGGAAAGAGAGGAATTTCCGGGTTGGTTGTATCCTGGTCGTATAGATTCACCCCTGTCTGGTACTATGGTTTCTCCCTGGATGCTCTCCATGCTCCAGCTGATGTAATTTTTGTTCTATTCTAATTCAATTCACCGCGCTTATAGAAAAAAAAAAAAAGAGAGAGAGAGGAATTATTCTATGTCATTTGCCATGTCATGTGAATTGATTATCCAGAGATACAAGCATAGATGAATTAGTTGGGCAAATATGTTATATAGTGTTTGATGTCAATCCATGATGGATGACTTTGGTGATTAACAATTGTGAAAAAAACCCTTGGGTATCAAGGTCGGGGTGGCTAGAGCAATGCCATTGTAGTTCACCGCCACTCTGTCCATGTGATCATGGCTAGTGTAAGGTCCCCGTCCTGGGCCAAGGGGATCCTTTTGATAAAGCGGCTAATCCCCTTGGTCTTCGATGAGGACGACACCTCGATCTTTCAAAAATATGAGGATACGTGCAAACGGAGGGAACTAACTCTATCTCTCTCGCAAGAGAAACATAGTCATTCTAATAGGAATCTATTCCTCCAATCGAGCGGCACTCAATGTGCGTGATTAAGGATGGAACTTGTCTGCACTTGGTTCATAGAAGCCAACGCCTTCTTTCTCTTTTCTAAGAATTTTACTCGAACGGTCCTTTCCTTGGTGTCTAAGATCCTATCTAGTTGTAATTCAAGGACACCGCTGAATTGAAGAACCATGTGACATTCAAGGCAAAAATGAGGAGGCACACATCCGTGTAAAGGACTTTGGTCCTTCTGAGGTGAATCCTCACATAAACAATTACGACTAGCATCCTAGAAGCATCGCACCTCACTTTTAAGATGAGGGAGTAGTCCTTTAAATATAAGCAACTTCGCTCTTTTGGATCATTAAGCTAAGATTCTTAGGCTGAAAAAGATTACGATAAACATATAATGATTACAACTAGCATCCTTGAAGCATCACACCTCACTTTTAAGATGAGTAAGTAGTGTAAAAGATTAAGGCTCTAACATGGGAAATTGCTACTTTTCTCCTTGTATATGCCCTTAAGTGTCTTGAAGTAAGAGAAACTATGAGCAAGTAATCTTGCTCCCATAGATCTTTAGAGTTATCTTTCCTTATACACAAGGACTAGTAGTTAAGAAGATCATTGTTGTCTAATGTTACTTTTTTATCACTCAATAAATTGTTGAAAAAGTAAAGAATGTTTTCTTGGCTTCAATGGATATGTTTGTCAGCTTTTTACTAATATGCAAGTATATCTTCTCTAACTCCACTCTTTCTTGTGTAGTTGGGCAAAGGAAGTTAGCAAGGCTGATAGTCGACCCAGGGTAATCCCCCCTATGCAACTAGGAATTGAATTTCCACCCCTATGCCTACATTTGCAGGTACAAGCTAGTGCTGTGCATTAGCCCACCTCAGGAGTAGACGTCCCCTCTAAGGAGTGAAAGGGTTTTGTACAAGAAAAAATGCCCAAGGAGACGACAAGCCAACTTGGCCCTCACTGACTGGCCCAAGGTACTCTCCCCTATGCCACTGGGAATTGGATTTCCACCGTGGACATGTGATTATGGATGTTAACTATGAGCAAGTAATCTTGCTCCCATAATTCTTTAGAGTTATCTTTCCTTATACACAAGGACTAGTAGTTAAGAAGATCATTGTTGTCTAATGTTACTTTTTTATCACTCAATAAATTGTTGAAAAAGTAAAGAATGTTTTCTTGGCTTCAATGGATATGTTTGTCAGCTTTTTACTAATATTCAAGTATATCTTCTCTAACTCCACTCTTTCTTGTGTAGTTGGGCAAAGGAAGTTAGCAAGGCTGATAGTCGACCCAGGGTAATCCCCCCTATGCAACTAGGAATTGAATTTCCACCCCTATGCCTACATTTGCAGGTACAAGCTAGTGCTGTGCATTAGCCCACCTCAGGAGTAGACGTCCCCTCTAAGGAGTGAAAGGGTTTTGTACAAGAAAAAATGCCCAAGGAGACGACAAGCCAACTTGGCCCTCACTGACTGGCCCAAGGTACTCTCCCCTATGCCACTGGGAATTGGATTTCCACCGTGGACATGTGATTATGGATGTTTCCTAGATTTGCAAGCCCAAGCTCGTGCAGTCAATTAGCTCATCTTATGAATAGACATACCCTTTGAGGAGTGAGAGGGTTTGGTACAAGCGGTAGTGCCTGAGGGGGCAACAAGCCGGCTTGATGGCCCTCGCCGATCGCCCCAAGGCGACTAGGGAGTATGGTCCGCGGGATATGCCCAGTTGGTTGAGGAGGCTGCAAGATCGGTGGCTCAGTTTGGTTTGGTTTTGATTTGGATATATCTATGGACGTGGATATGGAAGCCTAGATTTGGCTGCTAACCTGATTTTAGGCTCTCTTGTAAATATTTTTGTTATAGATTATTGTTATGATGTAAATAGTTTTATTGTAAAGTACTTTTTTGATGTATATATTTTTGCTTTCAATTTTGTGCACTAAGGGATACTTAAAGAACATTGTGAAACTCATTTAATTAAAGAACCTACTTTTTTGGTAGGACCTAATTAGATAACAAAAATGAATTAGGTGAGTGGGTGGATGGATGCCCCAATGGCATCATCCTATGGGTGGGTGGACTCGATGAGTCAGGTAATTTTTAAATTTCCGAAAAGAGAAAGAAGGCATTGGCTTCTATGAACCAAGTGTAGGCAAGTTCCATCCTTGATCACGCACATTGAGTGCCGCTCGATCGAAGGAATAAATTCCTATTAGAATGACTATGTTTCTCCTGCGAGAAATAGAGTTAGGTCCCTTTGTTTGCATGTATCTTCGTATTTTTGAGAGATCGAGGTGTCGTCATCGGAGACCATGGGGCTTAGCCTCTTATCAAAAGGATCCTCTTGGCCAACTAGGATGGGACCTTACACTAGCCATGGTTGCATGGACATAGTTGTTATGTTATATAGCACTAATGATCTCCCCACCAGTAGTGCTCTACTGGCACAACTAGGCCATCACATCTGCAGCTTAATTTTCTATCCTCCCAAGAGATTTGGCAAGCATGACTCGAATGGAGGAGAATTTTCGTAGCCTGACAGACACCCTTATGATGTTGCGGTAAAAGACATGCATCATGTGGGGGGCCGACGTGGCGGAGCTGCCCCCCGACGTGGCGTCATGTGGGGGGCCGACGTGGCGGAGCTGCCCCCCGATGCAGGGCTCACAGGTGGAGAGCCGGCACGTGGCCAAGATTCGCACGTCATCTCGTGGAGGGCCAATACGTTGTCGGCTTCATCGACAAGACGGACCTCTCGCAAGGCACCCTACTCACCCTCATGTGGTCCTCCGATCACAAGACCATCCTCGCAGTCAAGTAGTAGAAAAGGCACCCACCCCCATTGATTGATTGATTCTAAAGCATCTAATTTCGCTATAATGTACACATTTCCACATCCATGACCATGCTTTTTATTCCTCATCAGTTTGTACACACACCTCTTTCTCTCTCACACACACACACACATGGTAAGTATTTGATGTTTCGACTTCAAATTTTATCATAAAGTGGAGTTGTATTATTCATGCACGACCATTATGCCAAGTTGATCCTTGTGGTGAATTCATGGATCACCATGTAGTCTGCTAGCCTCCTATGATTTATTAAATCAATTAGGACTTTTCTTATGATGGTTTCTTCTTAAATGTGTTCACATCATAATGTGTCGTTGTGGTGGAAGATCATGGCAAATTGCTTGTTACACCTTCATTCAACAAAAAGGGTGACTCCACCTTGAAACATGTTGGTCTTGAAGATTAAACAGATTTCTTTTCAATTATAAGCTAATTTCACCTTGATGAGTCACTCATTCTAAAAGAAACCAATCAATCTTCACTTTCCTTCTACTCCATTTTGTTTGAGGAGTCATGTTGAAGTGGCATCTCAACTCATTTTGAGCTTTCAACTTAACTTTACACTTCGATGCACCTTGAATGTTTTATGCACTATCCCCTTCTCAAATCACATGAATACATGCATTCATGTGCAAGTGTGTATATGCACACGCAGGTGCATGTACACACATGCGTGTACATATGTGTGCATAGCTGTTGGGAGGACTATGAGATGGGTTTTACAAGAGAAGTTGGCAAAAAACACTCTACATGTGCCACAAAAGCTATCACTCAACAAATATACAACCAATATACAATCCACATGATTGTCTTCGTATGGGAATACAAGAGAACAAATAAATATAACCCTTAGGTAAATAAAAAGGTGCCACCCTTCAATTTGAGAAGCTCCCACACTAACATAGCTCTTCAAAACATAAAAGATAAAATTGAAGAAAGTTAGAGATCAGCATGAAAAGGGATGAAACTCCAAGAAGGGAGAGCCCCTTTTGGAGTTTCTTGTGAACTCAACTTCCACGTGAACTTTCACATGTTCTTGTATTTTAATCATTAGGAAAAATATGGACTCTCCATTTTTCCCCTTAAGGAGTGAATAAAAAAAGATTGGCTTGACCAATGAGAGAGCTGGGATTCTAGATCCATGTAACATGGATCTTTTTGTCATATCTCTGCCCAAATCTCTTAAGACAATAAAATAATAGAGCCCATATCTTTAAAAAAAATGTCAGATTTCATGTCAGATTCCATATCTTTCATGTCAAATATACCTTGTGGTCAGCACATGGAAGTTTGAAAATTGAATTTTATGTTTTTTCTATTTTTTATGTTTAAATTTTTACTTTCCCTCCTTTTGCATTTCATTACCCTTTCATTATCCCCCTTTTTTTGGTGGAATTCAATTTCACTATATCTTCTGCAACTCTGGTTCTTTCTTCACAAAAATTTACAATCATGTTGTTCTACACCATAACTCTCTCCTCCTAAAATTTCATCTCATTTAGACAAAACATATGTGAGTTATTCCCGTTTTCTCACATGAACTTTCTCTTCTCTGCACCACAGATAACTATCTTGATGTGAAGCGGCTTCAAATTCTTGTGAGTAATTATCATATGTTTAGGGTTTGTCTATGTTTTGTCTATATGTGAGTAATAATCATAGGTTTAGGATTTGTTTATGTTTTGTCTTTATGTGTTGTTGTTTTTTTTCTCAGGAGCAAGGTTGTGAGCAACAAGGTTGTGTAAATCAAAGCAGTAAGTTGTTGTTTATTTCTTGTTGTTTTAATCTTTTTTTTTTGCTTTCAATATTCTTTGCACAGTATTGATTTGAAGTGGCATAAACTACCACAGTAATGATCATAAGTTTAGGATTTTTTAATGTTTTCTCTTGATATGTTGCTGTTTATTTTCACAAGAGCAACAAGGTTATGAGCATTAAGTTGTTGTTTATTTCTTGTTGTTTTAATCTTTATTTGTTGCTTTCAATCTTCTTTGCACAGTATTGGCATAAAATACCACAGTAATGATCATAGGTTTAGGATTTTTTTTGTGTTTTCTCTTGATATGTTGCTATTTATTTTCACAAGAGCAACAAGGTTATGAGCAGAAAGTTACTATTTATTTCTTGTTTTTTTAATCTTTATTTGTTTATTACAATCTTCTCTACACAGTAATGATTTCAAGTGGCATAAAATACAATAGTAATGATCATAGGTTTAGGGTTTTGTCTTAATGTGAGTAATGATCATAGGTTTAGGGTTTGTTAATGTTTTGTCTTGATGTGATTATGTTTATTTTCATAGGAGCAATAAGGTTGTGTAAATCAAAGCGGTAAGTTGCTGTTTATTTCTTGTTGTTTTAATCTTTATTTGTTGCTTACAATCTAACACATATATTTATTAATCATGCAGTCTAGCTTTATGAATTTAGATGTCTTCAAGGAGGAGGAATATCAGTAATATTCACACAATGGAGGTGTTTAACAAAAGAGATGATGAAGATAACTGGATTCCTGATCAGTACAGTGAGTTAAATTGGATTTTAATACGACCAAGTACTCGTGGAAATTTTAAGGTCAAGCTCAAAGGTGTCACAGACCCTAACAAGCAATGGAAAGGTAGAATCATAGAGTTCAGGAGACACACAAATGGTATGAGTACAATAACAGAGGCTTTCATTCAACATGTTTATGCTGCCATGAAACCATCCACATGCTCTAGAGATGTGCATCTAATTTGGTTTGTACCATTTGGTTTGTTTGCACATTTGTTTCGATACTGTGCAGTAGCTAAGAAAACTAAGATTGCTTATCAATGCAAGTACTACCCATAGTTACTGGGTGAGTCATGGCATCTCGAGAACTCACCCACGATGATATCATTGAGTGCAGAATTACTGTGTCAGATGTTACCTTTAGGTAAGATTGTAGAATTATTGTGTATGTTGATTGTTGATGGTTTTTATTCATAAGTACTTCATTGCAAGACACTGATTGTTGATTTTTGGGTGGTTGCAAGATGAGGGTACTCACTTTCCTCTCACTAAAATTGGGACATCCACGCATCTCGGGCGGTGTACCTCAATCATGATATCGCCATCAATTAAAACACGACATGTGCCTCCCAAGCCTAAACCCAAGCCTAAAGTGACATATCTCAAACAAGATACCAACTAATGCCACACTAATAGGTCTGGGTTTCCAGTCATCATCATGTCACCAGTATAGGTCACCACCACCACACCATCTCGATCGAGATATTCATGCCACTCGGATCCACATCAATGCCGCGATGTATCCCCCTAGACATCCCACTCAAATGTACATTCAGCATATTTAACCAGCCCATCTCCACCGTCCACATATCCCGAACGAGACATTGAAATAAAATCTCGACCACCATTGAAATACTTCGTTCGAGGTATGGAGATGCAATCTCATCCATCCACATATCTCGTTCGAGGTATAGAGATGAAATCAAGACTCTTTAAAAACCTCGAACGAGGTTCATCTACAAAATCCGACCCGTCCATTCACGCACATTTGAAGATGCGATCCCAGCCATTTAAATATCTCGATCGAGGTATTAAATGAATCTCGACCGTCAAACATACCTTGATCATGGTAATGACTTAAAATCTAAGCTGTCCATGTACCTCAGACGAGATACTGAATTCAAATCTCAGTCGTCGTCGATCCTTCACCAACCCTAAAATTAAGTGCATATCTTGGTCGTTTGTCTTACTAACCCTAATATCCGATCGTACATCTTGCAAACCCTAAAGTGCATGATGCCACCAAACCTGTGAGGTCCCTATCCCCACCGCGCAACAAATTCAGGGGTTCTAGCAATGGAAGTAGCACTTCTTGCGCGCGGGGCAGGGTCTCACACTCGGGGCCTCGCCCACGGATATCCGGATATCCGGACAAGAGACTAATCCATCGGTTCTTCCAAAATGGATCTCGGAAAAACTTCCCTTGCCCGAAAAGCATGGGCGATTCCTCCAGTATAACTTTTCTCTAACGTAGTCAAAAGTCTTAACTAACTGAACTGATCTGACCAAACCCGTAAGTCCCAAATCAGATCATGGAAAAGATTGCACTAGAATCATAGAGACCAACGCTTTTTTCCTCATTGAGAGGCACAGCTGTTGATTCTTTTCTATAGATTAATTTTTATCCGGGATTTACTTCATCTATCGTACCATAACAGAATTGAGTCTCAATTTAAGGATCCATTAGTCCAACCTAACCCCATCCAGTCTCGTGGGTTAGCCAACCGCCCAACCACTGTAGTGATGGGATCCAATTAAGAATTTGGTTAGGTTTTGTCCCGGGTACCAGGGAAAAGAGTTCCCAGGCCCCCTAGCTAGATATTCATGCAAACTTAAAACTAGTCATACCACTTACACACCCAATATGAAATTGCCTTTTTCTCAGTATCAGCTATCTTTAAAACTATCATTTAATGAAAGCATTGTGTCACTGATCCACAATCCTAAAAATCTCCGGTTGAATCCTTATTTCCAATCATTCCTTCATCGACGTACCTATGGCATCATTCGCAAAACCAGAACACTCACCACCTATTCACTCAGGGGCCTTTTCGATAGTTCCTAGCTAGTAAAGTACACCCCAGACTAAACAAAGAGTAAGACAGTTATCACCCCCTAGCATTTTGGCATTATCTTGGGTGTGAATACCCCCTAGCATTAGTAGTATTAGCTTTAGGCTAATGAGTTGTGGGATTTGGTTATTAAAAGATGCAATATCAAGAAGTGGACAAGAGGGCTAATGGGAAGTTAGGATCTTGTGGAGGTTATGGGAGCTCAATAGTCACATGGGTATCCCAATTGTCACATGGTTGGATGGGTATATAAAACCCCTCTTGTTTGCAGATTGGATACACATATACCACAATTTATATGATGGATATGGAATACACTATGATGTTTTTTTGTATCAGCACGTCTAAGCGCAGCTAAACTGACAAAACGCGTGTATACATCCTCGTATCAGCGTGTCTAACTGCTTCTATACACGCGCTTTTACACGCATGTCTCTGGCCACGATGATACACGCATTGATACACGGGCCCGTTACATTTTTTCCACAAGTCATTTTCCGCGGCTAGGAGCGTGGGTATGAGCCCAATCCCTTGTAGTGCTTTGATGAGAAAAAGAGTGCTCACTAGTCCATCAAGATAAAATTCAACTAGTGCTTCATTGGTCCACAAAGATCAAAATGAACTAGCTTAAAAGGTAAATTAGTCTTTGTCTTAGATCTTGGGAGGGTCTAATGAGGCTTATCATAGATACATAATTCATAAAGATCAATTGGATTTAGTCGGAATTGAAAACCAGTATCCATATTATCAGATTTTGCACCTCTTTAAGAACATGATGCCTTTGGCTTGGGTGGCCTAATCTATTATGCTAGTGAAAGGTTTTCTCTGGTAGGAATGGCAACTACTAGAGCTTGTGTAGGGACTTGTCTGATTTCAAGAGGGAAAAATCTTCCAAGTTGAGGGAAATTTATGTAGAAAATAATAGTAGATAATGTCATAAAGTACACCACAAGGAGGCTGGTTAAATGAGCATATGCATCACATTCGATAACATAGACCAAAATATCAGATAATGCCATAAACACCACAAGGATTAGCTTGGCATAACATTCATGCCTAGATAATACAACTCCACTTTATCTAAAGTATACATACATAAATATATATATGTACTTATGTACATAAACATATATCCACCTAAATATATATATGTGCTTATGTACATACACATATATCTACCTACCTACATACATACATACATTCATACATATACTTATGTATGTATATATATACCTACATAGCTACATATATATATACATACATATATGTATATATGTATGTATATGAATACATGCATATGTGTGTATGTATGCATGCATGTATGTATGTACGTATGTACATATATATGTACATACTTACATACATACATCTATGTGAATGTACGCACGTACGTATGTACATATATATGTACATACTTACATACATACATCTATGTGAATGTATGCACGTACGTACCTACCCTACATATATGTATGTATGTATGTATGTATACACACACACATATATATACATACATATATACACACACACATGCATACATATATACATACATACATACATACATACATATATATATATATATATATAGTTTACCTAAAAACATATAAGTATACCACCTGAGTTCAATTGAAGGGCTTTTTAATTCAAAATGTTAAGGAAAATTTATAGAAATACATTTACAAAAGGGGTTTGTTTAATCGATTTTGTTAAGAAACCCATAAGTCCATAAAGAAAAAGGGGTCATTTTATTTATGAAAAGTTTATAGGTAAGGGGTTTTTTAATATACCCCTTGAACGCATATGATACATAGGGTTTCTTAGTAGTGCACCCCATCGATAATTATATATATATGTATATACATATATACATATATATGTATATACATATATACATATATATGTATATATGTATATACATATATACATATATATATATATATACACACACACACACACACATACACACATATATATATATACATACATACATGCATATATACATACATACATACATACATACATATACAATTATATGTATATATATATATATATGTATGTATGTATGTACATGTATGTATGTATGTATGTATGTACGTATGATATATATATATATATATATATATATATAGAGAGAGAGAGAGAGAGAGAGAATAAGATATTATCCACAAAGTCCAAATATGATAGATTTCAATGTGTGTGTGTGTGGGGGGGGTGTATAGAGAGAGAGAGAATAATGTCCACAAAGTCCAAATATGATACATTTTAATGTGTAAGATCATAGGGGACCATGTGTCTCATTAATCATTCAGTAGATGAAAATTCGAATAGAAGAACAAAGCCTCATGGGTTGCAAGTTCATGGATGTTGAGTGCACAAGCAACTCCAAAAGGGGCTCTCCCTTGTCGGAGTATCATGCCTTTTCATGTGCTGATCTCCAACCTTCTTCACTTTTATCTTTTATTTTTTGAAGAGCTATGTTGGTGTGGGCACTTGTAAAATTGAAGGGTGGCACCCTCTTTCTAAATCTAAGGCTTATATTTCTTTGTTCTCTTGTATTTCCCATTACAAAGCTAATCACGTGGATTGTATATTGATTGTATATTCGTTGAGTGATAGCTTTTGTAGCACATGTAGAGCGTCTTTTGCAAACTTGGCTTGTAAAACCCATCTCATAGTCCTCCCAACACATGTGCACATGGATCTGTGTGTACATGTGCACGCATGCATGCGATTTGAGAAGGGGATATTGCATGAAATATTAAGGGTGCATTGAAGAAAAGTGAAGATTGATTGGTTTCTTTTGGAATGAACGACTCATCATGATGAAATTAGCTTAGAATTGAAAAGAAATCTTTTTTAATCTTACATTGTAGAAGGCTTAAGGACATCTAAGCTCCAAGACCCAAGGTGGAGCCACCCTTTTTGTTAAATGAAGGTGTAACAAGCAATTTGCCATGATCTTCTACCACAACGACACTTTATGATCTGATCGCATTTAAGAAGAAACCATCATAAGAAAAGTCCTTATTGATTATATAAATCATAGGAGGCTTGCAGACTAGAAGAGCACCTGGTGATCCATGAATTCACCACAAGGATCAACTAGTCTTCTACCACAATGACACTTTATGATTTGATCGCATTTAAGAAGAAACCATCATAAAAAGAGTCCTTATTGATTATATAAATCATAGGAGGCTTGCAAACTAGAAGAGCACCTGGTGATCCATGAATTCACCACAAGGATCAACTAGTCTTGGCATAATAGTCGTGCATAACTAACTCCACTTTATGATGAAATTTGAAGTCGAAACATCAAATACCTACCCGTGTGTGTGTGAGAGAGAGAGAGACAGAAAGAGGTGTGTGTACAAATTGATGAGGAATGAAATGCGTGGTCATGTACATGAGAGCGAAATTAGATGCTTGGGATTCAAATCTTGGTGGGTGCCTTTTCTACTACTTGACTGCGAGGATGGTCTTGTGATCGGAGGACCACATGAGGGTGAGTAGGGTGCCTTGCGAGAGGTTCGTCTTGTCGATAAAGCCGTTGACATATTGGCCCTCCACGATGACGCCGATGCGGGTGTTGCTGCGAAGCTTGGCCAGGCGCCGGCTCTCCACCTGCGAGCCCTGTGTCGGGGGCAGCTCCGCCACGTCGGCCCCCCACACGGCGCCCGTCTTCCGCCGCAACGTCACAAGGGAACCTCCATTCGAGTCATGCTTGCCAACTCTCTTGGGAGGACAGATGCACTAGATGATGATGATGATGATGATGATGATGAGATGGCCTAGCTGCTATGCTGGTGGGGAGATCAAACAACTCCTTTAACTCGCGTCGTCGAGATCGCAAACAACAATTTGAATTGTGAGCACAGGCTGCAGGTCCTCTCCTTCTAATAAGTGACTCCAAGAAAGCGCGTGCGTCCCCCACGCATCTTGACTCCCATTGTCCTACGTGCCGACACATTTCCAGCTCCACACGCGGGGAGTTAAGAAAATGTGTGTGTGTGAGAGAGAAAGAGAGAGGAATTTCCTGGTTGGTTGTATCCTGGTCGTATAGATTCACCTTAAAGTCTGGTACTATGGTTTCTCCCTGGATGCTCTCCATGCTCCAACTGATGTAATTTTTGTTCTATTCTAATTCAATTCACCACGCTTAAATGGAAAAAAAAAAAGAGAGAGGAATTATTCTATGTCATTTGCCATGTCATGTGAGTTGATTATCCAGAGATACAAGCATAGATGAATTAGTTGGGCAAATATGTTATATAGTGTTTGATGTCAATCCATGATGGATGACTTTGGTGATTAACAATTGTGAAAAAAACCCTTAGGTATCAAGGTCGGGGTGGCTAGAGCAATGCCATTGTAGTTCACTGCCACTCTGTCCATGCGATCATGGCTAGTGTAAGGTCCCCGTCCTGGGCCAAGGGGATCCTTTTGATAAAGCGGCTAATCCCCTTGGTCTTCGATGAGGACGACACCTCGATCTTTCAAAAATACGAGGATACGTGCAAACGGAGGGAACTAACTCTATCTCTCTCACAAGAGAAACATAGTCATTCTAATAGGAATCTATTCCTCCAATCGAGCGGCACTCAATGTGCGTGATTAAGGATGGAACTTGTCTGCACTTGGTTCATAGAAGCCAACGCCTTCTTTCTCTTTTCTAAGAATTTTACTCGAAGGGTCCTTTCCTTGGTGTCTAAGATTCTATCTAGTTGTAATTCAAGGACACCGCTGAATTGAAGAACCATGTGACATTCAAGGTAAAAATGAGGAGGCACACATCCGTGTAAAGGACTTTGGTCCTTCTGAGGTGAATCCTCACATAAACAATTACGACTAGCATCCTAGAAGCATCGCACCTCACTTTTAAGATGAGGGAGTAGTCCTTTAAATATAAGCAACTTCGCTCTTTTGGATCATTAAGCTAAGATTCTTAGGTTGAAAAAGATTACGATAAACATATAATGATTACAACTAGCATCCTTGAAGCATCACACCTCACTTTTAGGATAAGTGGTGTAAAAGATTAAGGCTCTAACATGGGAAATTGCTACTTTTCTCCTTGTATATGCCCTTAAGTGTCTTGAAGTAAGAGAAACTATGAGCAAGTAATCTTGCTCCCATAATTCTTTAGAGTTATCTTTCCTTATTGACAAGGACTAGTAGTTAAGAAAATCATTGTTGTCTAATGTTACTTTTTTATCACTCAATAAATTGTTGAAAAAGTAAAGAATGTTTTCCTGGCTTCAATGGATATGTTTGTTAGCTTTTTATTAATATGCAAGTATATCTTCTCTAACTCCACTCTTTCTTGTGTAGTTGGGCAAAGGAAGTTAGCAAGGCTGATAGTCGACCCAGGGTAATCCCCCCTATGCAACTAGGAATTGAATTTCCACCCCTATGCCTACATTTGCAGGTACAAGCTAGTGCTGTGCATTAGCCCACCTCAGGAGTAGACGTCCCCTCTAAGGAGTGAAAGGGTTTTGTACAAGAAAAAATGCCCAAGGAGACGAACAAGCCAACTTGGCCCTCACTGGCTGGCCCAAGGTACTCTCCCCTATGCCACTAGGAATTGGATTTCCACCGTGGACATGTGATTATGGATGTTTCCTAGATTTGCAAGCCCAAGCTCGTGCAGTCAATTAGCTCATCTTATGAATAGACATACCCTTTGAGGAGTGAGAGGGTTTGGTACAAGCGGTAGTGCCTGAGGGGGCAACAAGCCGGCTTGATGGCCCTCGCCGATCGCCCCAAGGCGACTAGGGAGTATGGTCCGTGCAAGAGTTTAACTATACTTTTAAAGTGGAAGATAGTAATAGGGCCACACTTGCAACCATATTGACGTGAGGAGGCTGCAAGATCGGTGGCTCAGTTTGATTTGGTTTTGATTTGGATATATCTATGGACATGGATATGGAAGCCTAGATTTGGCTACTGACCTGATTTTAGGCTCTCTTGTAAATATTTTTGTTATAGATTATTGTTATGATGTAAATAGTTTTATTATAAAGTACTTTTTTGATGTATATATTTTTGCTTTCAATTTTGTGCACTAAGGGATACTTAAAGAACATTGTGAAACTCATTTAATTAAATAACCTACTTTTTTGGTAGGACCTAATTCGATAACAAAAATGAATTAGGTGAGTGGGTGGATGGATGCCCCAATGGCATCATCCTATGGGTGGGTGGACTCGATGAGTCAGGTAATTTTAAAATAGATTTATTTATTACGATTTGTAGTAAGAATAGGGTCCCAAACAAGTAGTATTTTAGGGGAACAAGCTATCCGTGCCTCTTGTAAAGAAAAGAGAAAGAAGGCGGCTTCTATGAACCAAGTGTAGGCAAGTTCCATCCTTGATCACGCACATTGAGTGCCGCTCGATCGAAGGAATAAATTCCTATTAGAATGACTATGTTTCTCCTGCGAGAAATAGAGTTAGGTCCCTCCGTTTGCACGTATCTTCGTATTTTTGAGAGATCGAGGTGTCGTCATTCGGAGACCATGGGGCTTAGCCTCTTATCAAAAAGATCCTCTTGGCCCACAGGACGAGACCTTACACTAGCCATGGTTGCATGGACAGAGTTGTTATGTTATATAGCACTAATGATCTCCCCACCAGTAGTGCTCTATTGGCACAACTAGGCCATCACATCTGCAGCTTAATTTTCTTATCCTCCCAAGAGAGTTGGCAAGCATGACTCGAATGGAGGAGAATTTTCGTAGCCTCACAGACACCCTTTTGATGTTGCGATAAAAGACAGGCATCATGTGGGGGGCCAACGTGGCGTTCTTTACTCTAACGTAGTCAAGACCATTACTGATCAAGCTGATCCGACTGCACCTATAAAGATACTTGGTCAGATCAAGGAAGAAACTTGCACTTGGATCATTGGGATTAACGCTTTTTTCTCCATCAAGAGGCACAGCCGTTGATTCCTATCCATAGAACAATTACTATCCGGGATTTACTTTATCTATCGTAATAACAGAATTTGAGTCTCGATTTATGGATCCATCAGTCTAGCCATCCAGTCCCATGGGTTAGCCAACCTCCCAACCACTGTAGTGATGGGATCCAATTAGGAATTTGGTTAGGTTTTGTCTCGGGTACCAAGGAAAAGATTTCCAAGGCCCCCTAGCCGGAAGTTCATGCAAACATAAAACTAGCCACACCACTTACACACCCAATATGAAATTGCCTTTTTCTTAGCATCAGCTAACTTTAAACAATCCTTTAATGAAACCATTATGTCACTGATCACTATCCTCAAAATCTCTAGATGAATCCATATTTCCAATCATTCATACATCGGTGTACTTATGGCATCATTGGCAACCAGAACGCTCACCACCTGTTCACTCAGGGGCCTTTTCAATAGTTCTTAGCTCATAGTACCCGACAATATTTTCACATATAAAAATCAAGATGGAATCCTTGTTGAAGATCAGCAAGATCAATCAACAGATCCATATAAGAGAGCCATGGACTCATCCGTTGAGGACCAGCAAGGTCAATCAACGAGATCCATGCTTGGTTTCAGAAAACAACTCTTACTCCTTGTTCCAATATCTTCCACGACGCACGTGTGGGTATCTTCGGCGACCCAGAGCCCAAGCACCGTATGGTCAACACCCTCTAGGATTCTCGCAGGTCACCTAGCGCTTCACTCATAGGCCGCTTCCTTGGTCCCTCATCCACCGTACGGGAAGCTCACCATTTAAATTGAACCGAGGCTGGTTAAGGGCCTTGCTATGCGAGACGTCCTGACTCTCCGTCAGCAGTTGCAACTTTATCAGTTAGGTCTACCTTAATCCATTAGACGGTCAAAATGCTTCCCCAGCATTCTTGACATAAAACAATCATTTACAAACAGTTCATAAAATACAGTTTCTATATCGAACTCTCGTCTTTCCACATTATCCCTCCTCAGTTCACATTACTTATTCCACATTCCATTCATATGTGTACTCATTCTCATCCATTCACTTATGTCGACGACACATTATTTCACATACACATTCACATTCATTATTCTACATACACATCCATGTACGTACATCCACATCATACATCCATGTACGTACATCCACATCATACATCCAATCCATATCTGTATTCATACATACACATCCACATTCCACATCCATACATCCACATCCACATCCACATCCACATCTACATGCATACATCATTTTTCACATCCTCATTCATACATCCACATCCACATACATACATCCATATCCGTATCTACACCCATACATCCACATCCACTTCCACTTTCACATGCATACATCCACATCTACATGCATACATCCATTTTCACATCCTCATTCATACATACATCCACATCCGTATCTACACCCCTACATCCACATCACATCCATTCTTGCCCTATCACAACCCATATACATCTTATCCCATCACATACACTTCTTACCTCATCCCATACACATCTTATCACATCTTGACTCATCTTATCACATCCTAACTCATCTCATATGCATCTTATCACATCTCATACACATCTTATCACATCCTATCACATCTCATACACATCTTATCACATCCTATCACATCTCATATGCATCTTATCACATCTTATCACATCTCATACACCTCTTATCACATCCTATCACTTCAAATATCTATTTATAGAATACAAGAGAATTCTTATATTTGATATAAGATTTCTCTACACATTTATTTATGCATAAATTCCATTTAAGGAGACTAACACTTTCGAAATAAAAATTAATCTTTTATGCATCTTGCTATGCATAAATTCATTTTAAATGAAAATGACACTTTTGGATTAAAATTCAATCTTTTATGCATCTTCCTATGCATAAACTCAATTTAGATGAGAATTGACACTTTTGAATTAAAAATCTATCTTTTATGCATCTTCCTATGCATAAATTCAATTTGGATGAGAATAACACTTTTGAATTGAAATTCCATTCTTTTATGCATCTTCCTATGCATAAATTCAATTTAGATGATAATGACACTTTGAATTAAAAATTAATCTTTTATGCATCTTCCTATGCATAAATTCAATTTGGTAGGAATTACACTTTTAGAATAAAAGAATTTCTCTTATGCATCTAAGTTATGCATAGAATCCATTTATGATGAAAATCACACTTTTAGTATAAAAAGAATATCTTTTATGCATACCTCTATGCATGAAATCCAATATGATAAAAGTAACACTTTCACAATAAAATAATCAACTTTTATGCATACCTCTATGCATGAAATCCAAACATGATAAAAGTAACACTTTTACAATAAAATAATCAACTTTTATGCATACCTCTATGCATGAAATCCAAACATGATAAAAGTAACACTTTTACAATAAAATAATCAACTTTTATGCATACCTCTATGCATGAAATCCAAACATGATAAAAGTAACACTTTTAAAATAAAATAATCAACTTTTATGCATACCTCTATGCATGAAAATAAAAATGATAAAAGTAACACTTTTGATATAAAAATTTATCCTTTATGCATATAATCAAAATGCATCTTCTATGCATGAAAATGATACTTTAAAATATGGAAACCATAAGGATTACTCTTTTAGAATAAGAAAAGATGAATTTTATTTCACTAATTTCTAAAAAAAATTTCCATAACCTCCTTTGTATGGCTGACCATTTTTCAAATTCCTAAGTCTTTAAGACTAAATAAAAGTGCATCAAAAATATTAAAATTATCCTAAAGTAATCATTTTTCATTGAAACAACATTATAAAAGCTTGACATTAATCAATTAACCATTCACCTAGGATAGAGAATGGTTGGTTTTGCTAGAGAAGAGAGGGGAATGCCTTTTTGTAATGAGGCATAACATTATAGAGAAGACATAAAGCATAAAAACCATTTAAAATCATAAAAATCCATAAAATAATTGAAAGAAAAGAAGAATCACCAACTTACTAATGACTTTGATAGCTTTCCTTTGGCTTGATGGTTTGAGGGTTCAACTCTTGTTTGAACAAGAGTGGCCACCAATCTTTGGAAGAGGGAAATGTCAAAAACTAGTGAATTATTAATGAATTCATAGTTCTTGGCTTGGGTGAAGTAGAGTAACAATGCATAAAACACTATTTTTTTCAACAAAGGGAGAGGCTTCTATTTATAGGAAAAATTGAGCTCCTAACCAAACAAACCGATTCTAGAATTTTCCAATTCAGTTTGGTCAATTTTTGACCATTTTTAGGTTAGTTAAGCTAACTTTTTGGAACTAGACTTGAATGGGGAGAGAGGAGAGATGAAATATCTTAATTTTTATGAGTTTAAAACTCATTCAAGCATGTGAAGTATGCACCTCCTTTAAGGGACTCCCCTTCCTTACATATGTGTCAAAATGGAATCATTATACCAAAAATATCTCATTTTTTCAGTAATACTCATAGTTTCTTACTAATAAACCTTGTACATATTCAACTCTTCATCTTATGTGAGCATTTACTCATTTTTGGATACCCAAATTATCTCATTTTTTTTATATTACTCATAGTTTTTTACTAATAAACCTTGTACATATTCAACTCTTCATCTTATGTGAGCATTTACTCATTTTTGGATACCCAATTTATCTCATTTTTTTGATATTACTCATAGTTTCTTACTAATAAACCTTGTACATAGTCAACTCTTCATCTTATGTGAGCATTTACTCATTTAAATTTAATTTGGTAGGAATTACACTTTTAGAATAAAAGAATTTCTCTTATGCATCTAAGTTATGCATAAAATCCATTTATGATGAAAATCACACTTTTAGTATAAAAAGAATATCTTTTATGCATACCTCTATGCATGAAATCCAATATGATAAAAGTAACACTTTTACAATAAAATAATCAACTTTTATGCATACCTCTATGCATGAAATCCAAACATGATAAAAGTAACACTTTTACAATAAAATAATCAACTTTTATGCATACCTCTATGCATGAAATCCAAACATGATAAAAGTAACACTTTTACAATAAAATAATCAACTTTTATGCATAACTCTATGCATGAAATCCAAACATGATAAAAGTAACACTTTTATAAAAACATAATCAACTTTTATGCATACCTCTATGCATGAAATCTAAACATGATAAAAGTAACACTTTTATAATAAAATAATCAACTTTTATGCATACCTCTATGCATGAAAATAAAAATGATAAAAGTAACACTTTTGATATAAAAATTTATCCTTTATGCATATAATCAAAATGCATCTTCTATGCATGAAAATGATACTTTAAAATATGGAAACCATAAGGATGACTCTTTTAGAATAAGAAAAGATGAATTTTATTTCACTAATTTCTAAAATTTCTTGCCATAACCTCCTTTGTATGGGTGACCATTTTTCAAATTCCTAAGTCTTTAAGACTAAATAAAAGTGCATCAAAAATATTAAAATTATCCTAAAGTAATCATTTTTCATTGAAACAACATTATAAAAGCTTGACATTAATCAATTAACCATTCACCTAGGATAGAGAATGGTTGGTTTTGCTAGAGAAGAGAGGGGAATGCCTTTTTGTAATGAGGCATAACATTATAGAGAAGACATAAAGCATAAAAACCATTTAAAATCATAAAAATCCATAAAATAATTGAAAGAAAAAAAGAATCACCAACTTACTAATGACTTTGATACCTTTCCTTTGGCTTGATGGTTTGAGGGTTCAACTCTTGTTTGAACAAGAGTGGCCACTCTTGTTTGAACAAGAGTGGCCACCAATCTTTGGAAGAGGGAAATGTCAAAAACTAGTGAATTATTAATGAATTCATAGTTCTTGGCTTGGGTGAAGTAGAGTAACAGTGCATAAAACACTAGTATTTTTCAACAAAGGGAGAGGCTTCTATTTATAGAAAAAATTGAGCTCCTAACCAAACAAATTGATTCTAGAATTTTCCAATTCAGTGGTCAATTTTTGACCATTTTTAGGTTAGTTAAGCTAACTTTTTGGAACTAGACTTGAATGAGGAGAGAGGAGAGATGAAATATCTCAATTTTTATGAGTTTAAAACTCATTCAAGCATGTGAAGTATGCAACTCCCCTTCCTTACATATGTGTCAAAATGGAATCATTATACCCAAAATATCTCATTTTTTCAGTAATACTCATAGTTTCTTACTAATAAACCTTGTACATATTCAACTCTTCATCTTATGTGAGCATTTACTCATTTTTGGATACCCAAATTATCTCATTTTTTTTATATTACTCATAGTTTCTTACTAATAAACCTTGTACATATTCAACTCTTCATCTTATGTGAGCATTTACTCATTTTTGGATACCCAATTTATCTCATTTTTTTGATATTACTCATAGTTTCTTACTAATAAACCTTGTACATAGTCAACTCTTCATCTTATGTAAGCATTTACTCATTTAAATTCAATTTGGTAGGAATTACACTTTTAGAATAAAAGAATTTCTCTTATGCATCTAAGTTATGCATAAAATCCATTTATGATGAAAATCACACTTTTAGTATAAAAAGAATATCTTTTATGCATACCTCTATGCATGAAATCCAATATGATAAAAGTAATACTTTTATAATAAAATAATCAACTTTTATGCATACCTCTATGCATGAAATCCAAACATGATAAAAGTAACACTTTTACAATAAAATAATCAACTTTTATGCATATCTCTATGCATGAAATCCAAACATGATAAAAGTAACACTTTTATAATAAAATAATCAACTTTTATGCATACCTCTATGCATGAAATCCAAACATGATGAAAGTAACACTTTTATAATAAAATAATCAACTTTTATGCATACCTCTATGCATGAAAATAAAAATGATAAAAGTAACACTTTTGATATAAAAATTTATCCTTTATGCATATAATCAAAATGCATCTTCTATGCATGAAAATGATACTTTAAAATATGGAAACCATAAGGATTACTCTTTTAGAATAAGAAAAGATGAATTTTATTTCAATAATTTCTAAAAAAAATTTCCATAACCTCCTTTGTATGGCTGACCATTTTTCAAATTCTTAAGTCTTTAAGACTAAATAAAAGTGCATCAAAAATATTAAAATTATCCTAAAGTAATCATTTTTCATTGAAACAACATTATAAAAGCTTGACATTAATCAATTAACCATTCACCTAGGATAGAGAATGGTTGGTTTTGCTAGAGAAGAGAGGGGAATGCCTTTTTGTAATGAGGCATAACATTATAGAGAAGACATAAAGCATAAAAACCTTTTAAAATCATAAAAACCCATAAAATAATTGAAAGAAAAGAAGAAAAGTGCATCAAAAATATTAAAATTATCCTAAAGTAATCATTTTTCATTGAAACAACATTATAAAAGCTTGACATTAATCAATTAACCATTCACCTAGGATAGAGAATGGTTGGTTTTGCTAGAGAAGAGAGGGGAATGCCTTTTTGTAATGAGGCATAACATTATAGAGAAGACATAAAGCATAAAAACCTTTTAAAATCATAAAAACCCATAAAATAATTGAAAGAAAAGAAGAATCACCAACTAACTAATGACTTTGATAGCTTTCCTTTGGCTTGATGGTTTGAGGGTTCAACTCTTGTTTGAACAAGAGTGGCCACCAATCTTTGGAAGAGGGAAATGTCAAAAACTAGTGAATTATTAATGAATTCATAGTTCTTGGCTTGGGTGAAGTAGAGTAACAGTGCATAAAACACTATTATTTTTCAAAAAAGGGGGAGGCTTCTATTTATAGGAAAAATTGAGCTCCTAACCAAACAAACTGATTCTAGAATTTTCCAATTCAGTTTCGTCAATTTTTGACCATTTTTAGGTTAGTTAAGCTAACTTTTTGGAACTAGACTTGAATGAGGAGAGAGGAGAGATGAAATATCTCAATTTTTATGAGTTTAAAACTCATTCAAGCATGTGAAGTATGCACCTCCTTTAAGGGACTCCCCTTCCTTACGTATGTGTCAAAATGGAATCATTATACCCAAAATATCTCATTTTTTCAGTAATACTCATAGTTTCTTACTAATAAACCTTGTACATATTCAACTCTTCATCTTATGTGAGCATTTACTCATTTTTGGATACCCAAATTATCTCATTTTTTTATATTACTCATATTTTTTTACTAATAAACCTTGTACATATTCAACTCTTCATCTTATGTGAGCATTTACTCATTTTTGGATACCCAATTTATCTCATTTTTTTGATATTACTCATAGTTTCTTACTAATAAACCTTGTACATAGTCAACTCTTCATCTTATGTGAGCATTTACTCATTTAAATTCAATTTGGTAGGAATTACACTTTTAGAATAAAAGAATTTCTCTTAGGCATCTAAGTTATGCATAAAATCCATTTATGATGAAAATCACACTTTTAGTATAAAAAGAATATCTTTTATGCATACCTCTATGCATGAAATCCAATATGATAAAAGTAACACTTTTACAATAAAATAATCAACTTTTATGCATACCTCTATGCATGAAATCCAAACATGATGAAAGTAACACTTTTACAATAAAATAATCAACTTTTATGCATACCTCTATGCATGAAATCCAAACATGATAAAAGTAACACTTTTACAATAAAATAATCAACTTTTATGCATAACTCTATGCATGAAATCCAAACATGATAAAAGTAACACTTTTATAATAAAATAATCAACTTTTATGCATACCTCTATGCATGAAATCCAAACATGATAAAAGCAACACTTTTATAATAAAATAATCAACTTTTATGCATACCTCTATGCATGAAAATAAAAATGATAAAAGCAACACTTTTGATATAAAAATTTATCCTTTATGCATATAATCAAAATGCATCTTCTATGCATGAAAATGATACTTTAAAATATGGAAACCATAAGGATTACTCTTTTAGAATAAGAAAAGACGAATTTTATTTCACTAATTTCTAAAAAAATTTGCCATAACCTCCTTTGTATGGCTGACCATTTTTCAAATTCCTAAGTCTTTAAGACTAAATAAAAGTGCATCAACTCTTCATCTTATGTGAGGATTTACTCATTTCTGGGTATCTTCTTTTACAAATTGGATTTATCTCCTCCCTACACATGGATTGATGCTATTGGCCGATAGGAACCTTAATTGGACTATAATCCAAAAATTTCTAAAAATCTAGACCCTTAGGCTAAGGTCCTTTATACCCATTTCCAATTAATTCCAATTGCACATTGGAAAGTTCTTTTTGAATTTCTGTTTTAAAGGAATTCATCTTAATAATATGAGAAATTTTTCTATCTAAAAATATTCAAAATCTGAATATTCTCTCTCTAGAATATTTTCTCTCTCTAAGTTAAAATAGTTAGAAATAAGATCTTTCATATTTCTAAAGAGGGGATTGATTACAGGGGAAGATACTGGACATTTTTAGAGGCTGGGGAGGAATCTTACATTCTCTCGGGCCACTTGAAAAACACAAGATATCCTCATCTCGCAAACTGGGGTAATTTCGCAAGATGCACGAATATGAGACTGAGAGAAAATTCAATTAAGATTAACCACCAAGAAAAGTCTCAAAGAGAGCAAGACTCAAGACAAGAACAAAGATTTCAACTTTATTCATTCTTGGAACATATACAGTAAAGATAGAAGAACTTTTTACACTTCCATAAGCCCGTCCATCATATGGTCACAAAAGCAGCACTCACAAGCTGCACACGTGTAAGGTAACTCATCTATGGGAATAATTTGGCCAGTTATTGTAGCACCTATCTCACTGGTATGAGGTGACCTATTAAAAGGGCCTCTGAGAGGTAAGCCAAAAACGGGATAAAGGCATATCTTCTGATGAGGAAGAAAACACGCTAGTAAGAAGACCCGCTCAGAAAACCCAACATGCCTTGATCTCATCACGCAATAGTATCGGGGACCCAAACCCAAAGCTTCAATAACCATAGCCAAGCGGACATTGTTACGAAAGTGCTGCTGACCCCACGGTGTTACCCTAGTTATGTCTTGATAGGTCCGCCATTTGGTCTGAGCTACAGAAGTTCCCAAGTGAAGGAAAAGTGAGCACTCATACAGTTCTATAAAATCCTTCTTCACAAACTCGCTTGCATCTTGAAGGTGGGAAATCATCATGGATAAAACCAATTCTTGCTGCCAAGCCATAAAGGAGATTAAGAAAGAAAGGAGATCGATGGAAGTAAGATTACTGCGAGAGAGACAAGTAATAGTTACGACTTATATAAAAGAAGGAAGTAGCGTAACCTAGAAGCCAACGGGGTATCTTGCCACTGAAGTTTTACCGTCTCTCCATGATTTGGGTTTGGCACAAATTTCTATAGAAGGCTTACATGAAATACATTAAGAACTTTGAGATGAGGAGGTAAAAGAAGCTCGTAGGCTAAGTCACCTACTTTCATTGAATTCAGATATGGCCCACAATATCTGGGGGATAACTACTTATACTCCCCAAGAGATAAAGAACATGAAATACATTAAGAACTTTGAGATGAGGAGGTAAAAGAAGCTCGTAGGCTAAGTCACCTACTTTCATTGAATTCAGATATGGCCCACAATATCTGGGGGATAACTACTTATACTCCCCAAGAGATAAAGAACTTCTTTTGGGCCGTACTCGAATGAAGACCATATTTGCTTCTTTGAATTTTCTGACTGTCCTCTTCTTATCTGTATACTGTTTCTGTCGATCTTGGGCAGCTTTTATATCTTTATGAATTGCCTGCATCTGCTGCTCCATGTCGTCAAGCATTTGACTGGTCATCTCGACCCTAATCAATGGGTCGGACCTAGTTAATGGAGTTAAGCAATCTTGTCCGAGACGGACCCTGATTAGATTGGTATGAAGGAATTGGTCTCTGAATTTGGGTTCTTGACTTCCCTGTGCCCTTGTCATGGCAGGAGTCGGGCAGTCTTTTAACTGATGACCAAAACCTTGGCATCCAAAACACCGGTTCTCACTTCTAAACTCATCGTTCTGAATCCTTAAAACAGGTGGGCTTCTGAGAAAGTATTCTGGGGAAAGTGTCTTCCCTTTTTAAACAAAATCTTTCTTTTATTTTAGAGAGGGAATAATTATAAGATCAGAAAGGGAGATTCTTACTCCTGCATACCTCGAAGGCTGGGGGAGGAATCTTACATTCTACCCCACTTAAAAAAGTGCGAGATGTCCTCATCTCGCAAAGTAGAGGACAACTCACTTTCTTAAGATCCAATTTATTCTGGGGTTCCTTATATTCTGGTCAACCCAACAGAATACGGGAATAAATATCCCTTATATAGAACTCATCATTAAATAGCAATTCATTCATATCATATCATTCATATCTTTAATACGATAATGGTCCATTAGACCAAAAAAATTTCCTTCTGAACATTCCTCCACTGGAATTTCAGTTAAGCAAGTTCTCAATTTGTCATCCCTTAACTTGATCTACTGTGTCAAGTATTAACAGTAGCAATTTGACAGCACAATCCACTAGTAGTGATTTGCTGAAATCATTTTCATCATTTATCATCACAGGGACTCGTCCCAATCATCCACATTGTGGTTTCGCTTAGCTTATTACATTTCAACCCATTTTCAGGGATCATCATTTTTCAATCAGAATCCAATTCAATTCATCAATTCCTAAACAGAATTAAAAATCATATCAACCACATTCGAATTCATCAAATGGATAGCATTAATGCTTACAATTTCAAGTCTTAGATTTACTCGTATATACTGCCGGTAAAGAGCTGCAGTTATACCCTCGGTATATACGGGTAGTCATGATACTTGGAACTATAAGGTAAATACCATCATGTCTAGGCCTCAAGCAAGTCCGGGATTCCATATAATTGCGGTACTTCCATTTGAAGACCCAATTACTAATTTACAAATTTTTAGTTTGAATATCAATTTGTATGAATTATATCACACAATTACAACCTTTTTATGATTCTTGATAAATTTTTGACATATTTGGCTTCTCAGTTGATCTTTATTAGCCAATTGGCTCTGATACAACTGTAAGATCCCTATCCCCACCGCGCAACGGATTCGGGGTGCTAGTAGCGAAAGTAGCACATCTGCGCGGGCCAGGGGTCGGGGCCTCGCCTACGGATATCCGGACAAGAGACTAATCTGTCGGTTTTTCCAAACCGAACCCGAAAAAACTTCCTTTACCCGAAAAGCACAGGCGATTCCACCAGGATAACTCTTTACTCTAACGTAGTCAAGACCATTACTGATCAAGCTGATCCGACTGCACCTATAAAGATACTCGGTCAGATCAAGGAAGAAACTTGCACTTGGATCATTGGGATCAACGCTTTTTTCCCCATCAAGAGGCACAACCATTGATTCCTATCCATAGAACAATTACTATTCGAGATTTACTCTATCTATCGTAATAACAGAATTTGAGTCTCAATTTACGGATCCATCAGTCTAGCCTAACCCCATCCAGTCCCATGGGTTAGCCAACCTCCCAACCACTGTAGTGATGGGATCCAATTAGGAATTTGGTTAGGTTTTGTCCCGGGTACCAAGGAAAAGAGTTCCAAGGCCCCCTAGCCGGAAGTTCATGCAAACATAAAACTAGTCACACCACTTACACACCCAATATGAAATTGCCTTTTTCTCAGCATCAGCTCATTTTAACAAATCCTGTATGAAACCATTATGTGACTAATCACTATCCTCAAAATCTCTAGATGAATCCATATTTCCAATCATTCATACATCAGTGTACTTATGGCATCATTGGCAACCAGAACGCTCACCACCTGTTCACTCAGGGGCCTTTTCAATAGTTCCTAGCTCATAGTACGCGACAATGTTTTTACATATAAAAATCATGATGGAATCCTCGTTGAAGATCAGCAAGATCAATCAACAGATCCATATAAGAGAGCCATGGACTCATCCGTTGAGGACCAGCAAGGTCAATCAACCAAATCCATGCCTGGTTTCAGAAAACAACTCTTACTCCTTGTTCTAATATCTTCCATGACGCACGTGTGGGTATCTTCGGCGACCCCCAGAGCCCAAGCACCATATGGTCAGCACCCTCTAGGATCCTTCGCAGGTCACCTAGCGCTTCACTCATAGGCCGCTTCCTTGGTCCCTCATCCACCGTACCGGAAGCTCACCATTTAAATCGAAAAGACCTCGGTCGGCCTTGCTATGCGAGACGTCCTCCATTGACTCTCCGTCTCAGCAGTTGCAACTTTATCAGTTAGGTCTACCTTAATCCATAAGACAGTCAAAATGCTTCCCCAGCATTCTTGACATAAAACAATCATTTACAAACAGTTCATAAAATATAGTTTCTATATCGAACTCTCGTCTTTCCACATTATCCCTCCTCAGTTCACATTACTTATTCCACATTCCATTCATATGTGTACTCATTCTCATCCATTCACTCATGTCGATGACACATTATTTCACATACACATTCACATTCATTATTCTACATACACATCCATGTACGTACATCCACATCATACATCCAATCCATATCTGCATTCATACATACACATCCACATTCCACATCCATACATCCACATCCACATCCACATTCACATCCATACATCCACATTTACATGCACACATCATTTTTCACATCCTCATTCATACATCCACATCCACATACATACATCCATATCCGTATCTACACCCATACATCCACTTCCACTTTCACATGCATACATCTACATCTACATGCATACATCCATTTTCACATCCTCATTCATACATACATCCACATCCGTATCTACAACCCTACATCCACATCACATCCATTCTTGCCCTATCACAACCCATATACATCTTATCCCATCACATACACTTCTTTCCTCATCCCATACACATCTTATCACATCTTGACTCATCTTATCACATCCTAACTCATCTCATATGCATCTTATCACATCTTATCACATCTCATACACCTCTTCTCACATCCTATCACATCTCATACATATCTTATCA
Organism: Cibotium barometz; assembly: GCF_041138505.1. NCBI lineage: Eukaryota > Viridiplantae > Streptophyta > Polypodiopsida > Cyatheales > Cibotiaceae > Cibotium > Cibotium barometz. The sequence continues at coordinate 12,397,681 of NC_141052.1, read as the reverse complement.
CGTCCTATCACATCTCATATGCATCTTATCACATCTCATACACCTCTTATCACATCCTATCACTTCCCATACACATCTTATCACATCTTATTACATCTCATACACCTCTTATCACATCCTATCACTTCAAATATCTATTTATAGAATACAAGAGAATTCTTATATTTGATATAAGATTTCTCTACACATTTATTTATGCATAAATTCCATTTAAGGAGACTAACACTTTCGAAATAAAAATCAATCTTTTATGCATCTTGCTATGCATAAATTTATTTTAAATGAAAATGACACTTTTGAATTAAAATTCAATCTTTTATGCATCTTCCTATGCATAAACTCAATTTAGATGAGAATTGACACTTTTGAATTAAAAATCCATCTTTTATGCAAATTGAATTTATGAAATCCAAACACTTTTGAATTGAAATTTTATTCTTTTATGCATCTTCTTATGCATAAATTCAATTTAGATGATAATGACACTTTAAATTAAAAATCAATCTTTTATGCATCTTCTTATGCATAAATTCAATTTGGTAGGAATTACACTTTTAGAATAAAAGAATTTCTCTTATGCATATAAATTATGCATAAAATCCATTTATGATGAAAATCACACTTTTGTATAAAAAGAATATCTTTATGATGAAAATCACACTTTTATGCATACCTCTATGCATGAAATCCAAACATGATAAAAGTAACACTTTTACAATAAAATAATCAACTTTTATGCATACCTCTATGCATGAAATCCAAACATGATAATGAAATCCAAACATGATAAAAGTAACACTTTTATAATAAAATAATCAACTTTTATGCATACCTCTATGCATGAAAATAAAAATGATAAAAGTAACACTTTTGATATAAAAATTTATCCTTTATGCATATAATCAAAATGCATCTTCTATGCATGAAAGTGATACTTTAAAATATGGAAACCATAAGGATTACTCTTTTAGAATAAGAAAAGATGAATTTTATTTCACTAATTTCTAAAAAAATTTGCCATAACCTCCTTTGTATGGCTGACCATTTTTCAAATTCCTAAGTCTTTAAGACTAAATAAAAGTGCATCAAAAATATTAAAATTATCCTAAAGTAATCATTTTTCATTGAAACAACATTATAAAAGCTTGACATTAATCAATTAACCATTCACCTAGGATAGAGAATGGTTGGTGTTGCTAGAGAAGAGAGGGGAATGCCTTTTTGTAATGAGGCATAACATTATAGAGAAGACATAAAGCATAAAACCCATTTAAAATCATAAAAATCCATAAAATAATTGAAAGAAAAGAAGAATCACCAACTTACTAATGACTTTGATAGCTTTCCTTTGGCTTGATGGTTTGAGGGTTCAACTCTTGTTTGAACAAGAGTGGCCACCAATCTTTGGAAGAGGGAAATGTCAAAAACTAGTGAATTATTAATGAATTCATAGTTCTTGGCTTGGGTGAAGTAGAGTAACAGTGCATAAAACACTATTATTTTTCAACAAAGGGGGAGGCTTCTATTTATAGGAAAAATTGAGCTCCTAACCAAACAAACTGATTCTAGAATTTTCCAATTCAGTTTGGTCAATTTTTGACCATTTTTAGGTTAGTTAAGCTAACTTTTTGGAACTAGACTTGAATGAGGAGAGAGGAGAGATGAAATATCTCAATTAATATGAGTTTAAAACTCATTCAAGCATGTGAAGTATGCAACTCCCCTTCCTTACATATGTGTCAAAATGGAATCATTATACCCAAAATATCTCATTTTTTCAGTAATACTCATAGTTTCTTACTAATAAACCTTGTACATATTCAACTCTTCATCTTACTAATAAACCTTGTACATATTCAACTCTTCATCTCATTTTTGGATACCCAAATTATCTCATTTTTTTATATTACTCATAGTTTTTTACTAATAAACCTTGTACATATTCAAATCTTCATCTTATGTGAGCATTGACTCATTTTTGGATACCCAATTTATCTCATTTTTTTGATATTACTCATAGTTTCTTACTAATAAACCTTGTACATAGTCAACTCTTCATCTTATGTGAGCATTTACTCATTTTTGGGTATCTTCTTTTACAAATTGGATTTTCTCCTCCCTACACATGGATTGATGCTATTGGCCCATAGAAACCTTAATTGGACCATAATCCAAAATTTTTTGAAAATCTAGACCCTTAGGCTAAGGTCCTTTATACCCATTTCCAATTAATTCCAATTGCACATTGGAAAGTTCTTTTTGAATTTCTATTTTAGGGGAATTCATCTTAATAATATCAAAAAATTTTCTATCTAAAAATATTCAAAATCTGAATATTCTCTCTCTAGAATATTTTCTCTCTCTAAGTTAAAACAGTTACAAATAAGATCTTTCATATTTCTAAAGAGGGGATTGATTACAGGGGAAGATGCTGGACATTTTTAGAGGCTGGGGAGGAATCTTACATGTTTCCACTTCAAATTTTATCATAAAGTGGAGTTGTATTATTCATGCACGACCATTATGCCAAGTTGATCCTTGTGGTGAATTCATGGATCACCATGTAGTCTGCTAGCCTCCTATGATTTATTAAATCAATTAGGACTTTTCTTATGATGGTTTCTTCTTAAATGTGTTCACATCATAATGTGTCGTTGTGGTTTCTTCTTAAATGTGTTCACATCATAATGTGTTCACATCATAATGTGTCGTTGTGGTGGAAGATCATGGCAAATTGCTTGTTACACCTTCATTCAACAAAAAGGGTGACTCCACCTTGAAACATGTTGGTCTTGAAGATTAAAAAGATTTCTTTTCAATTATAAGCTAATTTCATCTTGATGAGTCACTCATTCTAAAAGAAACCAATCAATCTTCACTTTCCTTCTACTCCATTTTGTTTGAGGAGTCATGTTGAAGTGGCATCTCAACTCCTTTTGAGCTTTCAACTTAACTTTACACTTCGATGCACCTTGAATGTTTTATGCACTATCCCCTTCTCAAATCACATGAATACATGCATTCATGTGCAAGTGTGTATATGCACACACAGGTGCATGTACACACATGCGTGTACATATGTGTGCATAGCTGTTGGGAGGACTATGAGATGGGTTTTACAAGAGAAGTTGGCAAAAAACACTCTACATGTGCCACAAAAGCTATCACTCAACAAATATACAACCAATATACAATCCACATGATTGTCTTCGTATGGGAATACAAGAGAACAAAGAAATATAACCCTTAGGTAAATAAAAAGGTGCCACCCTTCAATTTGAGAAGCTCCCACACTAACATAGCTCTTCAAAACATAAAAGATAAAATTGAAGAAGGTTAGAGATCAGCATGAAAAGGGATGAAACTCTAAGAAGGGAGAGCCCCTTTTGGAGTTTCTTGTTCACTCAACTTCCACATGAACTTTCACATGTTCTTGTATTTTAATCATTAGGAAAAATGAGGACTCTCCATTTTGCCCCTTAAGGAGTGAATAAAAAAAGATTGGCTTGACCAATGAGAGAGCTAGGATTCTAGATCCATGTAACATGGATCTTTTTGTCATATCTCTGCCCAAATCTCTTAAGACAATAAAATAATAGAGCCCATATCTTTAAAAAATAGAGAAATGTCAGATTCCATATCTTTCATGTCAAATATACCTTGTGGTCAGCACATGGAAGTTTGAAAATCGAATTTTATTTTTTTCTATTTTTTATGTTTAAATTTTTACTTTTCCTCCTTTTGCATTTCATTACCCTTTCATTATCCCCCTTTTTTTGGTGGAATTCAATTTCACCATATCTTCTGCAACTCTGGTTCTTTCTTCACAAAAATTTACAATCATGTTGTTCTACACCATAACTCTCTCCTCCTAAAATTTCATCTCATTTAGACAAAACATATGTGAGTTATTCCCATTTTCTCACATGAACTTTCTCTTCTCTACACCACAGATAACTATCTTGATGTGAAGCGGCTTCAAATTCTTGTGAGTAATTATCATATGTTTAGGGTTTGTCTATGTTTTGTCTAGATGTGAGTAATAATCATAGGTTTAGGATTTGTTTATGTTTTGTCTTTATGTGTTGCTGTTTATTTTCTCAGGAGCAAGGTTGTGAGCAACAAGGTTGTGTAAATCAAAGCAGTAAGTTGTTGTTTATTTCTTGTTGTTTTAATCTTTATTTGTTGCTTTCAATCTTCTTTGCACAGTATTGATTTGAAGTGGCATAAAATACCACAGTAATGATCATAGGTTTAGGATTTTTTTATGTTTTCTCTTTATATGTTGCTGTTTATTTTCACAAGAGCAACAAGGTTATGAGTATTAAGTTGTTTATTTCTTGTTGTTTTAATCTTTATTTGTTAGTTTCAATCTTCTTTGCACAGTATTGGCATAAAATACCACAGTAATGATCATAGGTTTAGGATTTTTTTTGTGTTTTCTCTTGATATGTTGCTGTTTATTTTCACAAGAGCAACAAGGTTATGAGCAGTAAGTTGCTATTTATTTCTTATTTTTTTAATCTTTATTTGCTTATTACAATCTTCTCTGCACAGTAAATGATTTCAAGTGGCATAAAATACAACAGTAATGATCATAGGTTTAGGGTTTGTCTATGTTTTGTCTTAATGTGAGTAATGATCATAGGTTTAGGGTTTGTTAATGTTTTGTCTTGATGTGATTATGTTTATTTTCATAGGAGCAACAAGGTTGTGTAAATCAAAGCGGTAAGTTGCTGTTTATTTCTTGTTGTTTTAATCTTTATTTGTTGCTTACAATCTAACACATATATTTATTAATCATGCAGTCTAGCTTTATTAATTTAGATGTCTTCAAGGAGGAGGAATATTAGTAATATTCACACAGTGGAGGTGTTTAACAAAAGAGATGATGAAGATAACTGGATCCCTGATCAGTACAGTAAGTTAAATTGGATTTTAATATGATCAAGTACTCGTGGAAATTTCAAGGTCAAGGTCAAGCTCAAAGGTGTCACAGACCCTAACAAGCAATGGAAAGGTAGAATCATAGAGTTCAGGAGATGCACAAATTGTATGAGTACAATAATAGAGGCTTTCATTCAACATGTTTATGCTGCCATGAAACCATCCACAGGCTCTAGAGATGTGCATCTAATTTGGTTTGTACCATTTGGTTTGTTTGCACATTTGTTTGGATCTTGTGCAGTAGTTAAGAAAACTAAGATTGCTTATCAATGCAAGTACTGTCCATCTGCTGAGGATTGGATGACTCGGTTACTGGGTGAGTCATGGCATCTCGAGAACTCACCCACGATGATATCATTGAGTGCAGAATTACTGTGTTAGATGTTACCTTTAGGTAAGATTGTAGAATTATTGTAGCTGTTGATTGTTGATGGTTTTTATTCATAAGTACTTCATTGCAAGACACTGATTGTTGATTTTTGGGTGGTTGCAAGATGAGGGTACTCACTTTCCTCTCACTAAAATTGGGACATCCACGCATCTCGGGCGGAGTACCTCAATCATGATATGGCCATCAATTAAAACACGACATGTGCCTCTCCCAAGCCTAAAGCGACATATCTCGAACAAGATACCAACTAATGCCACGCTAGCAGGTCTGGGTTTCGAGTCATCATCATGTCACCAGTATAGGTCACCACCACCACACTATTTCGATCGAGATATTCATGCCACTCGGATCCACATCAATGCCACAGTGTATCCCCCTAGACATCCCGCTCAAATGTACATTCAGCATATTTAACCAGCCCATCTCCACCGTCCACATATCCCGAACAAGACATTGAAATAAAATCTCAACCACCATTGAAATACCTCGTTCGAGGTATAGAGATGCAATCTCATCCATCCACATATCTCGTTCGAGATATAGAGATGCAATCTCATCCATCCACATATCTCGTTCGAGGTATAGAGATGAAATCAAGACCATTTAAAAACCTCGAACAAGGTTCATCTACAAAATCTGACCCGTCCATTCACGCACATTTGAAGATGCGATCCCAGCCGTTTAAATATCTCGATCGAGGTATTAAATGAATCTCGACCGTCAAACATACCTTGATCATGGTAATGACTTAAAATCTAAGCTGTCCATATACCTCGAATGAGATACTGAATTCAAATCTCAGTCGTCAATCCTTCACCAACCCTAAAATTAAGTGCATATCTTGGTCGTTTGTCTTACTAACCCTAATATCCGAAGCGTACATCTTGCAAACCCTAAAGTGCATGATGCGACCAAACCTGTGAGGTCCCTATCCCCACCGCGCAACGAATTCAGGGATTCTAGCAGTGGAAGTAGCACTTCTTGCGCAGGGCAGGGTCTCACACTCGGGGCCTCGCCCACACGGATATCCGGATATCCGAACAAGAGACTAATCCAACCATCGGTTCTTCCAAAACGGATTCCGAAAAAACTTCCCTTGCCCGAAAAGCACGGGCGATTCCTCCAGTATAACTTTTCTCTAACAACGTAGTCAAAAGCCTTAACTATCTGAACTGATCTGACCAAACCCGTAAGTCCCAAATCAGATCAGGGAAAAGATTACACTAGAATCATAGAGACCAATGCTTTTTTCCTCATTGAGAGGCACAGCTGTTGATTCTTTTCCATAGATTAATTTTTTTCCGGGATTTACTTCATTTATCGTACCATAACAGAATTGAGTCTCAATTTAAGGATCCATTAGTCCAGCCTAACCCCATCCAGTCCCGTGGGTTAGCCAACTGCCCAACCACTGTAGTGATGGGATCCAATTAAGAATTTGGTTAGGTTTTGGCCCGGGTAGAAGGGAAAAGAGTTCCCATGCCCCCTAGCCAGATATTCATGCAAACTTAAAACTAGTCACACCACTTACACACCCAATATGAAATTGCCTTTTTCTCAGTATCAGCTATCTTTAAAACAATCATTTAATGAAAGCATTGTGTCACTGATCACAATCCTCAAAATCTCCAGTTGAATCCTTATTTCCAATCATTCCTTCATCGGTGTACCTATGGCATCATTGTTGGCAACCAGAATGCTCACCACCTGTTCACTCAGGGGCCTTTTCGATAGTTCCTAGCTCATAGTAAGATCAGCAAGATCAACCAACAGATCCATATAAAAGAGCCATGAACTCATCCGTTGAGGACCAGCAAGGTCAACCAACCAGATTCCATGCCCGAATTCAAAAAACAACCCTTACTCCTTGTTCCAATATCTTCCCCAATGTACGTGTGGGTATCTTCGGCCACCCAGAGCCCGAGCACGGTATGGTCAGCACCCTCTAGGATCCTTCGCAGGTCACCTAGCGCTTCACTCATAGGCCGCTTCCTTGCTCCCTCATCCATTGTACCGGAAGCTCACCATTTAAATCAAACCGAGGCTGGTCAAGACCTCGGCCGATCTTGCTTCGAGAGACGTCTTCCGTTGACTCTTCGTCACAACAGTTTTGCAACTTTAATAGATAGGTCTCCATGACCTCATTCACAAGATGGTCAAAATGCTTCCCCAGCATTCTTGACATAAACGGTCATTTAAAAACAGATTTCAGATACAAATACAGTTCCAACAATATTTCCATTTTTTCTCATCACTCCACATCCTTTCACATTAGTCCCCATCTTTTCTCATCTTCCCACAAACTTTTTTTTACTTTATCTCGATCCCTATCACATCACATCATTCCCACATCAAATCACATCCAATCGCATCATCCACACATCAATCCACATCATCCATACATCCATCCACACCAATCCACATCATCCATACATCCATCCACATCAATCCAAATTATCCACACATCCATCCACATCATCCATACATCCACACATCAATCCACACGTCAATCCACATTATCCATACATCCATTCACGTCAATCCACATTACTCACACATCAATCCATATCATCCATACATCCATCCACATCATCCACATTACTCACACATCAATCCATATTATCCATACATCCATCCACATCCATCCACATCAATCCACATTATCCACTCATCCATGCACATCAATCCACACTATCCACAGATCCATCCACATCTTCCATACATCCATCCTCATCAATCCACATTACCCACACATCAATGCACATCATCCATACATCCATCCACATTATCCACTCATCCATCCACATCTTTCATACATCCATTCACATCAATCCACACGTCAATCCACATCATCCATACATCCATTCACGTCAATCCACATTACTAACACATCAATCCATATCATCCATACATCCATCCACATCATCCACATCAATCCACATTATCCACTCATCCATCCACATCAATCCACATCAATCCACATTATCCACACATCCATCCACATCTTCCATACATCCATCCTCATCAATCCATACGTCAATCCACATTACCCACACATCAATCCACATCATCCATACATCCATCCACATTATCCACTCATCCATCCACATCAATCCACATTATCCACTCATCCATCCACATCAATCCACATTATCCACACATCTTCCATACATGCATCCTCATCAATCCATACGTCAATCCACATTACCCACACATCAATCCACATCATCCATACATCCATCCACATCATCCACATCAATCCACCTTATCCACTCATCCATCCACATCAATCCACATTACCCACAAATCAATCATCCACATTCATTTCATAAGTATTCCCATTCTCATCTAATCACATCTTTCTCTAACTCATCACTTATTTCCTCATTTATCCTCATCAGATCACATCTACTTGCATCTACCCATATATCTCATCACTTCACATACATTAACATCTATCCACTTTACATCGCATCTTATCACATCCATTTCACATCACATCTCATTCATTCACATCCGGATTCACATGCTAACACATTCATTCACATCCCTTATCATTCATTCACATCTCGATTCACATGTTATCACATTTATTCACGTCCCTTATTGTTCATTCACATCCCGATTCACATGTTATCACATTCATTCACATCCTATATCATTCATTTACATCCTCATTCACATGACATCACATCTCATCTATTCATTCACATTTATCTGATTCGCATCACAAATCATCACATCTATTTACTTTTCATTCTCATCACTTCTATTCTCATCACATCCATCCATCCATTCTTTCCCATCTATGTGATTCACATTACATCTCATCACATCTATTCACATCACATTCTCATCACTCCTATTCTCATCGCATCCATCCATCCATCCATCCATCCATCCATCCATTCCCATCAATCTGATTCGCATCACATATCATCACATCTATTTACCTCTCATTCTCATCACTTCTATTTGTTGAGATATCGAGCTCATCCAGTGAGGCGGTGGACACTGATGACCCGCCTGGGGGATAGGCCCCACACTTACACCACTCGCATGGTTGGTGAGATCTTGGGTGATATGCGGCCAGTGGGATGACAGGCTGTGTGACAGTCATTCTAGAGACTGGCATAGTTATAGCGCCAGCTCATTTAGTCGAGTTCACACTATAATGTATTTGGTTGAGTACCTTTCATATTGTGAGTACTCTTATCTTGTATATGGTGTGTTGAGTGTTGAGGGAAGAAGAAGAAGATTTTCAGCCTCTCATCTTGTGTGTTCTCTATTAGGGTTTTGTGAGTGTGTGTGTGTGCTTGCAAGAGCTCAAGCTCTCTTCCCCCCTGCATCTTTTCATGGTATCAGAGCCTGGTTCGTGCTAAGGGCTGAGCTGCAAGCAAGAGAACCACAGGAAGCGGTACAAGGGTAAGAGCTTCAACTACTCTTCCCTATTTGTGTTGGTGACTACACCCTTGTCGGGAGCTCTACGGGAGGCACCGGCAAACGATCTCTGATTGAGGAGTTTTCTTCGCGGGAGTAAAGCTATAGGGCAACTATACAGTCCTATTGGACAACATTTTCTGGGCCGAAAACGCGTTTCGGGTGCGTTTGGACCTCCGTTTTTCAGAGAGCAGGCGATTTCGAGCACTGCGGGTAAGTCATCGATTCTCTGCAGAACTCTGTTTTAAGAATTGCAGGAAGACAGATTGACTGTGCAGACACTGTGGGTGCTGCAAAGAGGTCTACAGTTGCCATTGGGTGTATGTATGCACATTGAAGTCACTGGTTGTGACATTTGAGAGTACTACAGTACCGCTGCAGAAAATACAGCAGTTTGTGCAGAAAAACCAGAGTGCTATTTCTGGTAAAATTGTGTGTTTGGCAAGATGTCAAATGATGGGATAACCCAGATTGTGGCTGAGAAGCTTGATAAGAATAACTTCCATGCTTGGAGGTTCAGGTTGACGAATTTCCTGATGGGAAAAGGCTATTGGGACTACATAGAAGGTGAGCATGAAGAGGCACCGGAGATACCGGATATAAATCCGACTACTGCAGATGTGAAAGAGTTTAAAGACTGGAATCAAGGAGCCATGAAGGTTATGTATTGGCTCTCCATTAGTATACAGGACACCATGATTGGTCACATTCAGGATGCCAAGTCCCCCAAGGAGGTGTGGGACACCTTGGTAAAGCTCTATGAAACAAATACTAAGGCACGTAAGATACAGTTGAAGAATGAACTTCATACTGTGGAGAAAAAGAGCATGTCTGTGAATGACTATGCGCTTAAGATAAAGGGTATTGTGGAATCCCTTGCATCTATTGGTGTGTCAGTAGATGATGATGACAAGGTGGAAGTCTGTCTACGTGGTCTCGGGCCACAATACAAGGCGTTCAAGATGTCCAATCAGACTCCGGAAAACATTCTCAACTTTACAGATTTGGGTTTATAGAATGTAAGAGAATTCTTATTTTTGATATAAAGATTCTTTACACATCTATTTATGCATAAGAACAACTTCAGTGTGGAAAATAACACTTTTATAAAAATTCGTTTATGCATCTATTTATGCATGAATTCAATTTTAAGGAGAATAACACTTTTGAAATAAAAATAAATCTTTTATGCATCTTTCTATGCATAAATTCAATTTTAATGAGAATAACTCTTTTGAAATAAAAATACATTTCTTCATGCAGCTTTCTATGCATAAAATCAAAATTGATGAGAATAACTCTTTTGAAATAAAAATAAATTTCTTTATGCATCTTTCTATGCATAAAATAAAATTTGATGAGAATAACTCTTTTGAAATAAAAATAAATTTCTTTATGCATCTTTCTATGCATAAAATCAAAATTGATGAGAATAACTCTTTTGAAATAAAAATAAATTTCTTTATGCATCTTTCTATGCATAAAATCAAAATTTGATGAAAGTAACGCTTTTATATATAAAAAATATTTTATGCATAAATTCAATTTTAATGAAAGTAACACTTTTATAATAAAAAAAATCTTTTATGCATAAAAATCAATTTTGATGAAAGTAACACTTTTATAATCAAAATATTCCCAATATGCATATGTCTATGCATAGAAGTTAATTCTAATGAAAATAACACTTTTATTATAAAAATATTTCTAATATGCATTTTTCTATGCATAGAATTAAAAAAATACTTTTAGAATACACAAGCGGTGGAGATTACTCTTTTTGAATAATAAAAGATAAAACTTATTTCACAAAATTTAAGAAAATTTTGCCATAACCTCCTTTGTATGGCTGACCAAATTTTGAATTTTTTTCATTCTCAAGTTACTTAGAAATTATCCCAAATGGTTTAAAGCATTCTAAACTAATCAAATTCAACTTTTTAAAGAGAAACAATATGAAAAGTTTAATTGTAACAATTTGATTACACATCTAGGATAAAGAAAGGCTGAATTCAAGAATGAAGAGAGGGGGAAAGCCTTTCGAAGAAGGCATAGCATCATTTTTCATTTTAAAGAAAACAAAAATTAGAAAACCATTAAATGGAATAAAGAAAAAGTAGGATTTCTAGCTTACATGAATTTTTGTGAGCTTTCCTTTGGCTTGATGGTTTGAGGGATCTTCTCTTGTTTGCAACAAGAGTGGCCACCAATTCTTTTGAAGAGGAAATGGTCAAAAACTAATGAATTATCAATAAATTCACTGTTTTTGGCTCGGGGGAGGAGTAGAGTAACAGTGCATAAACACTATTAACCATTCACAAAGGGGGAGGCTTCATTTATAGGAAAAAATGAGTCTCTAACCAAGTAAACTAATTCTAGAATTTTCCAGATCAGTTTGGTAAATTTTTGACCATTTTTAGGTCAGTTTAGCTTACTTTTTGGATCTAGTTGAAGTAGGAGAGAAGAGATGAAAATATCTCATTATTTGTGAGTTTAAAACTAAACCACACATGTGAAATAGGCGCCTCCTTCATGAGGGGAACCCGCCAAGGAAGCACCTGGGTTTTGAATCTAAGATCTCCTGGTCCTGGACAAGCACCTTTACCACTCTTTTCCTTGGTACCCGGGACAAAACCTAACCAAATTCTTAATTGGATCCCATCACTACAGTGGTTGGGCAGTTGGCTAACCCATGGGACTGGATGGGGTTAGGCTGGACTGATGGATCCGTAAATCGAGATTTAATTTCTATTATTACGATAGATGAAGTAAATCCCGGATAGTAATTGTTCTATGGATAGGAATCAATGGCTGTGCCTCTTGATGGGGAAAAAAGCGTTGATCCCAATGATCCAAGTGCAAGTTTCTTCCTTGATCTGACCAAGTACCGTTAGAGGTGCAGTTAGATCAGTTTGATCAGTAATGATCTTGACTACGTTAGAGTAAAGAGTTACCCTGGTGGAATCGTCCATGCTTTCCGGGTAAAGGAAGTTTTTCCAGTTTCGGTTTTGGACAAACCGACGGATTAGTCTCTTGTCTGGATATCCGTGGGCGAGGCCCCAAATGTGAGACCCCTACCTGCGCACGATGTGCTACTTCCGTTGCTAGCACCCCGAATCCGTTGCGCGGTGGAGACCGGGATCTCACAGTTGGTATCAGAGCGAAATTGAAAGCTAATAAAGATAATTAAATTCTTATCTGAAATTGGTAATAAGAATTCAGAAATAGCATTTTCATAATGTATTTTCATTCCGTAAGCTTCTTTAATGAAGAAATTTTAATCAAAGAAATTATTTTTATAGATGGAAGATCCCCATTTATTTGGTATTCCCGACCTCACCCAGTCTCAAGATATGATTGCATTTGCCTTCGAGCATCTCATCTCTTCCGCTTCAACACGAACAAGCCGAGCAAGACTCGCACGCCATTTTGAGGAATTATATTTTCCTAACCTAGTGGAGAGACAACAGCATAAGTGGTTTGCAGGGCTATATATCCACGCCTCTTGCAACCGGCGTGCAATGCTGAGGCAGAACCTCTCATTGGCCATGATTTTGATAAAGCTGAAAATGACGCGTGGTGTCATTCTATATCTTTCAACGCCTCAAAATTTCAGACTTGCTTGCCGAGTTTATAGACTCTTCAGTCGATTTATCCCTAAGGAGAAAATAATAGCTCCCGAGAAATTATATAAGGGCATGACTATGGCCCAGTACCGTCGTCTTATGCGTCTCTCGAGGAGATTTTGAATTTTGGAGCCGAGCCACTCTATGTATTTATTGCAACTTGTATATAAATATACAAATGTTTTTCCTGTTATTTAAGTGATTGTTTACGGACGATCGGATAAAGAAAAATCTGTTTATCAGACTTATGTCATAGATCTCCAATAAGATCAGCTGAGGAGCCAATTATGTCAAAAATTTATCAAGACGCACAAAAAGGTTGTAATTGTGTGATATAATTCATACAAATTGTTATTCAAACTGAAATTCGTAAATTAGTAATTAGGACTTCAATTGGAAGTACCGCAATTGTATAGAACCCTGACTTGCTTGAGACCTAGACATGATGGTATTTACCTTATAGTTTCGAGTTTCATGACTATCCGTATATACCGAGGGTATAACTGCAGCTCTTTACCAGCAGTATATACGAGTAAATCTAAGACTTGAAATTATAAGCATTAATGCTATCCAGTTGATGAATTCGAATGTGGTTGATATGATTTTTAATTCTGTTTGGGAACTGATGAATTGATTGGGATTCTGATTGAAAAATGATGATTTTTGAAATTTAGTTGAAATATAATAACCTGAGCAAAACCACAATGAGGATGAATGGGACGAGTCCCTGTAATGATAAATGATGATAATGATGAATGGGACGAGTCCTTGTAATGATAAATGATGATAATGATGAATGGGACGAGTCCCTGTAATGATAAATGATGATAATGATTTCAGCAAATCACTATGAGATTAGTGGATTGTGCTGTCAAATTGCTACTGTTAATACTTGAGACGGTAGATCAAGTTAAGGGATGACAAATTGAGAACTTGCTTAACTAAAATTCCCGTGGTGGAGGAATGTTCAGAAGGAAATTTTTCGGTCTAATGGACCATTATCGTGTTAAAGATATGAATGATATGATCATGAATGAATTGTTATTTAATGATGAGTTCTATATAAGGGATATTTATCCCCATATTCTGTTGGGTTGACCGGAATATAAGGAACCCCAGAATAAATTGGATCTTAAGCAAAAGAGTTGTCCTCTACTTGCCAGATGAGGACATCTCGCACTTTTTAAATGGGGTAGAATGTAAGATTTCTCCCCCAGCCTTCGAGGTATACAAGAGTAAGAATCTTATAATTATTCCCTCTCTAAATAAAAGAAAGATTCTGTTTAAAAAGGGAAGACACTTTACCAGAATACCTTCTCAGAAGCCCACCTGTTTTAAAGATTCAGAACGATGAATCCAGAAGTGAGAACCGGTGTTTTGGATGCCAAGGTTTTGACCATCAGTTAAAAGACTGCCCGACTCCTACCATGAAAAGGGCACAGGGAAGTCTAGAACCCAAATTCGGAGACCAATTCCTTTATACCAATCTAATCAGGGTCCGTCTCTCGGACAAGATTGCTTAACTCCATTAACTAGGTCCGACCCATTGATTAGGGTCGAGATGACCAGTCAAATGCTTGGCGACTTAGAGCAACAGATGCAGGCAATTCATAAAAATATAAACGCTGCCCAGGATTGATAGAGACAATATACAGATAAGAAGAGGACAATCAGAGAATTCAAAGAAGCAGTTATAGTCTTCATTTGAATACGGACCAAAAGAATTTCTTTATCTCTAGGGGAGTATAAGTAGTTATCCCCTAGATATTGTGGACCAAAGAAAGTAGGTGACTTAGCCTACGAACTTCTTTTATCTCTTCATCTCAAAGTTCTTAATGCCTTCTATAGAAAAATGTGCCAAACCCAAATCATGGAAAGACGGTAAAACTTCAGTTGGTAAGATACCGTTGGCTTCTAAGTTACGCTAGCTCCTTCCTTTATATAAGTCGTAACTTTTACTTGTCGCTCACAGTAATCTTACTTCCATCGATCTCCCTTCTTCTTAATCTCCTTCATGGCTTGGCAACAGGAATTAGTTTTATCCATGATGATTTCTCACCTTCAAGACGCAAGTGAGTCTGTGAAGAAAAATTTTATAGAACAGTATGAACGCTCACTTTTTCCTCACTTGGGAACGTCTGTAGCTCAGACCAAATGGCGGACCTATCAAGACATAACTAGGGTAACACCTTGGGGTCAGCAGCACTTTCGTAACAATGTCTGCTTGGCCATGGTTATTGAAGCCTTGGGTTTGGGTCCCCGATACTACTGCGTCATGAGATCAAGACATCTTGGGTTTTCTGAGCGGGTCTTCTTACTGGCGTGTTTTCTTCCTCATCAGAAGATATGCCTTTACCCCGTTTTTGGCTTGCCTCTCAGAGGTCCTTTTGTTAGATCACCTCATACCACTGAGATAGGTGTGGCAATAACCAACAGAATTATTCCCATAGATGAGTTACCTTATACGTGCGCAGCTTGTGAGTGCTGCTTTTGTGATCATATGAGGATGGACGGGCTTATGGAGGTGTAAAGAGTTCTTCTATCTTTACTGTATATGTTCCAAGAATGAATAAATTTTAAATCTTGTTCTTGTCTTGACCCTTACTCTTTTTGAGACTTTTTTAATTGGTGGTTAATCTTAATTAAAAATTTTCTCTCAGTCTCTCTTACTTGTGCATCTTGCGAAATTACCCCCAGTTTGCGAGATGAGGGCATCTCGCATTTTTCAAGTGGGAGAGAATGTAAGATTCCTCCCCAGCCTCTCAAAATGTCCAGCATCTTCCCCTGTAATCAATCCCTCTTCAGAAATATAAAAGACTTGTTTCTAACTGTTTTAACCTAGAGAGAGAAAATATTCTAGAGAGAGAAAATATTCTAGAGAGAGAATGTTCAGATTTTTAATATTTTTGGATAGAAAATTATCTCATCTTATTAAAATAAGTTTCCCTGAAACAGAAATTCAAAAAGAACTTTCCAATGTGCAATTGAAATTAATTGGAAATGGGTATAAAGGACCTTAGCCTAAGGGTCTAGATTTTCAGAAATTTTTGGATTATGGTCCAATTAAGGTTCCTATGGGCCAATAGCATCAATCCATGTGTAGGGAGGAGATAAATCCAATTTTGTAAAAGAAGATACCCAAAAATGAGTAAATGCTCACATAAGATGAAGAGTTAAAAATGTACAAGCTTTATTAGTAAAAAACTATGAGCAATATTAAAAATATGAGATATTTTGGGTATAATGATTTCATATTGACACATATGTAAGGAAGGGGAGTTCTTTAAAGGAGGTGCATATTTCACATGCTTGAATGAGTTTTAAATTCATAAAAATTGAGATATTTCATCTCTCCTCTCTCCTAATTCAAGTCTAGTTACAAAAAGTTAGCTCAACTGACCTAAAAATGGTCAAAAATTGACCAAACTGAGTTGGAAAATTCTAGAATCAGTTTGTTTGGTTAGGAGCTCAATTTTTCCTATAAATAGAAGCCTCCCCTTATTGAAAAAAAATATAGTGTTTATGCATCGTTACTCTACTCCACCTAAGCCAAGAACTGTGAATTCATTAATAATTCACTAGTTTTTGGAGCTTCCCTCTTTCTTCGATCCCCATTGGTGGCTCCATCAACATACTTAACCAATTGATTGGTTGGGGGCCTCTACCGTGAACAAAGAATCAAGAAATTTGTAAGGTAATTAGTGAATTTTGATCATTTTCTATAATTTCTCAATGTTTCTCTCTTCTCAACCCCTCTCAAGCTTGAGACGCTTAATTGGAATGGTTTTTGAATGCTATTGAAGTTAATTGATGAATGGTAGTGAAGAGTTACATAATTTGATGAATGCTATTGAAGTTAATTGATTAATGATAGTTAAGAATTACATAAATTTCTATTTATGCTTAATTCTAATGGTTTTTATGTAATTTCTCTCTCTCACTCAAGAAATGGTCATACTCATGACCCATTCTCAATCCAAATGAAGCTTTTCATAAAGCTTTTCCTTAATCCAAGATTAATCTATGCTTGAGGCCAAATTAATGGCTTTTTTTCTATGCTTTTAGTTTATGTATATTGATGATTCAATCCATTATGGATTGATGATCCAATTAGAGACCATTCTAATTATTTCCTTAATGATAAGCTTTATCCCTTAGAAAAATTGAGATTTATCAGTCATAGTAGCGGAGCTATGGCAAAATTTTTATAAAAATTACGCATAAAATAATTTCATTCAAAGCATAAAAAGAGGACTTCCTACCATATTCTAGGAATTATCATCCTGGATTAATTGAAGATATTCATTGTAATCATAGAGAAATTGATTTTTATATTATGCATAATTGATTTTTATGCATAGAGGTATGCATAATAGATTATTATTTTAACATAAAAGTGTTACTTTTATCATAATTAGATTTCATGCATAGAGGTATGCATAAAAGATTATTATTTTAATGTAAAAGTGTTACTTTTAGCATAATTGAATTTCATGCATAGATGTATGCATAAAAGATGATTATTTTATTATAAAAGTGTTGCTTTTATCATATTTGGATTTCATGCATAGAAGTATGCATAAAAGTTGATTATTTTATTATAAAAGTGTTACTTTTGTCACAATTGAATTTCATACATAGAAGTATGCATAAGAGTTGATTATTTTATTATAAAAGTGTTACTTTTATCATATTTGGATTTCATGCATAGAGTTATGCATAAAAGTTGATTATTTTATTATAAAAGTGTTACTTTTATCACAATTGAATTTCATGCATAGAGGTATGCATAAAAGATGATTATTTTATTATAAAAGTGTTACTTTTATCACAATTGAATTTCATGCATAGAAGTATGCATAAGAGTTGATTATTTTATTATAAAAGTATTACTTTTATCATAATTGGATTTCATGCATAGAGGTATGCATAAAAGTTGATTATTTTATTATAAAAGTGTTACTTTTATCATAATTGGATTTCATGCATAGAGGTATGCATAAAAGTTGATTATTTTATTGTAAAAGTGTTACTTTTATCATATTGGATTTCATGCATAGAAGTATGCATAAAAGATATTCTTTTTATACTAAAAGTGTGATTTTCATCATAAATGGATTTTATGTATAACTTAGATACATAAGAGAAATTCTTTTATTCTAAAAGTGTAATTCCTACCAAATTGAATTTATGCATAAGAAGATGCATAAAAGATTGATTTTAAATTTAAAAGTGTCATTCTCATCTAAATTGAATTTATGCATAGGAAAATTCATAAAAGATTGAAATTTCATTCAAAAGTGTCATTTTCATTTAAAATG
This sequence comes from Cibotium barometz, assembly GCF_041138505.1. Classification (NCBI taxonomy): domain Eukaryota; kingdom Viridiplantae; phylum Streptophyta; class Polypodiopsida; order Cyatheales; family Cibotiaceae; genus Cibotium; species Cibotium barometz. Next base: position 12,378,956 of record NC_141052.1, on the reverse strand, counting down.
AATTTATGCATAGAAAGATGCATAAAAGATTGATTTTTACTTCAAAAGTATTAATCTCCTTAAATAGAATTTATGCATAAATAAATGTGTAAAGAAATCTTATATCAAATATAAGAATTCTCTTGTATTCTATAAATAGATATGAGATGTAATAGGATGTGATAAGAGGTGTATAAGATGTGATAAGAGGTGATAAGATGCTTATGAAATAAGTTAGGAGGTGATATGATGAATTAAGATGTGATAAAATGTGTATGGGATGAGGTAAGAAGTGTATGTGATAGAATAAGATGTATATGGGTTGTGATAGGGCGAGAATGGATGTGATGTAAAAGATTAGATGTGAAGGCATATGGGGCTATATGAATGGGAATGTGAAAATGGATGTATGTATGTGGATGTGTGGATGTGGAGATGGGAGTGTGGATGTATGAATGTGAAAATGGATGTATGCATGAAGATGTATATGCATAGATGTGAATGTGGATGTAGATGTGGATGTATAAATGTGAATGGGAATGTGGATGTGGATGTATGTGAATGTGGATGTAGATGTGGATGTATAGATGTGAATGTGGAATGTGGATGTGGATGTATGTATGTATGTGGATGTAGATGTGGATGTATAGATGTGAATGGAAATGTGGATGTGGATGTATGTGAATGTGGATGTAGATGTGAATGTATAGATGTGAATGTGGAATGTGGATGTGGATGTATGTATGTATGTGGATGTAGATGTGGATGTATAGATGTGAATGGGAATGTGGATATGGATGTATGTATGTATGTGGATGTGGATGTATGAATGAGGACGTGATAGTGGATGTATGCATGTGGATGTGGATGTATGGATGTGGATATGGATGTGCATGTATGAATGTGGATATGGGATGTGGATGTATAAATGAGGATGTGAAAATGGAGGTAAGCATGTAAATGTGGATGTATGGATGTGAATGTGGATGTGGATGTGGATGTATGGATGTGGATATGGATGTGTATGTATAAATGTGGATATGGGATGTGGATGTATAAATGAGGATGTAAAAATGGATGTATGCATGTAGATGTGGATGTATGGATGTGAATGTGAATGTGTATATGAATTAATGTGTCATCGATATGAGGAAATGGATGAGAATGAGTACACGTTGAATGGAATGTGGAATAAGTAATGTGGAAATGGATGTATGTATGTAGATGTGGATGTATGGATGTGAATGTGAATGTGTATATGAATTAATGTGTCATCGATATGAGGAAATGGATGAGAATGAGTACACATTGAATGGAATGTGGAATAAGTAATGTGGATTAAGGAGGGATAATGTGGAAAGACGAGAGTTTGATTTAGAAACTGTATTTTGTGACTGTTTGTAAATGACTGTTTTATGTCAAGAATGCTGGGGAAGCATTTTGACCGTCTTGTGGATTAAGGTCATGAAGACCTAACTGTTAAAGTTGCAGGACCTCTCGCGTAGCAAGGTCGGCCGAGGTCTTGACCAGCCTCGGTTCGATTTAAATGGTGAGCTTCCGGTACGGTGGATGAGGGACCAAGGAAGCGGCCTATGAGTGAAGCGCTAGGTCACCTGCGAAGGATCCTAGAGGGTGCTAACCATACGGTGCTCGGGCTCTGGGTCGCCGAAGGTACCCACACGTGCGTCGTGGAAGATATTGGAATAAAGAATAAGAATTGTTTTCTGAAACCGGGCATGGATCTGGTTGATTGACCTTGCTGGTTCTCAACGGATGAGTCCATGGCTCTTTTATATGGATCTATGGGATGATCTTGCTGATCTTCCACAGAGATTCCATTCTATTATATGAATATATTGCCGGTTACTATGAGCTAGGAACTATGGAAAAGGCCCCCTGAGTGAACAGGTGGTGAGCGTTCTGGTTGCCAATGATGCCATAAGTATACCGATGAAGGAATGACTGGAAATAAGGATTCAACCAGAGATTATGAGGATTGTCATCAGTGACATAATGGCTTCATTAAAGGATTGTTTTAAAGTTAGCTCTGATGCTAAGAAAAAGGCAATTTCATATTGGGTGTGTAAGTGGTGTGACTAGTTTTATGTTTGCATGAACTTCCGGCTAGGGGGCCTTGGAACTCTTTTCCTTGGTACCCGGGACAAAACCTAACCAAATTCTTAATTGGATCCCATCACTACAGTGGTTGGGCGGTTGGCTAACCCATGGGACTGGATGGGGTTAGGCTGGACTGATGGATCCGTAAATCGAGATTTAATTTCTATTATTACGATAGATGAAGTAAATCCCCGATAGTAATTGTTCTATGGATAGGAATCAACGGCTGTGCCTCTTGATGGGGAAAAAAGCGTTGATCCCAATGATCCAAGTGCAAGTTTCTTCCTTGATCTGACCAAGTACCGTTAGAGGTGCACTCAGATCAGTTTGATCAGTAATGATCTTGACTACGTTAGAGTAAAGAGTTATCCTGGTGGAATCGCCCATGCTTTCCGGGTAAAGGAAGTTTTTCCAGTTTCGATTTTGGACAAACCGACGGATTAGTCTCTTGTCCGGATATCCGTGGGCGAGGCCCCGAGTGTGAGACCCCTACCTGCGCACGATGTGCTACTTCCGCTGCTAGCACCCCGAATCCGTTGCGCGGTGGAGAGCGGGATCTCACAGTTGGTATCAGAGCAATATTGAAAGCTAATAAAGATAATTAAATTCTTATCTGAAATTGGTAATAAGAATTCAGAAACAGCATTTTCATAATGTATTTTCATTCCGTAAGCTTCTTTAATGAAGAAATTTTAATCAAAGAAATTATTTTTATAGATGGAAGTTTCCCATTTATTTGGTATTCCCGACCTCACCCAGTCTCAAGATATGATTGCATTTGCCTTCGAGCATCTCATCTCTTCCGCTTCAACACGAACAAGCCGAGCAAGACTCGCACGCCATTTCGAGGAATTATATTTTCCTAACCTAGTGGAGAGACAACAGCATAAGTGGTTTGCAGGGCTATATATCCACGCCTCTTGCAACCGGCGTGCAATGCTGAGGCAGAACCTCTCATTGGCCATGATTTTGATAAAGCTGAAAATGACGCATGGTGTCATTCTATATCTTTCAACGCCTCAAAATTTCAGACTTGCTTGCCGAGTTTATAGACTCTTCAGTCGATTTATCCCTAAGGAGAAAATAATAGCTCCCTTCGCAATTAGAGAAATTATATAACAAGGCATGACTATGGCCCAGTATCGTCGTCTTATGCGTCTCTCGAGGAGATTTTGAATTTTGGAGCCGAGCCACTCTATGTATTTATTGCAACTTGTATATAAATATACAAATGTTTTTCCTGTTATTTAAGTGATTGTTTACGGACGATCGGATAAAGAAAAATCTGTTTATCAGACTTATGTCATAGATCTCCAATAAGATCAACTGAGGAGCCAATTATGTCAAAAATTTATCAAGACGCACAAAAAGGTTGTAATTGTGTGATATAATTCATACAAATTGTTATTCAAACTGAAATTCATAAATTAGTAATTAGGACTTCAATTGGAAGTACCGCAATTGTATAGAACCCTGACTTGCTTGAGACCTAGACATGATGGTATTTACCTTATAGTTTCGAGTTTCATGACTATCCGTATATACCGAGGGTATAACTGCAGCTCTTTATTACCAGCAGTATATACGAGTAAATCTAAGACTTGAAATTATAAGCATTAATGCTATCCAGTTGATGAATTCGAATGTGGTTGATATGATTTTTAATTCTGTTTGGGAACTGATGAATTGATTGGGATTCTGATTGAAAAATGATGATTTTTAAAATTTAGTTGAAATATAATAACCTGAGCAAAACCACAATGAGGATGAATGGGACGAGTCCCTGTAATGATAAATGATGATAATGATTTCAGCAAATAACTATAAGATTAGTGGATTGTGCTGTCAAATTGCTACTGTTAATACTTGAGACGGTAGATCAAGTTAAGGGATGACAAATTGAGAACTTACTTAACTAAAATTCCCATGGAGGAATAATCAGAAGGAAATTTTTCGGTCTAATGGACCATTATCGTGTTAAAGATATGAATGATATGATCATGAATGAATTGTTATTTAATGATGAGTTCTATATAAGGGATATATATCCCCATATTCTGTTGGGTTGACCGGAATATAAGGAACCCCAAAATAAATTGGATCTTAAGCAAAAGAGTTGTCCTCTACTTGCGAGATGAGGACATCTCGCACTTTTTAAATGGGGTAGAATGTAAGATTTCTCCCCCAGCCTTCGAGGTATACAGGAGTAAGAATCTTATAATTATTCCCTCTCTAAATAAAAGTAAGATTCTGTTTAAAAAGGGAAGACACTTTACCAGAATACCTTCTCAGGAGCCCACCTGTTTTAAAGATTCAGAACGATGAATTCAGAAGTGAGAACCGGTGTTTTGGATGCCAAGGTTTTGACCATCAGTTAAAAGACTGCCCGACTCCTACCATGAAAAGGGCACAGGGAAGTCTAGAACCCAAATTCAGAGACCAATTCCTTCATACCAATCTAATCAGGGTCCGTCTTCTTCGGACAAGATTGCTTAACTCCATTAACTAGGTCCGACCCATTGATTAGGGTCGAGATGACCAGTCAAATGCTTGGCGACTTAGAGCAACAGATACAGGCAATTCATAAAAATATAAACGCTGCCCAGGATCGATAGAGACAATATACAGATAAGAAGAGGACAATCAGAGAATTCAAAGAAGCAGTTATAGTCTTCATTTGAATACGGACCAAAAGAATTTCTTTATCTCTAGGGGAGTATAAGTAGTTATCCCCCAGATATTGTGGACCAAAGAAAGTAGGCGACTTAGCCTACGAACTTCTTTTATCTCTTCATCTCAAAGTTCTTAATGCCTTCTATAGAAAAATGTGCCAAACCCAAATCATGGAAAGACGGTAAAACTTCAGTGGCAAGATACCGTTGGCTTCTAAGTTACGCTAGCTCCTTCCTTTATATAAGTCGTAACTTTTACTTGTCGCTCACAGTAATCTTACTTCCATCGATCTCCCTTCTTCTTAATCTCCTTCATGGCTTGGCAACAGGAATTAGTTTTATCCATGATGATTTCTCACCTTCAAGACGCAAGTGAGTCTGTGAAGAAAGATTTTATAGAACAGTATGAACGCTCACTTTTTCCTCGCTTGGGAACGTCTATAGCTCAGACCAAATGGCGGACCTATCAAGACATAACTAGGGTAACACCTTGGGGTCAGCAGCACTTTCGTAACAATGTCTGCTTGGCCATGGTTATTGAAGCCTTGGGTTTGGGTCCCCGATACTACTGCGTCATGAGATCAAGACATCTTGGGTTTTCTGAGCGGGTCTTCTTACTGGCGTGTTTTCTTTCTCATCAGAAGATATGCCTTTACCCCGTTTTTGGCTTGCCTCTCAGAGGTCCTTTTGTTAGATCACCTCATACCACTGAGATAGGTGCGACAATAACCAACAGAATTATTCCCATAGATGAGTTACCTTATACGTGCGCAGCTTGTGAGTGCCGCTTTTGTGATCATATGATGGACGGGCTTATGGAAGTGTAAAGAGTTCTTCTATCCTGTATATGTTCCAAGAATGAATAAAGTTTAAATCTTGTTCTTGTCTTGACCCTTACTCTTTTTGAGACTTTTTTAATTGGTGGTTAATCTTAATTAAAAATTTTCTCTCAGTCTCTTACTTGTGCATCTTGCGAAATTACCCCCAGTTTGCGAGATGAGGGCATCTCGCATTTTTCAAGTGGGAGAGAATGTAAGATTCCTCCCCAGCCTCTCAAAATGTCCAGCATCTTCCCCTGTAATCAATCCCTCTTCAGAAATATAAAAGACTTGTTTCTAACTGTTTTAACCTAGAGAGAGAAAATATTCTAGAGAGAGAATATTCAGATTTTTAATATTTTTGGATAGAAAATTATCTCATCTTATTAAAATAAGTTTCCCTGAAACAGAAATTCAAAAAGAACTTTCCAATGTGCAATTGGAATTAATTGGAAATGGGTATAAAGGACCTTAGCCTAAGGGTCTAGATTTTCAGAAATTTTTGGATTATGGTCCAATTAAGGTTCCTATGGACCAATAGCATCAATCCATGTGTAGGGAGGAGATAAATCCAATTTTTTAAAAGAAGATACCCAAAAATGAGTAAATGCTCACATAAGATGAAGAGTTAAAAATGTACAAGCTTTATTAGTAAAAAACTATGAGCAATATTAAAAATATGAGATATTTTGGGTATAATGATTTCATATTGACACATATGTAAGGAAGGGGAGTTCTTTAAAGGAGGTGCATATTTCACATGCTTGAATGAGTTTTAAATTCATAAAAATTGAGATATTTCATCTCTCCTCTCTCCTAATTCAAGTCTAGTTACAAAAAGTTAGCTCAACTGACCTAAAAATGGTCAAAAATTGACCAAACTGAGTTGGAAAATTCTAGAATCAGTTTGTTTGGTTAGGAGCTCAATTTTTCCTATAAATAGAAGCCTCCCCTTATTGAAAAAAAATATAGTGTTTATGCATCGTTACTCTACTCCACCTAAGCCAAGAACTGTGAATTCATTAATAATTCACTAGTTTTTGGAGCTTCCCTCTTTCTTCAATCCCCATTGGTGGCTCCATCAACATACTTAACCAATTGATTGGTTGGGGGCCTCTACCGTGAACAAAGAATCAAGAAATTTGTAAGGTAATTAGTGAATTTTGATCATTTTCTATAATTTCTCAATGTTTCTCTCTTCTCAACCCCTCTCAAGCTTGAGAAGCTTAATTGGAATGGTTTTTGAATGCTATTGAAGTTAATTGATGAATGGTAGTGAAGAGTTACATAATTTGATGAATGCTATTGAAGTTAATTGATTAATGATAGTTAAGAATTACATAAATTTCTATTTATGCTTAATTCTAATGGTTTTTATGTAATTTCTCTCTCTCACTCAAGAAATGGTCATACTCATGACCCATTCTCAATCCAAATGAAGCTTTTCATAAAGCTTTTCCTTAATCCAAGATTAATCTATGCTTGAGGCCAAATTAATGGCTTTTTTTCTATGCTTTTAGTTTATGTATATTGATGATTCAATCCATTATGGATTGATGATCCAATTAGAGACCATTCTAATTATTTTCTTAATGATAAGCTTTATCCCTTAGAAAAATTGAGATTTATCAGTCATAGTAGCGGAGCTATGGCAAAATTTTTATAAAAATTACGCATAAAATAATTTCATTCAAAGCATAAAAAGAGGACTTCCTACCATATTCTAGGAATTATCATCCTGGATTAATTGAAGATATTCATTGTAATCATAGAGAAATTGATTTTTATATTATGCATAATTGATTTTCATGCATAGAGGTATGCATAATAGATTATTATTTTAACATAAAAGTGTTACTTTTATCATAATTAGATTTCATGCATAGAGGTATGCATAAAAGATTATTATTTTAATGTAAAAGTGTTACTTTTAGCATAATTGAATTTCATGCATAGATGTATGCATAAAAGATGATTATTTTATTATAAAAGTGTTGCTTTTATCATATTTGGATTTCATGCATAGAAGTATGCATAAAAGTTGATTATTTTATTATAAAAGTGTTACTTTTGTCACAATTGAATTTCATGCATAGAAGTATGCATAAGAGTTGATTATTTTATTATAAAAGTGTTACTTTTATCATATTTGGATTTCATGCATAGAGGTATGCATAAAAGTTGATTATTTTATTATAAAAGTGTTACTTTTATCACAATTGAATTTCATGCATAGAGGTATGCATAAAAGATGATTATTTTATTATAAAAGTGTTACTTTTATCACAATTGAATTTCATGCATAGAAGTATACATAAGAGTTGATTATTTTATTATAAAAGTATTACTTTTATCATAATTGGATTTCATGCATAGAGGTATGCATAAAAGTTGATTATTTTATTATAAAAGTGTTACTTTTATCATAATTGGATTTCATGCATAGAGGTATGCATAAAAGTTGATTATTTTATTGTAAAAGTGTTACTTTTATCATATTGGATTTCATGCATAGAAGTATGCATAAAAGATATTCTTTTTATACTAAAAGTGTGATTTTCATCATAAATGGATTTTATGTATAACTTAGATGCATAAGAGAAATTCTTTTATTCTAAATGTGTAATTCCTACCAAATTGAATTTATGCATAAGAAGATGCATAAAAGATTGATTTTAAATTTAAAAGTGTCATTCTCATCTAAATTGAATTTATGCATAGGAAAATTCATAAAAGATTGAAATTTCATTCAAAAGTGTCATTTTCATTTAAAATGAATTTATGCATAGAAAGATGCGTAAAAGATTGATTTTTACTTCAAAAGTATTAATCTCCTTAAATAGAATTTATGCATAAATAAATGTGTAAAGAAATCTTATTTCAAATATAAGAATTCTCTTGTATTCTATAAATAGATATGAGATGTAATAGGATGTGATAAGAGGTGTATAAGATGTGATAAGAGGTAATAAGATGCTTATGAAATAAGTTAGGAGGTGATAAGATGAATTAAGATGTGATAAGATGTGTATGGGATGAGGTAAGAAGTGTATGTGATAGGATAAGATGTATATGGGTTGTGATAGGGCGAGAATGGATGTGATGTAAAAGATTAGATGTGAAGGCATATGGGGCTATATGAATGGGAATGTGAAAATGGATGTATGTATGTGGATGTGTGGACGTGGAGATGGGAGTGTGGATGTATGAATGTGAAAATGGATGTATGCATGAAGATGTATATGCATAGATGTGAATGTGGATGTAGATGTGGATGTATAAATGTGGATGTGGATGTATGTGAATGTGGATGTAGATGTGGATGTATAGATGTGAATGTGAAATGTGGATGTGGATGTATGTATGTATGTGGATGTAGATGTGGATGTATAGATGTGAATGAAAATGTGGATGTGGATGTATGTGAATGTGGATGTAGATGTGAATGTATAGATGTGAATGTGGAATGTGGATGTGGATGTATGTATGTATGTGGATGTAGATGTGGATGTATAGATGTGAATGGGAATGTGGATATGGATGTATGTATGTATGTGGATGTGGTTGTGGATGTATGAATGAGGACGTGATAGTGGATGTATGCATGTGGATGTATGGATGTGGATATGGATGTGCATGTATGAATGTGGATATGGGATGTGGATGTATAAATGAGGATGTGAAAATGGAGGTAAGCATGTAAATGTGGATGTATGGATGTGAATGTGGATGTGGATGTGGATGTATGGATGTGGATATGGATGTGTATGTATGAATGTGGATATGGGATGTGGATGTATAAATGAGGATGTAAAAATGGATGTATGCATGTAGATGTGGATGTATGGATGTGAATGTGAATGTGTATATGAATTAATGTGTCATCGATATGAGGAAATGGATGAGAATGAGTACACATTGAATGGAATGTGGAATATTTAATGTGGATTAAGGAGGGATAATGTGGAAAGACGAGAGTTTGATTTAGAAACTGTATTTTGTGACTGTTTGTAAATGACTGTTTTATGTCAAGAATGCTGGGGAAGCATTTTGACCGTCTTGTGGATTAAGGTCATGAAGACCTAACTGTTAAAGTTGCAACTGCTAACGGAGAGTCAATAGAGGACGTCTCGCGTAGCAAGGTCGGCCTAGGTCTTGGCCATTTAAATGGTGAGCTTCCGGTACGGTGGATGAGGGACCAAGGAAGCGGCCTATGAGTGAAGCGCTAGGTCACCTGCGAAGGATCCTAGAGGGTGCTGACCATACGGTGCTCGGGCTCTGGGTCGCCGAAGATACCCACACGTGCGTCGTGGAAGATATTGGAATAAAGAATAAGAATTGTTTTCTGAAACCGGGCATGGATCTGGTTGATTGACCTTGCTGGTTCTCAACGGATGAGTCCATGGCTCTTTTATATGGATCTGTGGGATGATCTTGCTGATCTTCCACGGAGATTCCATTCTATTATATGAATATATTGCCGGTTACTATGAGCTAGGAACTATGGAAAAGGCCCCTGAGTGAACAGGTGGTGAGCGTTCTGGTTGCCAATGATGCCATAAGTATACCGATGAAGGAATGACTGGAAATAAGGATTCAACCAGAGACTATGAGGATTGTCATCAGTGACATAATGGCTTCATTAAAGGATTGTTTTAAAGTTAGCTCTGATGCTAAGAAAAAGGCAATTTCATATTGGTGGGTGTGTAAGTGGTGTGACTAGTTTTATGTTTGCATGAACTTCCGGCTAGGGGGCCTTGGAACTCTTTTCCTTGGTACCCGGGACAAAACCTAACCAAATTCTTAATTGGATCCCATCACTACAGTGGTTGGGCGGTTGGCTAACCCATGGGACTGGATGGGGTTAGGCTGGACTGATGGATCCGTAAATCGAGATTTAATTTCTATTATTACGATAGATGAAGTAAATCCCGGATAGTAATTGTTCTATGGATAGGAATCAACGGCTGTGCCTCTTGATGGGGAAAAAAGTGTTGATCCCAATGATCCAAGTGCAAGTTTCTTCCTTGATCTGACCAAGTACCGTTAGAGGTGCAGTCAGATCAGTTTGATCAGTAATGATCTTGACTACGTTAGAGTAAAGAGTTATCCTGGTGGAATCGTCCATGCTTTCCGGGTAAAGGAAGTTTTTTCGGTTTCGGTTTTGGACAAACCGACGGATTAGTCTCTTGTCCGCATATCCGTGGGCGAGGCCCCGAGTGTGAGACCCCTACCTGCGCACGATGTGCTACTTCCGCTGCTAGCACCCCGAGCGAATCCGTTGCGCGGTGGAGACCGGGATCTCACAATCCTCATCAATCCATCGGTCAATCCACATTACCCACACATCAATCCACATCATCCATACTTCCATCCACATCAATCCACATTTTTCACTCATCCATCCACATCAATCCACATTATCCACACATACATCCACATCTTCCATACATACATCCTCATTAATCCATACGTCAATCCACATTACCCACATATCAATCCACATCATCCATACATCCATCCACGTCATCCACATCAATCCACATTAAAACTCATATATCCACATCAATCCACATTACCCACACATCAATCCACATTCATTTCATAAGTATTCCCATTCTCATCTAATCACATCTAATCATCATATTAAAACTCATCCATCCACATTAATCCACATTACCCACACATCATCAGTATTCCCATTCTCATCTAATCACATCTTTTATTTCCTCATTTATCCTCATCAGATCACATCTACTTGCATCTACCTATACATCTCATCATCACTTCACATACATTAACAACTATCCAGTTTACATCTCATCTTATCACATCCATTTCACATCACATCTCATTCATTCACATGCTAACACATTCATTTACATCCCTATCCACATGCTAACACATTCATTCACGTCCCTTATCGTTCATTCAAATCCCGATTCACATGTTATCACATTCATTCATGTCCCTTATCGTTCATTCACATCCCGATTCACATGTTATCACATTCATTCACATCCTATATCATTCATTTACATCATGATTCACATGACATCACATCTCATCTATTCATTCACATTTATCTGATTCGCATCACATATCATCACATACCTTTAATTCTCATCACATCCATCCATCCATTCTTTCCCATCTATCTGATTCGCATTACATCTCATCACATCTATTCACATCACATTCTCATCACTCCTATTATCATCGCATCCATCCATCCATTCATTCCCATCTATCTTATTCGCATCACATATCATCACATCTATTTACCTCTCATTCTCATCACTTCTATTCTCATCACATCCATCTATCCATTCTTTCCCATCTATCTGATTCACATCCCATCTCATCACATCTATTTACCTCTCATTCTCATCACATCTATCCATCCATTCATTCCCATCTATTTGATTCGCATCCCATCTCATCAAATCTATTTACCTCTCATTCTCATCTCTTCTATTCTCATCACATCCATCCATCCATTCATTCCCATCTATCTGATTCGCATCTCATCTCATCACATTTATTTACCTCTCATTCTCATCACATCCATCCTCTATTCATTCTCATCTATCTGATTTATATCACATCTTATTATATCTATTTAAAGAATGTAAGAGAATTTTTATTTTTGATATAAAGATTCTTTACACATCTATTTATGCATAAGAACAACTTCAAGGGAAAATAACAATTTTAAAATAATCCGTCTATGCATCTATTTATGCATAAATTCAATTGTAAGGAGAATAACACTTTAAAAATAAAAATAAATCTTTTATGCATCTTTCTATGCATAAATTCAATTTTAATGAGAATTAATCTTTTAAAATAAAAATAAATTTCTTTATGCATCTTTCTATGCATAAAATCAAAATTGATGAGAGTAACTCTTTTGAAATAAAAATAAATTTCTTTATGCATCCATCTATGCATAAAATCAAAATTGATGAGAATAACTCTTTTGAAATAAAAATAAATTTCTTTATGCATCTTTCTATGCATAAAATCAAAATTTGATGAAAGTAACGCTTTTATATAAAAAAATTCTTTTATGCATAAATTCAATTTTAATGAAAGTAACACTTTGATAATAAAAGAAATTCTTTTATGCATATATTTATGCATAAAAATCAATTTTGATGAAAGTAACACTTTTATAATCAAAATATTCCCAATATGCATCTTTCTATGCATAGAAATTAATTCTAATGAAAATAACACTTTTATTATAAAAATATTTCTAATATGTATTTTTCTATTCATAGAATAAAAATAACACTTTTAGAATACACAAGCGGTGGGGATTACTCTTTTTGAATAATAAAAGATAAAACTTATTTCACAAAATTTAAGAAAATTTTGCCATAACCTCCTTTGTATGGCTGACCATTTTTCAATTTTTTTCATTCTCAAGTTACTTAAAAATTATCCCAAATGGTTTAAAGAATTCTAAACTAATCAAATTCCACTTTTTAAAGAGAAACAATATCAAAAGTTTAATTCTAACAATTTGATTACACATCTAGGATAAAGAAAGGCTGAATTCAAGAATGAAGAGAGGGGAAAAGCCTTTCCAACAAGGCATAGCATCATTTTTCATTTTAAAGAAAACAAAAATTAGAAAACCATTAAATGGAATAAAGAAAAAATAGGATTTCTAGATTACATGAATTTCTGTGAGCTTTCCTTTGGCTTGACGGTTTGAGGGATCTACTCTTGTTTGCAACAAGAGTGGCCACCAATTCTTTTGAAGAGGAAATGGTCAAAAACTAATGAATTATCAATAAATTCACTGTTTTTGGCTCGGGGAAGGAGTAGAGTAACAGTGCATAAACACTATTAACCATTTACAAAGGGGGAGGCTTCATTTATAGGAAAAAGTGAGCCTCTAACCAAGCCAATTGATTCTAGAATTTTCCAGATCAGTTTGGTCAATTTTTGACCATTTTTAGGTCAGTTTAAATTACTTTTTGGATCTAGTTGAAGCAGGAGAGAGGAGAAATGAAAATATCTCATTATTTTTTAGTTTAAAACTCAACCACACATGTGAAATAGGCGCCTCCTTCATGAGGGGAATTCCCCCACACTGAGGTGTCAAAAATGCATCATTTCTTCTAAATATCTCTTCTTTTTTAACTAATAACCTTGTCCTTAGTCAACTCTTCATCTTATGTGAGTATTTACTCATTTTTGGGGGGATTTCCTCTAATTCTTCAATTTATCTCCTCCCTACATTTGGATTAATCTAATTGGTCCATAGGAACCTTAATTCAAAATTTTCAAAAAATCTGGACCCTTAGGCTAAGGTCCTTTTACCTGATTTCAATTTATTCCAATTGCACATTGGAAATTTCTTTTTGAATATCTATTTCAAGGGAAATCATTCTAGACACTAGGAGGATTTTTATATCCAAAAATATCTCAATTTTGAATTACCTTCCTTTAGACATTTTCTCCCTCTAGGTCAAAACAGGGTAAAACAGGATCTTTCTTTTATTTTAGAGAGGGGAATAATTATAAGATCAGAAGGGGAGGTTTTTACACCTGCACACCTCAAAAGCCAGAGGAAGGAATCTTACATCCTACCCCACTTAAAAAACGCAAGATGTCCTCATCTCACAAAATTAGAGAATCAGGTGGTCCATAGGAACCTTAATTCAAAAATTTCAGAAAATCCGGACCCTTAGGCTAAGGTCCTTTTACCTGATTTCAATTTATTCCAATTGCACATTGGAAATTTCTTTTTGAATATCTGTTTCAAGGGAAATCATTCTAGACACTAGGAGGATTTTTATATCCAAAAATGTCTCAATTTTGAATTACCTCTCTTTAGACATTTTCTCCCTCTAGGTCAAAACAGGGTAAAACAGGATCTTTCTTTTATTTCAGAGAGGGGAATAATTATAAGATCAGAGGGGGAGGTTTTTACACCTACACACCTCAAAAGCCAGAGGGAGTAATCTTACATCCTACCCCACTTAAAAAACGCGATATGTCCTCATCTCACAAAATCTCAGAGAGGGGAATAATTATAAGATCAGAAGGGGAGGTTTTTACACTTGCACACCTCAAAAGCCAGAGGGAGGAACTCTTTTCCTTAAGATCCAACTGATTCTGGTGTTCCTTATAGTCTAGTGAACCCAACAGAATCCTGGGATAAAGATCCGTTATATAAAACTCATCATCAGATAATAATTCACTCAGATCGTATCATTCAAATCCTTATCACAATAATGGTCGATTAGACCGAATTTTGTATCTGAACAGTCCTTCATGGAAATTTTAATTATACAGATTTTTAATTTGACATCCCTTAACTTGATTCACTCGGTCAAATGTTAACAGCAGCAATTTGCCGCCGCTGTAAACTTAAAACTAGTCACACCACTTACACACCCAATATGAAATTGCCTTTTTCTCAGCATTAGCTATCTTTAAAACAATCCTTTAATGAAACCATTGTGTCACTGATCACAATCCTCAAAATCTTCGGTTGAATCCTTATTTCCAATCATTCCTTCATCAGTGTACCTATGGCATCATTGGCAACCAGAACGCTCACCACCTGTTTACTTGAGGGCCTTTTCGATAGTTCCTAGCTCATAGTAACCGGCATTATATTCACATATCAAAATGGAATCTCTGTTGAAGATCAGCAAGATCAACCAACGGATCCATATAAAAGAGCCATGGACTCATCCGTTGAGGACCAGCAAGGTCAAGCAACCAGATCCATGCCCGAATTCAGAAAACAACTCTTGCTCCTTGTTCCAATATCTTCCCCGACGTACGTGTGGGTATCTTCGACGGGACCCAGAGCCCGAGCACCGTATGGTCAGCACCCTCTAGGATCCATCGCAGGTCACCTAGCGCTTCACTCATAGGCCACTTCCTTGGTCCCTCATCCACTGTACCGGAAGCTCACCATTTAAATCAAACCCAGGCTGGTCAAGACCTCGACCGATCTTGCTATATGGGAGACGTCCTCCATTGACTCTCCGTCTCAGCAGTTGTAACTTTAACAGATAGGTCTCCACGACCTCATTCACAAGACGGTCAAAATGCTTCCCCAGCATTGACATAAAACAGTCATTTAAAAACAGATTTCACACATACAGATACAGTTCCAACAATATTTCCATTTTTTCTTATCACTCCACATCCTTTCACATTAGTCCCCATCTTTTCTCATCTTCCCACAATTTTTATTTTTCATCGATCCCTATCACATCACATCATTCCCACATCAAATCACATCCAATCGCATCATCCACACATCAATCCACATCATCCATACATCAATCCACATTATCCACACATCCATCTTCCATACATCCATCCACATCAATCCACACATCAATCCACATCATCCATACATCCATTCACGTCAATCCACATTACTCACACATCAATCCATATCATCCATACATCATCCACATCAATCCACATTATCCACTCATCTATCCACATTATCCACACATCCATCCACATCTTCCATACATCCATCCTCATCAATCCACATTACCCACACATCAATACACATCATCCATACATCCATCCACATCATCCACATCAATCCACATTATCCACTCATCCATCCACATCTTTCATACATCCATCCACATCAATCCACATCATCCATACATCCATTCACCTCAATCCTCCACATTACTCACACATCAATCCATATCATCCATCGTCCATCCACATCATCCACATCAATCCACATTATCCACGCATCTATCCACATTATCCACACATCCATCTACATCTTCCATACATCCATCCTCATCAATCCATACATCAATCCACATCATCCATACATCCATTCACGTCAATCCACATTACTCACACATCAATCCATATAATCCATACATCCATCCACATCATCCATACATCCATCTACATCTTCCATACATCCATCCTCATCAATCCATACATCAATCCATATAATCCATACATCCATCCACATCAATCCACATCAATCCACATTATCCAGTCATCCATCCACATCAATCCACATTATCCACACATCCATCCACATCTTCCATACATTCGTCCTCATCAATCCATAGGTCAATCCACATTACCCACACATCAATTCACATCATCCATACTTCCATCCACATCAATCAACATTATCCACTCATCCATCCACATCAATCCACATTATCCACACATACATCCACATCTTCCATACATACATCCTCATCAATCCATACATCAATCCACATTACCCACATATCAATCCACATCATCCATACATCCATCCACGTCATCCACATCAATCCACATTAAAACTCATCCATCCACATCAATCCACATTACCCACACATCAATCCACATTCATTTCATATAAGAACAACTTCAGGGGGAAATAACAATTTTATAAAAATCCGTCTATGCATCTATTTATGCATAAATTCAATTTTAAGAAGAATAACACTTTAAAAATAAAAATAAATCTTTTATGCATCTTACACTATGCATAAATTCAATTTTAATGAGAATAAATCTTTTGAAATAAAAATAAATTTCTTTATGTATCTTTCTAAGCATAAAATCAAAATTGATGAGAATAACTCTTTTGAAATAAAAATAAATTTCTTTATGCATCTTTCTATGCCTAAAATCAAAATTGATGAGAATAACTCTTTTGAAATAAAAATAAATTTCTTTATGCATCTTTCTATGCATAAAATCAAAATTTGATGAAAGTAACGCTTTTATAAAAAAAAATCTTTTATGCATCTATTTATGCATAAATTCAATTTTAATGAAAGTAACACTTTTATTAAAAAAAATTCTTTTATGCATCTATTTATGCATAAAAATCAATTTTGATGAAAGTAACACTTTTATAATCAAAATATTCCCAATATGCATCATTCTATGCATAGAAACTAATTCAAATAAAAATAACACTTTTATTATAAAAATATATCTAATATGCATTTTTCTATTCATAGAATAAAAATAACACTTTTAGAATACACAAGTGGTGGGGATTACTCTTTTTGAATAATAAAAGATAAAACTTAATTCACAAAATATAAGAAAATTTTGCCATAACCTCCTTTGTATGGCTGACCATTTTTCAATTTTTTTCATTCTCAAGTTACTTAGAAATTATCCCAAATGGTTTAAAGCATTCTAAACTAACCAAATTCCACTTTTTAAAGAGAAACAATATGAAAAGTTTAATTCTAACAATTTGATTACACATCTAGGATCAAGAAAAGCTGAATTCAAGAATGAAGAGAGGGGGAAAGCCTTTCCAACAAGGCATAGCATCATTTTTCATTTTAAAGAAAACCAAAATTAGAAAACCATTAAATGGAATAAAGAAAAAGTAGGATTTCTAGATTACATGAATTTCTGTGAGCTTTCCTTTGGCTTGATGGTTTGAGGGATCTACTCTTGTTGGGATCTACTCTTGTTTGCAAACAAGAGTGGCCACCAATTCTTTTGAAGAGGAAATGGTCAAAAACTAATGAATTATCAATAAATTCACTGTTTTGGCTCGGGGGAGGAGTAGAGTAATAGTGCATAAACACTATTAACCATTTACAAAGGGGGAGGCTTCATTTATAGGAAAAAGTGAGCCTCTAACCAAGCAAATTGATTCTAGATTTTTTTAGATCAGTTTGGTCAATTTTGGACCATTTTTAGGTCAGTTTAGCTTACTTTTTGGATCTAGTTGAAGTAGGAGAGATTAAAATATCTCATTATTTTTTAGTTTAAAACTCAACCACACATGTGAAATAGGCACCTCCTTCATGAGGGAAATTCCCCCACACTGAGGTGTCAAAAATGCATCATTTCTTCTAAATATCTCTTCTTTTTTAACTAATAACCTTGTCCTTAGTCAACTCTTCATCTTATGTGAGTATTTACTCATTTTTGGGGGGATTTCCTTTTATTCTTCAATTTATCTCCTCCCTACATTTGGATTAATCTAATTGGTCCATAGGAACCTTAATTGAAAAATTTCAGAAAATCTGGACCCTTAGGCTAAGGTCCTTTTACCTGATTTCAATTTATTCCAATTGCACATTGGAAATTTCTTTTTGAATATCTGTTTCAGGGAAAATCATTCTAGACACTAGGAGGATTTTAATATCCAAAAATATCTCAATTTTGAATTACCTCCCTTTAGACATTTTCTCCCTCTAGGTCAAAACAGGATAAAACAGGATCTTTCTTTTATTTCAGAGAGGGGAATAATTATAAGATCAGAAGGGGAGGTTTTTACACCTGCATACCTCAAAAGCTGGAGGGAGGAATCTTACATCCTACTCCACTTAAAAAAGCTGGAGGGAGGAATCTTACATCCTACTCCACTTAAAAAAGCGAGATGTCCTCATCTCACAAAATTAGAGGAGAACTCTTTTCCTTAAGATCCAACTGATTCTGGTGTTCCTTATAGTCTAGTGAACCCAACAGAATCTTGGGATAAAGATCCCTTATATAAAACTCATCATCAGATAATAATTCACTCAGATCGTATCACTCAAATCCTTATCACAATAATGTTCCATTAGATCGAATTTTATATCTGAACAGTCCTTCATGGAAATTTCAATTATACAGATTTTTAATTTGACATCCCTTAACTTGATTCACTCGGTCAAATGTTAACACAGTAGCAATGTGTCGCAAACTTAAAACTAGTCACATCACTTACACACCCACCAATATGAAATTGCCTTTTTCTCAGCATCACAACTATCTTTAAAACAATCATTTAATGAAACCATTGTGTCACTGATCACAATCCTCAAAATCTCCAGTTGAATCCTTATTTCCAATCATTCCTTCATCGGTGTACCTATGCATCATTGGCAACCAGAATGCTCACCACCTATTTACTCAGGGGCCTTTTTGATAGTTCCTAGCTCATAGTAACCAGCATTATATTCACATATCAAAATGGAATCTCCGTTGAAGATCAGCAAGATCAACCAACGGATCCATATAAAAGAGCCATGGACTCATCCGTTGAGGACCAGCAAGGTCAAGCAACCAGATCCATGCTCGAATTCAGAAAACAACTCTTGCTCCTTGTTCCAATATCTTCCTCGACGTACGTGTGGGTATCTTCGTTGACCCAGAGCCCGAGCACCGTATGGTCACCACCCTCTAGGATCCTTCGCAGGTCACCTAGCGCTTTACTCATAGGCCACTTCCTTGGTCCCTCATCCACTGTACCAGAAGCTCACCATTTAAATCAAACCCAGGGTGGTCAAGACCTCGGCCGCGATCTTGCTATAAGGGAGACGTCCTCCGTTGACTCTCCGTCTCAGCAGTTGCAACTTTAACAGATAGGTCTCCATGACCTCATTCACAAGACGGTCAAAATGCTTCCCCAACATTCTTGACGTAAAATAGTCATTTAAAAACTGATTTCACATACAGATACAGTTCCAACAATATTTCCATTTTTTCTCATCACTCCACATCATTCCCACATCAAATCACATCCAATCACATCATCCACAGATCAATCCACATCATCCATACATCCATCCACATTATCCATACATCCATCCACATCATCCGCACCAATCCACATCATCCATACATCCATCCACCTCAATCCACATTATCCACACATCTATCCACATCTTCCATACATCCATCCACATTATCCACACATCAATCCACATCATCCATACATCCATTCACTTCAATCCACATTACTCGCACATCAATCCATATCATCCATAGATCATCCACATCAATCCACATTATCCACTCATCCATCCACATCAATCCACATTATCCACACATCCATCCACATCTTCCATACATCCATCCTCATCAATCCATACGTCAATCCACATTACCCACTCATCAATCCACATCATCCATACATCCATCCACATCATCCACATCAATCCACATCATCCATACATCCATCCACATCAATCCACATTTTCCACTCATCCATCCACATCTTTCATACATCCATCCACATCAATCCACATGTCAATCCACATCATCCATACATCTATTCACGTCAATCCACATTACTCACACATCAATCCATATCATCCATACATCCATCCACATCATCCACATCAATCCACATTATCCACGCATCTATCCACATCAATTCACATTATCCACACATCCATCCACATCTTCCATACATCCATACGTCAATCCACATTACCCACACATCAATCCATATCATCCATACTTCCATCCACATCAATCCACATTATCCACACATCCATCCACATCTTCCATACATACATCCTCATCAATCCATATGTCAATCCACATTACCCACATATCAATCCACATCATCCATACATCCTTCCACGTTATCCACATCAATCCACATTAAAACTCATATATCCACACCAATCCACATTACCCACACATCAATCCACATTCATTTCATAAGTATTCCCATTCTCATCTAATCACATCTTTTTCTAACTCATCACTTATTTCCTCATTTACCCTTATGAGATCACATCTACTTGCATCTACCCATACATCTCATCACTTCACATACATTAACATTTATCCACTTTACATCGCATCTTATCACATCACATCTCATTCATTCACATCCCGATTCACATGCTAACACATTCATTCATGTCCCTTATCGTTCATTCACATCCTGATTCACATGTTATCACATTCATTCACGTCCCTTATTGTTCATTCACATCCGGATTCACATGTTATCACATCCCGATTCACATGTTATCACATTCATTCACATCCTTTATGATTCATTTACATCCTGATTCACATGACATCACATCTCATCTATTCATTCACATTTATCTGATTCGCATCACATATCATCACATCTATTTACCTTTCATTCTCATCACTTCTATTCTTATCACATCCATCCATCCATTCTTTCCCATCTATCTGATTCACATTACATCTCATCACTTCTATTCTCATCACATCCATCCATCCATTCTTTCCCATCTATCTGATTCGCATTACATCTCATCACATCTATTCACATCACATTCTTATCACTCCTATTATCATCGCATCCATCCATCCATTCTTTCCCATCTATCTGATTCGCATCACATCTATTTACCTCTCATTCTCATCACTTCTATTCTCATCACATCCATCCATCCATTCTTTCCCATCTATCTGATTTATAATCCCATCTCATCACATCTATTTACCTCTAATTCTCATCACTTCGATTCTCATCACATCCATCCATCCATTCATTCCCATCTATCTGATTCGCATCCCATCTCATCACATCTATTTACCTCTCATTCTCATCACTTCTATTCTCATCACATCCATCCATCCATCCATTCCCATGTATCTGATTCGCATCTCATCTCATCACATCGATTTACCTCTCATTCTCATCACTTCTATTCTCATCACATCCATCCTCTATTCATTCTCATCTATCTGATTCATATCACATCTTATCACATCTATTTAAAGAATGTAAGAGAATTTTTATTTTTGATATACAGATTCTTTACACATCTATTTATGCATAAGAACAACTTCAGGGGAAAATAACAATTTTATAAAAATCCGTTTATGCGTCTATTTATGCATAAATTCAATTTTAAGGAGAATAACACTTTTGAAATAAAAATAAATCTTTTATGCATAAATTTAATTTTAATGAGAATAACTCTTTTGAAATAAAAATAAATTTGTTTATGCATCTTTCTATGCATAAAATCAAATTTGATGAGAATAACTCTTTTGAAATAAAAATAAATTTCTTTATGCATCTTTCCATGCATAAAATCAAAATTTGATGAAAGTAACGCTTTTATTTAAAAAAAATCATTTATTCATCTAATTATGCATAAATTTAATTTTAATAAAAGTAACACTTTTATAAAAAAAATTCTTTTATGCATCTATTTATGTAGAAAAATCAATTTTGATTAAAGTAACACTTTTATAATCAAAATATTCCCAATATGCATCTTTCTATATGCATAGAAATTAATTCTAATGAAAATAACACTTTTATTATAAAAATATTTCTAATATGCATTTTTCTATTCATAGAATAAAAATAACACTTTTAGAATACACAAGTGGTGGGGATTACTCTTTTTGAATAATAAAAGATAAAACTTATTTTATAAAATTTAAGAAAATTTTGCCATAACCTCCTTTGTATAGCTGACCATTTTTCAATTTTTTTCATTCTCAAGTTACTCAAAAATTATCCCAAATGGTTTAAAGCATTCTAAGCTAATCAAATTTTTGTTTTTAAAGAGAAACAATATGAAAAGTTTAATTCTAACAATTTGATTACACATCTAGGATAAAGAAAGGCTGAATTCAAGAATGAAGAGAGGGGGAAAGCCTTTCCAACAAGGCATAGCATCAATTTTTATTTTAAAGAAAACAAAAATTAGAAAACCATTAAATGGAATAAAGAAAAAGTAGGACTTCTAGCTTACATGAATTTCTGTGAGCTTTCCTTTGGCTTGATGGTTTTTTGAGGGATCTACTCTTGTTTGCAACAAGAGTGGCCACCAATTCTTTTGAAGAGGAAATGGTCAAAAACTAATGAATTATAAATAAATTCACTGTTTTTGGCTCGAGGGAGGAGTAGAGTAACAGTGCATAAACACTATTAGCCATTTACAAAGGGGAAGGCTTCATTTATAGGAAAAATTGAGCCTCTAACCAAGCAAACTGATTCTAGAATTTTTTAGATCAGTTTGGTCAAT
This sequence comes from Cibotium barometz, assembly GCF_041138505.1. Lineage (NCBI taxonomy): Eukaryota > Viridiplantae > Streptophyta > Polypodiopsida > Cyatheales > Cibotiaceae > Cibotium > Cibotium barometz. The sequence goes on along the minus strand of NC_141052.1, from coordinate 12,355,625 downwards.
TTTTGACCATTTTTAGGTCAGTTTAGCTTACTTTTTGGATCTAGTTGAAGCAGGAGAGAGGAGAGATGAAAATATCTTATTACTAAAATTCAACCACACATGTGAAATAGGCGCCTCCTTCATGAGGGGAATTCCCCCCCATTGAGGTGTCAAAAATGCATCATTTCTTCTAAATATATCTTCTTTTTTAACTAATAACCTTGTCCTTAGTCAACTCTTCATCTTATGTGAGTATTTACTCATTTTTGGGGGATTTTCTTTTATTATTCAATAAATATCCTCCCTACATTTGGATTAATCTAATTGGTCCATAGGAACCTTAATTCAAAAATTTCAAAAAATCTGGACCCTTAGGCTAAGGTCCTTTTACTTGATTTCAATTTATTCCAATTGCACATTGGAAATTTCTTTTTGAATATTTGTTTCAGTGGAAACCATTCTAGACACTAGGAGGATTTTTATATCCAAAAATATCTCAATTTTGAATTACCTCCCTCTAGATATTTTCTCTCTCTAGGTCAAAACAGGGTAAAACAGGATCTTTCTTTTATTTCAGAGAGGGGAATAATTATAAGATCAGAAGGGGAGGTTTTTACACCTGCACACCTCAAAAGCCGGAGGGAGGAATCTTACATCCTACCCCACTTAAAAAATGCGAGATGTCCTCATCTCGCAAAATTAAAGGAGAACTCTTTTCCTTAAGATCCAACTGATTCTGGGGTTCCTTATAGTGTGGTGAACCCAACAGAATCCTGGGATAAAGATCCCTTATATAAAACTCATCATCAGATAATAATGCACTCAGATCGTATCATTTAAATCCTTATCACAATAATGGTCCATTAGACTGAATTTTCTATCTGAACAGTCCTTCATGGAAATTTCAATTATACATATTTTTAATTTGATATCCCTTAACTTGATTCACTCGGTCCAATGTTAACAGCAGCAATCTGCCAACACAATCCACTAATCTCATAGTGATTTGTTGAAGTCATCAACGTCATTCCAGCTTCGAACATCATCACACAGGGACTCGTCCCATTCATCCTCATTGTGGTTTTGCTTAGTTTATTACATTTCAACCAAAATTCAGGAATCTTCATTTTTCAATCAGAATCTAATTCAACTCATCAGTTCTAAACCAAAATTTAAAATCATATCGACTACATTCAAATTCATCATCTGGATAGTATTAATGCTTATAATTTCAAGTCTTAGATTTACTTGTATATACTGCCTGTAAAGAGCTGCAATTATACCCTCGGTATATACGGGTAGTCACGGTCCTTGTTGGAACTATAAGGTAAATACCATCATGTCTAGGCCTCAAGCAAGTCAGGGATTCCATACAATTGCGGTACTTCCATCTGAACACCCAATTACCAATTTACGAATTTCAATTTGAATATCAATTCGTATGAATTTTTTCACACAATTACAACCTTTTTCTACTTCTTATCACATGAATTTTTGACATTTTTGGCTTCTCGGTTGATCCTCATTAGCCAATTTGCTATGATACGAGCTGTGAGGTCCCTATCCCCACCGCGCAACGAATTCAGGGGTTCTAGCAGCGAAGGTAGCACTTCTTGCGCGGGGCAGTGTGAGGTCCCCCTGTTCCCACCGAGCAACGGACTCGGGTACTAGCAGCGGAAGTAGCACTTCTCGCGCGGGACAGGGGTCCCACATTCGGGGCCTCGTCCACGGATATCCGGACAAGAGACTAATCCGTCGGTTTTTCAAAAACCGAACCCGAAAAAACTTCTCTTACCCGGAAAGCATGGGCGATTCCACCAGGATAACTCTTTACTCTAACGTAGTCAGATCATTACTGATCAAACCGATCCGACTGCACCTCTAACGGTACTTGGTCAGATCAAGGAAGAACTTGCACTTGGATCATTGGGATCAACGCTTTTTTCCCCATCAAGAGGCACAGCCGTTGATTCCTATCCATAGAACAATTTACTATCCGGGATTTACTTCATCTATCGTAATAATAGAATTTAAATCTCGATTTACGGATCCATCAGTCCAGCCTAACCCCATCCAGTCCCATGGGTTAGCCAACCGCCCAACCACTGTAGTGATGGGATCCAATTTGGAATTTGGTTAGGTTTTGTCCCGGGTACCAAGGAAAAGAGTTCCAAGGCCCCCTAGCCGGAAATTCATGCAAACATAAAACTAGCCACACCACTTACACACCCAATATGAAATTGCCTTTTCTTAGCATCAGCTAACTTTAAAACAATCCTTTAATGAAAGCATGGTACCATTGATCACAATCTTCCAATTTATCCGGTTGATTCATAATTTCCCATCATTCCTTCTTCAGAGTATCTATGGCATCATTGGCAACTAGAACGCTCACCACCTGTCCACACAGGGGCCTTTTCAATAGTTCCTAGCCCATAATACTCGGCAATATAATCACTTATAAAAATTCAAGATGGACTCTCGTTGAAGATCAGCAAGATCAACCAACAGATCCATATAAAGAGCCATGGACTCATCCATTGAAGACCAGCAAGGTCAATCAACCAGATCCATGCCCAGTTTCACAAAACAACTCTTACTCCTTGTTCCAATATCTTCCTCGACGCACGCGTGGGTATCCTAGGCGACCCAGAGCCCGAGCACCGTATGGTCAGCACCCTCTAGGATCCTTCGCAGGTGACCTAGCGCTTCACTCATAGGCCGCTTCCTTGGTCCCTCATCCACCGTACCGGAAGCTCACCATTTTAATCGAACCGAGGCTGGTCAAGACCTCGGTCGACCTTGCTACGCGAGACGTCCTCCATTGACTCTCCGTCAGCAGTTGCAACTTTATCAGTTAGGTCTCCATGACCTTAATCACAAGACGATCAAAATGCTTCCCCAGCATTCTTGACATAAAACAGCCATTTACAAACAGCATTTACAAACAGTTTACAAATACAGTTTCTATATTAACTCTCATTTTTCCACATTGTTCCTCATTAATCCACATTACTTATTCCACATTCCATTTATATGTGTACTCATCCAATCACCTCATTTTCCATCTCTTCACTTCAAATTCCTTCACATCACATATCATATATTCACATCCATATCCACATCCATACATCCACATCCATATCCACATTCACATCCATACATCCACATCTACATGCTTATCTCCATTTTCACATCTTCATTTATACATCCACATCCCATATCCACATTCATACATACACATCCATATCCACATCCATACATCCACATCCACATCCACATCCACATTCACATCCATACATCCACATCTACATGCTTACCTCCATTTTCACATCCTCATTTATACATCCACATCCCATATCCACATTCATACATACACATCCATACATCCACATCTACATCCACATACATACATACATCCACATCCACATTCACATTCACATACATCCACATCCACATTCCCATACATCCACATCTATACATCCACATTCCACATTCACATCTATACATCCACATCTACATTCACATTCACATACATCCACATCCACATTCCCATTCACATCTATACATCCACATCCATTCACATCTATACATCCACATCTACATCCACATTCACATCTATGCATATATATCTTCATGCATATATCCATTTTCACGTTCATACATCCACATCTACATGCTTACCTCCATTTTCACATCCTCATTTATACATCCACATCCCATATCCACATTCATACATACACATCCATACATCCACATCTACATCCACATACATACATACATCCACATCCACATTCACATTCACATACATCCACATCCACATTCCCATACATCCACATCTATACATCCACATTCCACATTCACATCTATACATCCACATCTACATTCACATTCACATACATCCACATCTACATTCACATTCACATACATCCACATCCACATTCCACATTCATATCTATACATCCACATCTACATCCACATTCACATACATCCACATCCACATTCCCATTCACATCTATACATCCACATCCATTCACATCTATACATCCACATCTACATCCACATTCACATCTACATCCACATCTACATCCACATTCACATCTATGCATATATATCTTCATGCATATATCCATTTTCACGTTCATACATCCACACTCCCATCTCCACATCCACACATCTACATACATACATCCATTTCCACATTCCCATTTATATAACCCCATATACCTTCACATCTAATCTTTTATATCACATCCATTCTCGCCCTATCACAACCCATATACATCTTATCCTATCACATACACTTCTTACCTCATCCCCCCATACACATCTTAATTCATCTTATCACCTCCTAACTTATTTCATAAGCATCTTATCACCTCTTATCACACCTCTTATCACATCTCTTATCACCTCCTAACTTATTTCATAAGCATCTTATCACACCTCTTATCACATCCTATCACATCTCTTATCTATTTATAGAATACAAGAGAATTCTTACATTTGATATAAGATTTCTTTACACATTTATTTATGAATAAATTCTATTTAAGGAGATTAATACTTTCAAAGTAAAAATCAATCTTTTATGCATCTTCCTATGCATAAATTCATTTTTAATGAAAATGACACTTTTGAATTAAATTTTAATCTTTTATGCATTTTTCTATACATAAATTCAATTTAGATGAGAATGACACTTTTGAATTAAAAAATCAATCTTTTATGCATCTTCTTATGCATAAATTCAATTTGGTAGGAATTACACTTTTAGAATAAAAAAATTTCTCTTATGCATCTAAGTTAAGCATAAAATCCATTTATGAGGAAAATCACACTTTTAGTATAAAAAGAATATCTTTTATGCATACCTATATGCATGAAATTCAATTATGATAAAAGTCACACTTTTATAATAAAATAATCAACTTTTATGCATACCTCTATGCATGAAATCCAATATGATAAAAGTAACACTTTTGATATAAAAATTTTTCCATTATGCATACTTCTATGCATGAAATAAAAATGGTAAAAATAACACTTTTGATATAAAAATTTATCCATTATGCCTAATATTAAAATTCAATTTCTCCATGATTGTAATGAAATTCTTTCAATTAATCTAGGATGATAATTCCTAGAATATGGTAGGAAGTCCTCTTTTTATGCTTTGAATGAGATTATTTTATGCATAATTTTTATAAAAATTTTGCCATAGCTCCGCTGCTATGACTGATAAATCTCAATTTTTCTAAGGGATAATGCTTATCATTAAGAAAATAATTAAAATGATCTCTAATTGGATTATTAATCCATAATGGATTGAATCATCAATATTCATAAACTAAAAGCATAGAAAAAAGCCATTAATTTGGCCTCAAGCATAGCTTAATCTTGGGTTAAGGAAAAGCTTTATGAAAAGCTTGATTTGGATTGAGAACGGTTCATGAGTATGACCATTTCTTGAGTGAGAGAGAGAATTTACATAAAAATCATTAGAATTTAAACATAAATGAAAATTAACTTCAATAGCATTATGTAACTCTTCACTACTATTCAAACCTCAATAGCATTAAAAAAAAACCATACCAATTAAACTTCTCAAGCTTGAGAGGGGTTGAGAAGAGAGAAACATTGAGAAATTATAGAAAGATCAATATTCACTAATTACCTTACAACTTGCTTGATTCTTTGTTCACGGTAGAGGCCCCCAACCAATCAATTGGTTAAGTATGTTGATGGAGCCACTAATAGGGATTGAAGAAAGAGGGAAGCTCCAAAAACTAGTGAATTATTAAATGAATTTGTAAGATTCCTCCCCAACCTTCGAGGTATACAGGAGTAAGAATCTCCCTTTCTGATCTTATAATTATTCCCTCTCTAAAATAAAAGAAAGTTTCTGTTTAAAAAAGGAAGACCCTTTTCCTAGAATACTTCTCAGGAGTCACGCCTATTTTAAGGATTCAAAACAATGAGTTCAGAAGTGAAAATCGGTGTTTTGGATACCAAGGTTTTGGTTTTCAATCGAGTACGGCCCAAAAGAAGTTCTTTATCTATTGGGGAGTTTAAGAAGTTATCCCCCAGATATTGTGAGCCTTATATCTGAATTCAATGAAAGTAGGTGACTTAGCCTACAAGCTTCTTTTATCTCTTCATCTCAAAATTCTTAATGCCTTCTATAGAAAAATGTGTCAAACCCAAATCATGGAAAGACGGTAAAACTTCAGTGGCAAGTTACCGTTGGCTTCTAAGTTACGCTAGCTCCTTCCTTTATATAAGTCGTAACTTTTACTTGTCGCTCACAGTAATCTTACTTCCATCGATCTCCTTTCTTTCTTAATCTCCTTCATGGCTTGGCAACAAGAACTAGTTTTATCCATAATGATTCCTCACCTTCAAGACGCAAGTGAATCTGTGAAGAAGGATTTTATAGAGCAGTATGAGCGCTCACTTTTCCCTCACTTGGGAACTTCTGTAGCGCAAACCAAATGGCGGACCTATCAAAACATAACTAGGGTAACACCCTGGGGTCAGCAGCACTTTCGTAACAATGTCCGCTTGGCCATGGTTATTGAAGCTTTGGGTTTGGGTCCCCGATACTACTGCGTCATGAGATCAAGGCATCCTGGGTTTTCTGAGCGGGTCTTCTTACTGGCGTGTTTTCTTCCTCATGAGAAGATATGCCTTTACCCCGTTTTTGGCTTGCCTCTCAGAGGTCCTTTTGTTAGAACACCTCATACCACTGAGATAGGCGTAGCAATAACCCACAGAATCATTCCCATAGATGAGTTACCTTATACTTGTGCAGCTTGTGAGGACTGCTTTTGTGACCATATGATGGACGGGCTTATGGAAGTATAAAGAGTTCCTCTATCTTTACTGTATAAGTTCCGAGAATGAATAAAGTTTAAATCTTGTTCGTATTTTGAATCTTGCTCTCTTTAAGACTTATCTTGGTGGTTAATCTTGATTAAATTTTTTTTTCTAAGTCTCATATTCGTGAATCTTGCGAAATTATCACAAGTTGCGAGATGAGGACATCTCGCGTTTTTTTAAGTGGGGTAGAATGTAAGATTCCTCCCCCAACCCCTTTTTGATGTCTAGTATCTTCCCCTGTAATCAACCCTCTTCAGAAATATAAAGACCCTGTTGCTAACTATTTTAGCCTAGAGAGAGAAAAATTATTCTAGAGAGAGAATATTCAAATTTTGAATATTTTTGGATAGAAAAATATCTCTTATAATTCAGATGAGTTCCCCTGAAACAGAAATTCAAAAAGAATTTTCCAATGTGCAATTGGAATTAATTGGAAATAGGTATAAAGAACCTTAGTCTAAGGGTCTAGATTTTTAGAAATCTTTAGACTATGGTCCAATTAAGGTTCCTATGGACCAATAGCATCAATCCATGTGTAGGGAGGAGATAAATCCAACTTGTAAAAAGAAAATACCCAAAAATGAGTAAATGCTCACATGAGGTGAAGAGTTGAAAATGTACAAGGATTATTAGTAAAAAACTATGAGCAATATTAAAAATATGACATATGTAAGGAAGGGGAATTCTTTAAAGGAGGTGCATATTTCACATAAGATGAAGAGTTGAAAATGTACAAGGATTATTAGTAAAAAACTATGAGCAATATTAAAAATATGACATATGTAAGGAAGGGGAATTCTTTAAAGGAGGTGCATATTTCACATAAGATGAAGAGTTGAAAATGTACAAGGATTATAAGTAAAAAAAACTATGAGCAATATTAAAATGATTCCATTATGACACATATGTAAGGAAGAGGAGTTCTTTAAAGGAGGTGCATATTTCACATGCTTGAATGAGTTTTAAACTCATAAAAATTGAGATATTTCATCTCTCCTCTCTCCTCATTCAAGTCTAGTTCCAAAAAGTTAGCTTAACTGACCTAAAAATGGTCAAATATTGACCAAACTGATTTAGAAAATTCTAGAATCAGTTTGTTTGGTTAGGAGCTCAATTTTTCCTATAAATAGAAGCCTCCCCCTTGTTGAAAAAGATATAGTGTTTATGCATCGTTACTCTACTCCACCTAAGCCAAGAACTGTGAATTCATTTAATAATTCACTAGTTTTTGGAGCTTCCCTCTTTCTTCAATCCCTATTAGTGGCTCCATCAACATACTTAACCAATTGATTGGTTGGGGGCCTCTACCGTGAACAAAGAATCAAGCAAGTTGTAAGGTAATTAGTGAATATTGATCTTTCTATAATTTCTCAATGTTTCTCTCTTCTCAACCCCTCTCAAGCTTGAGAAGTTTAATTGGTATGGTTTTTTTTTTTTAATGCTATTGAAGTTTGAATAGTAGTGAAGAGTTACATAATGCTATTGAAGTTAATTTTCATTTATGTTTAAATTCTAATGATTTTTATGTAAATTCTCTCTCTCACTCAAGAAATGGTCATACTCATGAACCGTTCTCAATCCAAATCAAGCTTTTCATAAAGCTTTTCCTTAACCCAAGATTAAGCTATGCTTGAGGCCAAATTAATGGCTTTTTTCTATGCTTTTAGTTTATGTATATTAATGATTCAATCCATTATGGATTGATAATCCAATTAGAGATCATTTTAATTATTTTCTTAATGATAAGCTTTATCCCTTAGAAAAATTGAGATTTATCAGTCATAGCAGCGGAGCTATGGCAAAATTTTTATAAAAATTATGCATAAAATAATTTCATTCAAAGCATAAAAAGAGGACTTCCTACCATATTCTAGGAATTATCATCCTAGATTAATTGAAAGAATTTCATTACAATCATGGAGAAATTGAATTTTAATATTATGCATAATGGATAAATTTTTATATCAAAAGTGTTATTTTTACCATTTTTATTTCATGCATAGAAGTATACATAATAGATAAATTTTTATATCAAAAGTGTTATTTTTATCATTTTTAATTTTCATGCATAGAAGTATGCATAAAGGAAAATTTTTATATCAAAAGTGTTACTTTTATCATTTTTAATTTTCATGCATAGAAGTATGCATAAAGGAAAAATTTTTATATCAAAAGTGTTACTTTTATCATTTTTAATTTTTATGCATAGAAGTATGCATAAAAGAAAATTTTTTTTATATCAAAAGTGTTACTTTTATCATTTTTAATTTTCATGCATAGAAGTATGCATAAAAGAATTTTTTTTTTATATCAAAAGTGTTACTTTTATCATTTTTAATTTTCATGCATAGAAGTATGCATAAAAGTTGATTATTTTATTATAAAAGTGTGACTTTTATCATAATTGAATTTCATGCATAGAGGTATGCATAAAAGTTGATTATTTTATTGTAAGAGTGTTACTTTTATCATATTGGATTTCATGCATATAGGTATGCATAAAAGATATTCTTTTTATACTAAAAGTGTGATTTTCCTCATAAATGGATTTTATGCTTAACTTAGATGCAGAAGAGAAATTCTTTTATTCTAAAAGTGTAATTTCCTACCAAACTGAATTTATGCATAAGAAGATGCATAAAAGATTGATTTTAATTTCGAAAGTGTTAGTCTCCTTAAATGGAATTTATGCATAAATAAATGTGTAGAGAAATCTTATATCAAATATAAGAATTCTCTTAAAAAAGATATGAAATGTGATAAGATGTGATAAGAGGTGTATGAGATGTGATAAGATTTGATAAGATGCGTATGGAAAGTGATAGGATGTGATAAGAGGTGTATGAGATGTAAAAAGATGTGATAAGATGTATATGAGATGTGATAGAATGTGTTAAGATGAGTTAGGATGTGTTAAGATGTATATGGGATGTATTAGGACGAGAATGGATGTAATATGGTTGTATGAATGTGATGTGGATGTATACATGTAGATGTATATGTATGAATGTGAATGTTGATGTAGATGTATATGTATGAATGTGAATGTTGATGTAGATGTATATGTATGAATGTGAATGTTGATGTAGATGTGGATGTATAGATGTGAATGGGAATGTGGATGTGGATGTATGTATGTGGATGTGTGGATGTGGAGATGGGAGTATAGATGTATGAATGTGAAAATGGATGTATGCATGAAGATGTATATGCATAGATGTGAATGTGGATATAGATGTGGATGTATAGATGTGAATGGGAATGTGGATGTGAATGTGGATGTAGATGTGGATGTATAGATGTGAATGGGAATGTGGATGTGGATGTATGTATGTGGATGTGTAGATGTGGAGATGGGAGTATGGATGTATGAATGTGAAAATGGATGTATGCATGAAGATGTATATGTATAGATGTGAATGTGGATGTAGATGTGGATGTATAGATGTGAATGGGAATGTGGATGTGAATGTGGATGTAGATGTGGATGTATAGATGTGAATGAGATTGTGGATGTGGATGTATGTATGTATGTGGATGTAGATGTGGATGTATAGATGTGAATGGGAATGTGGATGTGGATGTATGTCAATGTGGATGTAGATGTGGATGTATAGATGTGAATGGGAATGTGGATGTGGATGTATGTGGATGTGGATGTATGAATGAGGACGTGATAATGGATGTATACATGTAGATGTGGATATATGGATGTGAATATGAATGTGGATGTGGATGTATGGATGTGGATATGGATGTGTATGTATGAATGTAGATATGGGATGTGGATGTATAAATGAGGATGTGAAAATGGAGTATGCATGTAGATGTGGATGTATGGATGTGAATGTGGATGTGGATGTGGATGTATGGATGTGGATATGGATGTGCATGTATGAATGAGGATATGGGATGTGGATGTATAAATGAGGATGTGAAAATGGATGTATGCATGTAAATGTAGATGTATGGATGTGAATGTGAATGTGTATGTGAAATAATGTGTCGTCGATATGAGGAAATGGATGAGAATGAGTACACATTGAATGGAATGTGGAATAAGTAATGTGGACTAAGGAAAGATAATGTGGAAAGACGAGAGTTCGATTTAGAAACTGTATTTTGTGACTGTTTGTAAATGACTGTTTTATGTCAAGAATGCTGGGGAAGCATTTTGATCGTCTTGTGGATTAAGGTCATGAAGACCTAACTGTTAAAGTTGCAACTGCTGACGGAGAGTCAATGGAGGACGTCTCGCGTAGCAAGGTCGACCGAGGTCTTGACCAGCCTCGGTTCGATTTAAATGGTGAGCTTCCGGTACGGTGGATGAGGGACCAAGGAAGCGGCCTATGAGTGAAGCGCTAGGTCACCTGCGAAGGATCCTAGAGGGTGCTGACCATACGGTGCTCGGGCTCTGGGTCGCCGAAGATACCCACACGTGCGTCGTGGAAGATATTGGAACAAGGGAGTAAGAGTTGTTTTGTGAAACCGAGCATGGATCTGGTTGATGACCTTGCTGGTCTTCAATGGATGAGTCCATGGCTCTTTATATGGATCTGTTGGTTGATCTTGCTGATCTTCAACGAGAGTCCATCTTGATTTTTATAAGTGATTATATTGCCGAGTATTATGGGCTAGGAACTATTGAAAAGGCCCCTGTGTGGATAGGTGGTGAGCGTTCTAGTTGCCAATGATGCCATAGATACTCTGATGAAGGAATGATGGAAAATTATGAATCAACCGGATAAATTGGAAGATTGTGATCAGTGGTACTATGGTTTCATTAAAGAATTGTTTTAAAGTTAGCTGATGCTAAGAAAAAGGCAATTTCATATTGGGTGTGTAAGTGGTGTGGCTAGTTTTATGTTTGCATGAACTTCCGGCTAGGGGGCCTTGGAACTCTTTTCCTTGGTACCCGGGACAAAACCTAACCAAATTCCAAATTGGATCCCATCACTACAGTGGTTGGGCGGTTGGCTAACCCATGGGATCGGATGGGGTTAGGCTGGACTGATGGATCCGTAAATCGAGATTTAATTTCTATTATTACGATAGATGAAGTAAATCCCGGATAGAAATTGTTCTATGGATAGGAATCAACGGCTGTGCCTCTTGATGGGGAAAAAAGCGTTGATCCCAATGATCCAAGTGCAAGTTTCTTCCTTGAATTGACCAAGTACCGTTAAAGGTGCAGTCAGATCAGTTGATCCGTAATGATCTTGACTACGTTAGAGTAAAGAGTTATCCTGGTGGAATCGCCCATGCTTTCCGGGTAAAGGAAGTTTTTCCGGTTTCGGTTTTGGACAAACCGACGGATTAGTCTCTTGTCCGGATATCCGTGGGCGAGGCCCCGAGTGTGGGTCCCTCCCCCGCGCATGAAGTGCTACTTCCGTTGCTAGTACCCCGAATCCGTTGCTCGGTGGGAACAGGGATCTCACAGAATTCACAGTTCTTGGCTTAGGTGGAGTAGAGTAACGATGCATAAACACTATATATTTTTCAACAAGGGGGAGGCTTCTATTTATAGGAAAAATTGAGCTCCTAACCAAACAAACTGATTCTAGAATTTTCTAAATCAGTTTGGTCAATATTTGACCATTTTTAGGTCAGTTAAGCTAACTTTTTGAAACTAGACTTAAATGAGGAGAGAGGAGAGATGAAATATCTCAATTTTTATGAGTTTAAAACTCATTCAAGCATGTGAAATATGCACCTCCTTTAAAGAACTCCCCTTCCTTACATATGTCATATTTTTAATATTGCTCATAGTTTTTTACTAATAAACCTTGTACATTTTCAACTCTTCATCTTATGTGAAATATGCACCTCCTTTGTAAGATTCCTCCCCCAAACCCTTTTTAATGTCTAGTATCTTCCCCTGTAATCAACCCTCTTCAGAAATATAAAGACCCTGTTGCTAACTATTTTAGCCTAGAGAGAGAAAAATTATTCTAGAGAGAGAATATTCAGATTTTGAATATTTTTGGATAGAAAAATATCTCTTATAATTCAGATGAGTTCCCCTGAAACAGAAATTCAAAAAGAATTTTCCAATGTGCAATTGGAATTAATTGGAAATAGGTATAAAGAACCTTAGTCTAAGGGTCTAGATTTTCTATGAGCAATATTAAAAATATGACATATGTAAGGAAGGGGAGTTCTTTAAAGCAGGTGCATATTTCACATAAGATGAAGAGTTGAAAATGTACAAGGTTTATTAGTAAAAAACTATGAGCAATATTAAAAATATGACATATGTAAGGAAGGGGAATTCTTTAAAGGAGGTGCATATTTCACATAAGATGAAGAGTTGAAAATGTACAAGGATTATTAGTAAAAAACTATGAGCAATATTAAAAATATGACATATGTAAGGAAGGGGAATTCTTTAAAGGAGGTGCATATTTCACATAAGATGAAGAGTTGAAAATGTACAAGGATTATTAGTAAAAAAACTATGAGCAATATTAAAATGATTCCATTATGACACATATGTAAGAAAGAGGAGTTCTTTAAAGCAGGTGCATATTTCACATGCTTGAATGAGTTTTAAACTCATAAAAATTGAGATATTTCATCTCTCCTCTCTCCTCATTCAAGTCTAGTTCCAAAAAGTTAGCTTAACTGACCTAAAAATGGTCAAATATTGACCAAACTGATTTAGAAAATTCTAGAATCAGTTTGTTTGGTTAGGAGCTCAATTTTTCCTATAAATAGAAGCCTCCCCCTTGTTGAAAAATATATAGTGTTTATGCATCGTTACTCTACTCCACCTAAGCCAAGAACTGTGAATTCATTTAATAATTCACTAGTTTTTGGAGCTTTCTTCTTTCTTCAATCCCCATTAGTGGCTCCATCAACATACTTAACCAATTGATTGGTTGGGGGCCTCTACCGTGAACAAAGAATCAAGCAAATTGTAAGGTAATTAGTAAATATTGTTCTTTTCTATAATTTCTCAATGTTTCTCTCTTCTCAACCCCTCTCAAGCTTGAGAAGCTTAATTGGTATGGTTTTTTTTAAATGCTATTGAAGTTAATTGGTGAATAGTAGTGAAGAGTTACATAATTTAATAATTTCCATTTATGTTTAAATTCTATAATGGTTTTTATGTAATTTCTCTCTCTCACTCAAGAAATGGTCATACTCATGACCCATTCTCAATCCAAATCAAGCTTTTCATAAAGCTTTTCCTTAACCCAAGATTAAGCTATGCTTGAGGCCAAATTAATGGCTTTTTTCTATGCTTTTAGTCTATGTATTTGATGATTCAATCCATTATGGATTAAAGATCCAATTAGAGAATCATTTTAATTATTTCCTTAATGATAAGCTTTATCCCTTAGAAAAATTGAGATTTATCAGTCATAGCAGCGGAGCTATGGCAAAATTTTTATAAAAATTATGCATAAAAAAATTTCATTCAAAGCATAAAAAGAGGACTTCCTACCATATTCTAGGAATCATCATCCTAGATTAATTGAAAGAGATTCATTATAATCATGGAGAAATTAAATTTTAATATTATGCATGAAGGATAAATTTTTATATCAAAAGTGATATTTTTACCATTTTTATTTTTATGCATAGAAGTATGCATAATGGATAAATTTTTATATCAAAAGTGTTACTTTTATCATTTTTTTTTTCATGCATAGAAGTATGCATAAAGGATAAATTTTTATATCAAAAGTGTTATTTTTACCATTTTTATTTTCATGCATAGAAGTATGCATAATGGATAAATTTTTATATCAAAAGTGCTACTTTTATCATTTTATTTCATGCATAGAAGTATGCATAAAGGATAAATTTTTATGTCAAAAGTGTTACTTTTATCATTTTTATTTCATGCATAGAAGTATGCATAATGGATAAATTTTTATATCAAAGTGTTACTTTTATCATATTGGATTTCATGCATAGAGGTATGCATAAAAGATATTCTTTTTATACTAAAAGTGTGATTTTCATCATAAATGGATTTTATAGATAACTTAGATGCATAAGAGAAATTCTTTTATTCTAAAAGTGTAATTCCTACCAAATTGAATTTATGCATAAGAAGATGCATAAAAGTTTGATTTTTAATTCAAAGTGTCATTCTCATCTAAATTGAATTTATGCATAAGAATATGCATGAAAAATTGATTTTTAATTCAAAAGTGTCATTTTCATTTAAAATGAATTTATGCATAGGAAGATGCGTAAAAGATTGATTTTACTTCGGAAGTATTAATCTCCTTAAATGGAATTTATGGATAAGTAAATGTGTAAAGAAATCTTATATCAAATATAAGAATTCTCTTGTATTCTATAAATAGATATGAGATGTGATAGGATGTGATAAGAGGTGATAAGAGGTGATAAGATGAATTAAGATGTGATAAGATGTGTATGGGATGAGGTAAGAAGTGTATGTGATAGGATAAGATGTATATGGGTTGTGATAGGGCAAGAATGGATGTGATGTAAAAGATTAGATGTAAAGGCATATGGGGTTATATGAATGGGAATGTGGAAATGGATGTATGTATGTGGATGTGTGGATGTGGAGATGGGAGTATGGATGTATGAATGTGAAAATGGATATATGCATGAGGATGTATATGCATACATGTGAATGTGGATGTAGATGTGAATGTATAGATGTGAATGTGGAATGTGGATGTGGATGTGGATGGATGTATGTATGTGGATGTAGATGTGGATGTATAGATGTGGATGTAGATGTGGATGTATAGATGTGAATGTGTAATGTGGATGTGGATGTATGTATGTATGCGGATGTAGATGTGGATGTATAGATGTGAATGGGAATGTGGATGTGGATGTATGTGAATGTGGATGTAGATGTGAATGTATAGATGTGAATGTGGAATGTGGATGTGGATGGATGTATGTATGTGGATGTAGATGTGGATGTATAGATGTGAATGGGAATGTGGATGTGGATGTATGTATGTATGTGGATGTGGATGTATGAATGAGGACGTGATAGTGGATGTATGCATGTGGGTGTGGATGTATGGATGTGGATATGGATGTGTATGTATGAATGTGGATACGGGATGTGGATGTATAAATGAGGATGTGAAAATGGAGGTAAGCATGTAGATGTGGATGTATGGATGTGGATGTGGATGTGGATGTGGATGTATGGATGTGGATATGGATGTGAATATATGATATGTGATGTGATGGAATCTGAAGTGAAGAGATGGAAAATGATGTGATTGGATGAGTATATATATAAATGGAATGTGGAATAAGTAATGTGGATTAATGAGGGATAATGTGGAAAAATGAGAGTTAATATAGAAACTGTATTTGTAAACTATTGTAAATGCTGTTTGTAAATGGCTGTTTTATGTCAAGAATGCTGGGGAAG
Organism: Cibotium barometz; assembly: GCF_041138505.1. NCBI lineage: Eukaryota > Viridiplantae > Streptophyta > Polypodiopsida > Cyatheales > Cibotiaceae > Cibotium > Cibotium barometz. Next base: position 12,339,373 of record NC_141052.1, on the reverse strand, counting down.
CATTTTGACCGTCTTGTGATTAAGGTTGTGGTTAAAGTTGCAACTGCTGACGGAGAGTCAATGGAGGACGTCTCGCGTAGCAAGGTCGGCCGAGGTCTTGACCAGCCTCGGTTCGATTAAAATGGTGAGCTTCCGGTACGGTGGATGAGGGACCAAGGAAGCGGCCTATGAGTGAAGCGCTAGGTCACCTGCGAAGGATCCTAGAGGGTGCTGACCATACGGTGCTCGGGCTCTGGGTCGCCTAGGATACCCACGCGTGCGTCGAGGAAGATATTGGAACAAGGAGTAAGAGTTGTTTTGTGAAAACGGGCATGGATCTGGTTGATTGACCTTGCTGGTCTTCAATGGATGAGTCCATGGCTCTTTATATGGATCTGTTGGTTGATCTTGCTGATCTTCAACGAGAGTCCATCTTGATTTTTATAAGTGATTATATTGCCGAGTATTATGGGCTAGGAACTATTGAAAAGGCCCCTGTGTGGACAGGTGGTGAGCGTTCTAGTTGCCAATGATGCCATAGATACTCTGATGAAGGAATGATGGGAAATTATGAATCAACTGGATAAATTGGAAGATTGTGATCAATGGTACTATGGTTTCATTAAAGGATTGTTTTAAAGTTAGCTGATGCTAAGAAAAAGGCAATTTCATATTGGGTGTGTAAGTGGTGTGGCTAGTTTTATGTTTGCATGAATTTCCGGCTAGGGGGCCTTGGAACTCTTTTCCTTGGTACCCGGGACAAAACCTAACCAAATTCCAAATTGGATCCCATCACTACAGTGGTTGGGCGGTTGGCTAACCCATGGGATCGGATGGGGTTAGGCTGGACTGATGGATCCGTAAATCGAGACTCAATTTCTGTTATTACGATAGATAAAGTAAATCCCGGATAGTAATTGTTCTATGGATAGGAATCAACGGCTGTGCCTCCTTGGTGGGGAAAAAAGCGTTGATCCCAATGATCCAAGTGCAAGTTTCTTCCTTGATTTGACCAAGTATCGTTAAAGGTGCAGTCAGATCAGTTGATCCGTAATGATCTTGACTACGTTAGAGTAAAGAGTTATCCTGGTGGAATTGCCCATGCTTTCCGGGTAAAGGAAGTTTTTCCGGTTTCGGTTTTGGACAAACCGACGGATTAGTCTCTTGTCCGGATATCCGTGGGCGAGGCCCCGAATGTGGGACCCTTGTCCCGCGCGAGAAGTGCTACTTCCGCTGCTAGTACCCGAATCCGTTGCTCGGTGGGAACAGGGGGATCTTACAGTTGGTATCAGAGCTTTTTGGTTAATAAAGATCAACTGAGAAGACAAATATGTCAAAAATTTATCAAGAAACACAAAAAGGTTATAATTGTGTGATATAATTCATACAATTTGATATTCAAACTGAAATTCGTAATTTGGTAATTGGGTCTTCAAATGGAAGTACCGCAATCATATGGAACCCTGACTTGCTTGAGACCTAGACATGATGGTATTTATCTTATAGTTTCGAGTATCATGACTATCCGTATATACCGAGGGTATAACTGCAGCTCTTTACAGTATATACGAGTAAATCTAAGACTTGAAATTATAAGCGTTAATGCTATCCAGATGATGATTTCGAATGTGGTTGATATGATTTTTAGTTCTGTTTGGGAACTGATGAATTGATTTGGATTCTGATTGAAAAATGATGATTTCTGAAATTTAGTTGAAATATAATGAAACCACAATGAGGATTAATGGGACGAGTCCCTGTGATGATATTCATAACTGGAATGATGATAATGAATTCAGCAAATCACTATGAGATTAGTGGGTTGTGCAGTCAAATTGTTACTGTTAACACTTGATCGGTAGATCAAGTTAAGGGATGACAAATTGAGAACTTACTTGACTGAAATTCCCGTGGAGGAATGTTCAGAAGGAAATTTTTCGGTCTAATGGACCTTTATCATGTTAAAGATATGAATGATATGATCTGAATGAATTGTTATTTAATGATGAGTTCTAAGGGATATTTATCCCAGTATTCTGTTGGGTTGACCAGAATATAAGGAACCCCAGAATAAAATTGGATCTTAAGAAAAAGAGTTGTCCTCTACCTTGGCGAGATGAGGACATCTCGCACTTTTCAAGTGGGGTAGACTGTAAGATTCCTCCCCAGCCTTCGAGGTATACAGGAGTAAGAATCTCCCTTTTTGATCTTATAATTATTCCCTCTCTAAAATAAAAGAAAGATTCTGTTTTTTTTTTAAAAGGAAGACCCTTTCCCTAGAATACTTCTCAGGAGTCACGCCTGTTTTAAGGATTCAGAACAATGAGTTCAGAAGTGAAAATCGGTGTTTTGGATACCAAGGTTTTGGTCTTCATTCGAGTACGGCACAAAAGAAGTTCTTTATCTATTTGGGAGTTTAACAAGTTATCCCCCAGATATTGTGAGCCTTATCTGAATTCAAAGAAAGTAAGTGACTTAGCTTACGAGCTTCTTTTATCTCCTCATCTCAAAGTTCTTAATGCCTTCTATAGAAAATTGTGCCAAACCCAAATCATGGAAAGACGGTAAAACTTCAGTGGCAAGCTACCGTTGGCTTCTAAGTTACGCTAGCTCCTTCCTTTATATAAGTCGTAACTTTTACTTGTCGCTCACAGTAATCTTACTCCCATCGATCTCCTTTCTTCCTAATCTCCTTCATGGCTTGGCAACAAGAATTAGTTTTATCCATAATGATTCCTCACCTTCAAGACGCAAGTGAGTCTGTGAAGAAGGATTTTATAGAACAGTATGAGCGCTCACTTTTCCCTCACTTGGGAACTTCTGTAGCGCAGACCAAATGGCGGACCTATCAAGACATAACTAGGGTAACACCCTGGGGTCAGCAGCACTTTCGCAACAATGTCCGCTTGGCCATGGTTATTGAAGCCTTGGGTTTAGGTCCCCGATACTACTGCGTCATGAGATCAAGACATCTTGGGTTTTCTGAGCGGGTCTTCTTACTGGCGTGTTTTCTTCCTCATGAGAAGATATGCCTTTACCCCGTTTTTGGCTTGCCTCTCAGAGGTCCTTTTGTTAGAACACCTCATACCACTGAGATAGGCGCAGCAATAACCCACAGAATCATTCCCATAGATCAGTTACCTTATACTTGTGCAGCTTGTGAGGACTGCTTTTGTGACCATATGATGGACGGGCTTATGGAAGTGTAAAGAGTTCCTCTATCTTTACTGTATAAGTTCCGAGAATGAATAAAGTTTAAATCTTGTTCGTATTTTGAATCTTGCTCTCTTTAAGACTTATCTTGGTGGTTAATCTTGATTAAAATTTTTCTCTAAGTCTCATATTCGTGAATCTTGCGAAATTATCACAAGTTGCGAGATGAGGACATCTCGCGTTTTTTTTAAGTGGGGTAGAATGTAAGATTTCTCCCCCAAACCCTTTTTGATGTCTAGTATCTTCCCCTGTAATCAACCCTCTTCAGAAATATAAAGACCCTGTTGCTAACTATTTTAGCCTAGAGAGAGAAAAATTATTCTAGAGAGAGAATATTCAGATTTTGAATATTTTTGGATAGAAAAATATCTCTTATAATTCAGATGAGTTCCCCTGAAACAGAAATTCAAAAAGAATTTTCCAATGTGCAATTGGAATTAATTGGAAATAGGTATAAAGAACCTTAGTCTAAGGGTCTAGATTTTCAGAAATCTTTAGACTATGGTCCAATTAAGGTTCCTATGGGCCAATAGCATCAATCCATGTGTAGGGAAGAGATAAATCCAAATTTGTAAAAAGAAGATACCCAAAAATGAGTAAATGCTCACATAAGGTGAAGAGTTGAAAATGTACAAGGTTTATTAGTAAAAAACTATGAGCAATATTAAAAATATGACATATGTAAGGAAGGGGAGTTCTTTAAAGGAGGTGCATATTTCACATAAGATGAAGAGTTGAAAATGTACAAGGTTTATTAGTAAAAAACTATGAGCAATATTAAAAATATGACATATGTAAGGAAGGGGAATTCTTTAAAGGAGGTGCATATTTCACATAAGATGAAGAGTTGAAAATGTACAAGGATTATTAGTAAAAAACTATGAGCAATATTAAAAATATGACATATGTAAGGAAGGGGAATTCTTTAAAGGAGGTGCATATTTCACATAAGATGAAGAGTTGAAAATGTACAAGGATTATTAGTAAAAAAACTATGAGCAATATTAAAATGATTCCATTATGACACATATGTAAGGAAGAGGAGTTCTTTAAAGGAGGTGCATATTTCACATGCTTGAATGAGTTTTAAACTCATAAAAATTGAGATATTTCATCTCTCCTCTCTCCTCATTCAAGTCTAGTTCCAAAAAGTTAGCTTAACTGACCTAAAAATGGTCAAATATTGACCAAACTGATTTAGAAAATTCTAGAATCAGTTTGTTTGGTTAGGAGCTCAATTTTTCCTATAAATAGAAGCCTCCCCCTTGTTGAAAAATATATAGTGTTTATGCATCGTTACTCTACTCCACCTAAGCCAAGAACTGTGAATTCATTTAATAATTCACTAGTTTTTGGAGCTTTCTTCTTTCTTCAATCCCCATTAGTGGCTCCATCAACATACTTAACCAATTGATTGGTTGGGGGCCTCTACCGTGAACAAAGAATCAAGCAAATTGTAAGGTAATTAGTAAATATTGTTCTTTTCTATAATTTCTCAATGTTTCTCTCTTCTCAACCCCTCTCAAGCTTGAGAAGCTTAATTGGTATGGTTTTTTTTAAATGCTATTGAAGTTAATTGGTGAATAGTAGTGAAGAGTTACATAATTTAATAATTTCCATTTATGTTTAAATTCTATAATGGTTTTTATGTAATTTCTCTCTCTCACTCAAGAAATGGTCATACTCATGACCCATTCTCAATCCAAATCAAGCTTTTCATAAAGCTTTTCCTTAACCCAAGATTAAGCTATGCTTGAGGCCAAATTAATGGCTTTTTTCTATGCTTTTAGTCTATGTATTTGATGATTCAATCCATTATGGATTAAAGATCCAATTAGAGAATCATTTTAATTATTTCCTTAATGATAAGCTTTATCCCTTAGAAAAATTGAGATTTATCAGTCATAGCAGCGGAGCTATGGCAAAATTTTTATAAAAATTATGCATAAAAAAATTTCATTCAAAGCATAAAAAGAGGACTTCCTACCATATTCTAGGAATCATCATCCTAGATTAATTGAAAGAGATTCATTATAATCATGGAGAAATTAAATTTTAATATTATGCATGAAGGATAAATTTTTATATCAAAAGTGATATTTTTACCATTTTTATTTTTATGCATAGAAGTATGCATAATGGATAAATTTTTATATTAAAAGTGTTACTTTTATCATTTTTTTTTTCATGCATAGAAGTATGCATAAAGGATAAATTTTTATATCAAAAGTGTTATTTTTACCATTTTTATTTTCATGCATAGAAGTATGCATAATGGATAAATTTTTATATCAAAAGTGCTACTTTTATCATTTTATTTCATGCATAGAAGTATGCATAAAGGATAAATTTTTATATCAAAAGTGTTACTTTTATCATTTTTATTTCATGCATAGAAGTATGCATAATGGATAAATTTTTATATCAAAGTGTTACTTTTATCATATTGGATTTCATGCATAGAGGTATGCATAAAAGATATTCTTTTTATACTAAAAGTGTGATTTTCATCATAAATGGATTTTATACATAACTTAGATGCATAAGAGAAATTCTTTTATTCTAAAACAGTAATTCCTACCAAATTGAATTTATGCATAAGAAGATGCATAAAAGTTTGATTTTTAATTCAAAGTGTCATTCTCATCTAAATTGAATTTATGCATAAGAAGATGCATGAAAAATTGATTTTTAATTCAAAAGTGTCATTTTCATTTAAAATGAATTTATGCATAGGAAGATGCGTAAAAGATTGATTTTACTTCGGAAGTATTAATCTCCTTAAATGGAATTTATGGATAAGTAAATGTGTAAAGAAATCTATATCAAATATAAGAATTCTCTTGTATTCTATAAATAGATATGAGATGTGATAGGATGTGATAAGAGGTGTATAAGAGGTGATAAGAGGTGATAAGATGAATTAAGATGTGATAAGATGTGTATGGGATGAGGTAAGAAGTGTATGTGATAGGATAAGATGTATATGGGTTGTGATAGGGCAAGAATGGATGTGATGTAAAAGATTAGATGTAAAGGCATATGGGGTTATATGAATGGGAATGTGGAAATGGATGTATGTATGTGGATGTGTGGATGTGGAGATGGGAGTATGGATGTATGAATGTGAAAATGGATATATGCATGAGGATGTATATGCATACATGTGAATGTGGATGTAGATGTGAATGTATAGATGTGAATGTGGAATGTGGATGTGGATGGATGTATGTATGTGGATGTAGATGTGGATGTATAGATGTGGATGTAGATGTGGATGTATAGATGTGAATGTGGAATGTGGATGTGGATGTATGTATGTATGTGGATGTAGATGTGGATGTATAGATGTGAATGGGAATGTGGATGTGGATGTATGTGAATGTGGATGTAGATGTGAATGTATAGATGTGAATGTGGAATGTGGATGTGGATGGATGTATGTATGTGGATGTAGATGTGGATGTATAGATGTGAATGGGAATGTGGATGTGGATGTATGTATGTATGTGGATGTGGATGTATGAATGAGGACGTGATAGTGGATGTATGCATGTGGGTGTGGATGTATGGATGTGGATATGGATGTGTATGTATGAATGTGGATACGGGATGTGGATGTATAAATGAGGATGTGAAAATGGAGGTAAGCATGTAGATGTGGATGTATGGATGTGGATGTGGATGTGGATGTGGATGTATGGATGTGGATATGGATGTGAATATATGATATGTGATGTGATGGAATCTGAAGTGAAGAGATGGAAAATGATGTGATTGGATGAGTATATATATAAATGGAATGTGGAATAAGTAATGTGGATTAATGAGGGATAATGTGGAAAAATGAGAGTTAATATAGAAACTGTATTTGTAAACTATTGTAAATGCTGTTTGTAAATGGCTGTTTTATGTCAAGAATGCTGGGGAAGCATTTTGACCGTCTTGTGATTAAGGTTGTGGTTAAAGTTGCAACTGCTGAAACGGAGAGTCAATGGAGGACGTCTCGCGTAGCAAGGTCGGCCGAGGTCTTGACCAGCCTCGGTTCGATTAAAATGGTGAGCTTCCGGTACGGTGGATGAGGGACCAAGGAAGCGGCCTATGAGTGAAGCGCTAGGTCACCTGCGAAGGATCCTAGAGGGTGCTGACCATACGGTGCTCGGGCTCTGGGTCGCCTAGGATACCCACGCGTGCGTCGAGGAAGATATTGGAACAAGGAGTAAGAGTTGTTTTGTGAAAACGGGCATGGATCTGGTTGATTGACCTTGCTGGTCTTCAATGGATGAGTCCATGGCTCTTTATATGGATCTGTTGGTTGATCTTGCTGATCTTCAACGAGAGTCCATCTTGATTTTTATAAGTGATTATATTGCCGAGTATTATGGGCTAGGAACTATTGAAAAGGCCCCTGTGTGGACAGGTGGTGAGCGTTCTAGTTGCCAATGATGCCATAGATACTCTGATGAAGGAATGATGGGAAATTATGAATCAACTGGATAAATTGGAAGATTGTGATCAATGGTACTATGGTTTCATTAAAGGATTGTTTTAAAGTTAGCTGATGCTAAGAAAAAGGCAATTTCATATTGGGTGTGTAAGTGGTGTGGCTGATGCTAAGAAAAAGGCAATTTCATATTGGGTGTGTAAGTGGTGTGGCTAGTTTTATGTTTGCATGAATTTCCGGCTAGGGGGCCTTGGAACTCTTTTCCTTGGTACCCGGGACAAAACCTAACCAAATTCCAAATTGGATCCCATCACTACAGTGGTTGGGCGGTTGGCTAACCCATGGGATCGGATGGGGTTAGGCTGGACTGATGGATCCGTAAATCGAGACTCAATTTCTGTTATTACGATAGATAAAGTAAATCCCGGATAGTAATTGTTCTATGGATAGGAATCAACGGCTGTGCCTCCTTGGTGGGGAAAAAAGCGTTGATCCCAATGATCCAAGTGCAAGTTTCTTCCTTGATTTGACCAAGTATCGTTAAAGGTGCAGTCAGATCAGTTGATCCGTAATGATCTTGACTACGTTAGAGTAAAGAGTTATCCTGGTGGAATTGCCCATGCTTTCCGGGTAAAGGAAGTTTTTCCGGTTTCGGTTTTGGACAAACCGATGGATTAGTCTCTTGTCCGGATATCCGTGGGCGAGGCCCCGAATGTGGGACCCTTGTCCCGCGCGAGAAGTGCTACTTCCGCTGCTAGTACCCGAATCCGTTGCTCGGTGGGAACAGGGGGATCTTACATCCTTTAAAGAACTCCCCTTCCTTACATATGTCATACTTTTAATATTGCTCATAATTTTTTACTAATAAACCTTGTACATTTTCAACTCTTCATCTTATGTGAAATATGCACCTCCTTTAAAGAACTCCTCTTCCTTACATATGTCATACTTTTAATATTGCTCATAATTTTTTACTAATAAACCTTGTACATTTTCAATTCTTCATCTTATGTGAAATATGCACCTCCTTTAAAGAACTCCTCTTCCTTACATATGTCATACTTTTAATATTGCTCATAATTTTTTACTAATAAACCTTGTACATTTTCAACTCTTCATCTTATGTGAGCATTTACTCATTTTTGGGTATCTTCTTTTTCAAATTGGATTTATCTCCTCCCTACACATGGATTGATGCTATTGGCCCATAGGAACCTTAATTGGACCATAATCCAAAAATTTCTGAAAATCTAGACCCTTAGACTAAGGTCCTTTATACACATTTCTAATTAATTCCAATTGCACATTGGAAAGTTCTTTTTTGAATTTCTGTTTCAGGGAAACTTATTTTAATAAGATGAGATAATTTTCTATCTAAAAATATTAAAAATCTGAATATTCTCTCTCTAGAATATTTTCTCTCTCTAGGTTAAAACAGTTAGAAACAAGTCTTTTATATTTCTGAAGAGGGATTGATTATAGAAGAAGATACTAGACATCAAAAAGGGGTTTGGGGGAGGAATCTTACATTCTACCCCACTTAAAAAACGCGAGATGTCCTCATCTCGCAAACTGGGATAATTTCGCAAGATGCACGAATTATGAGACTTAGACTAAAATTTAAATCAGGATTTAACCACCAAGAAAAAGTCTCAAAGAGAGCAAGATTCAAGATAAGAACAAGATTTAAACTTTATTCATTCTCGGAACTTATACAGTAAAGATAGAAGAACTCTTTACACTTCCATAAGCCCGTCCATCATATGATCACAAAAGCAGCACTCACAAGCTGCACAAGTATAGGGTAACTCATCTATGGGAATGATTCTGCTGGTTATTGCCGCACCTATCTCAGTGGTATGAGGTGATCTAACAAAAGGACCTTTGAGAGGCAAGCCAAAAACGGGGTAAAGGCATATCTTCTCATGAGGAAGAAAACACGCCAGTAAGAAGACCCGCTCAGAAAACCCAAGATGTCTTGATCTCATGATGCAGTAGTATTGGGGACCCAAACCCAAAGCTTCAATAACCATGGCCAAGCGGACATTGTTACGAAAGTGCTGCTGACCCCAGGGTGTTACCCTAGTTATGTTTTGATAGGTCCGCCATTTGGTTTGCGCTACAGAAGTTCCCAAGTGAGGGAAAAGTGAGCGCTCATACTGCTCTATAAAATCCTTCTTCACAGATTCACTTGCGTCTTGAAGGTGAGGAATCATTATGGATAAAACTAGTTCTTGTTGCCAAGCCATGAAGGAGATTAAGAAAGAAAGGAGATCGATGGAAGTAAGATTACTGTGAGCGACAAGTAAAAGTTACGACTTATATAAAGGAAGGAGCTAGCGTAACTTAGAAGCCAACGGTAACTTGCCACTGAAGTTTTACCGTCTTTCCATGATTTGGGTTTGACACATTTTTCTATAGAAGGCATTAAGAATTTTGAGATGAAGAGATAAAAGAAGCTTGTAGGCTAAGTCACCTACTTTCATTGAATTCAGATATAAGGCTCACAATATCTGGGGATAACTTCTTAAACTCCCCAATAGATAAAGAACTTCTTTTGGGCCGTACTCGAATGAAAACCAAAACCTTGGTATCCAAAACACCGATTTTCACTTCAGAACTCATTGTTCTGAATCCTTAAAATAGGCGTGACTCCTGAGAAGTATTCTAGGAAAAGGGTCTTCCTTTTTTAAACAGAAACTTTCTTTTATTTTAGAGAGGGAATAATTATAAGATCAGAAAGGGAGATTCTTACTCCTGTATACCTCGAAGGTTGGGGAGGAATCTTACATTCTACCCCACTTAAAAAAGTGTGAGATGTCCTCATCTCGCAAGGTAGAGGATAACTCTTTTTCTTAAGATCCAATTTTATTCTGGGGTTCCTTATATTCTGGTCAACCCAACAGAATACTGGGATAAATATCCCTTAGAACTCATCAACAATTCATTCAGATCATATCATTCATATCTTTAACATGATAATGGTCCATTAGACCGAAAAATTTCCTTCTGAACATTCCTCCACGAGAATTTTAGTCAAGTAAGTTCTCAATTTGTCATCCCTTAACTTGATCTAACGGTCAAGTATTAATAGTAGCAATCTGACAGCACAATCCACTAATCTCATAGTGATTTGCTGAAATCATTATCATCATTCCAGTTATGAATATCATCACAGGGACTCGTCCCATTCATCCTCATTGAGGTTTCGCTCAGCTTATTACATTTCAACCAAATTTCAAGGATCATCATTTTTCAATCAGAATCCAAATCAATTCATCAATTCTCAAACAGAATTAAAAATCATATCAACCACATTCGAAATCATCCTCTGGATAGCATTAACGCTTATAATTTCAAGTCTTAGATTTACTCGTATATACTGTCAGTAAAGAGCTGCAGTTATACTCTCGGTATATACGGATAGTCACGGCCCTTGGAATTATAAGGTAAATACCATCATGTCTAGGCCTCAAGCAAGTCAAGGATTCTATATAATTGCGGTACTTCCACTGAAGACCCAATTACCAAATTATGAATTTCAGTTTGAATATCAAATTGTATGAATTATATCACACAATTACAACCTTTTTGTGTTTCTTGATAAATTTTTGACATATTTGTCTTCTCAGTTGAACTTTATCAACCAAATGCTCTGATACCAACTGTGAGGTCCCCCTGTTCCCACCGAGCAACGGACTCGGGTACTAGCAGCGGAAGTAGCACTTCTCGCGCGGGACAGGGGTCCCACATTCGGGGCCTCGTCCACGGATATCCGGACAAGAGACTAATCCGTCGGTTTTTCAAAAACCGAACCCGAAAAAACTTCTCTTACCCGGAAAGCATGGGCGATTCCACCAGGATAACTCTTTACTCTAACGTAGTCAGATCATTACTGATCAAACCGATCCGACTGCACCTCTAACGGTACTTGGTCAGATCAAGGAAGAACTTGCACTTGGATCATTGGGATCAACGCTTTTTTCCCCATCAAGAGGCACAGCCGTTGATTCCTATCCATAGAACAATTTACTATCCAGGATTTACTTCATCTATCGTAATAATAGAATTTAAATCTCGATTTACGGATCCATCAGTCCAGCCTAACCCCATCCAGTCCCATGGGTTAGCCAACCGCCCAACCACTGTAGTGATGGGATCCAATTTGGAATTTGGTTAGGTTTTGTCCCGGGTACCAAGGAAAAGAGTTCCAAGGCCCCCTAGCCGGAAATTCATGCAAACATAAAACTAGCCACACCACTTACACACCCAATATGAAATTGCCTTTTCTTAGCATCAGCTAACTTTAAAACAATCCTTTAATGAAAGCATGGTACCATTGATCACAATCTTCCAATTTATCCGGTTGATTCATAATTTCCCATCATTCCTTCTTCAGAGTATCTATGGCATCATTGGCAACTAGAACGCTCACCACCTGTCCACACAGGGGCCTTTTCAATAGTTCCTAGCCCATAATACTCGGCAATATAATCACTTATAAAAATTCAAGATGGACTCTCGTTGAAGATCAGCAAGATCAACCAACAGATCCATATAAAGAGCCATGGACTCATCCATTGAAGACCAGCAAGGTCAATCAACCAGATCCATGCCCAGTTTCACAAAACAACTCTTACTCCTTGTTCCAATATCTTCCTCGACGCACGCGTGGGTATCCTAGGCGACCCAGAGCCCGAGCACCGTATGGTCAGCACCCTCTAGGATCCTTCGCAGGTGACCTAGCGCTTCACTCATAGGCCGCTTCCTTGGTCCCTCATCCACCGTACCGGAAGCTCACCATTTTAATCGAACCGAGGCTGGTCAAGACCTCGGTCGACCTTGCTACGCGAGACGTCCTCCATTGACTCTCCGTAGCAGTTGCAACTTTATCAGTTAGGTCTCCATGACCTTAATCACAAGACGGTCAAAATGCTTCCCCAGCATTCTTGACATAAAACAGCCATTTACAAACAGCATTTACAAACAGTTTACAAATACAGTTTCTATATTAACTCTCATTTTTCCACATTGTTCCTCATTAATCCACATTACTTATTCCACATTCCATTTATATGTGTACTCATCCAATCACCTCATTTTCCATATCTTCACTTCAAATTCCTTCACATCACATATCATATATTCACATCCATATCCACATCCATACATCCACATCCATATCCACGTTCACATCCATGCATCCACATCTACATGCTTATCTCCATTTTCACATCTTCATTTATACATCCACATCCCATATCCACATTCATACATACACATCCATATCCACATCCATACATCCACATCCACATCCACATTCACATCCATACATCCACATCTACATGCTTACCTCCATTTTCACATCCTCATTTATACATCCACATCCCATATCCACATTCATACATACACATCCATACATCCACATCTACATCCACATACATACATACATCCACATCCACATTCACATTCACATACATCCACATCCACATTCCCATACATCCACATCTATACATCCACATTCCACATTCACATCTATACATCCACATCTACATTCACATTCACATACATCCACATCCACATTCCCATTCACATCTATACATCCACATCCATTCACATCTATACATCCACATCTACATCCACATTCACATCTATGCATATATATCTTCATGCATATATCCATTTTCACGTTCATACATCCACATCTACATGCTTACCTCCATTTTCACATCCTCATTTATACATCCACATCCCATATCCACATTCATACATACACATCCATACATCCACATCTACATCCACATACATACATACATCCACATCCACATTCACATTCACATACATCCACATCCACATTCCCATACATCCACATCTATACATCCACATTCCACATTCACATCTATACATCCACATCTACATTCACATTCACATACATCCACATCTACATTCACATTCACATACATCCACATCCACATTCCACATTCATATCTATACATCCACATCTACATCCACATTCACATACATCCACATCCACATTCCCATTCACATCTATACATCCACATCCATTCACATCTATACATCCACATTCACATCTACATCCACATCTACATCCACATTCACATCTATGCATATATATCTTCATGCATATATCCATTTTCACGTTCATACATCCACACTCCCATCTCCACATCCACACATCTACATACATACATCCATTTCCACATTCCCATTTATATAACCCCATATACCTTCACATCTAATCTTTTACATCACATCCATTCTCGCCCTATCACAACCCATATACATCTTATCCTATCACATACACTTCTTACCTCATCCCCCCATACACATCTTAATTCATCTTATCACCTCCTAACTTATTTCATAAGCATCTTATCACCTCTTATCACACCTCTTATCACATCTCTTATCACCTCCTAACTTATTTCATAAGCATCTTATCACACCTCTTATCACATCCTATCACATCTCTTATCTATTTATAGAATACAAGAGAATTCTTACATTTGATATAAGATTTCTTTACACATTTATTTATGAATAAATTCTATTTAAGGAGATTAATACTTTCAAAGTAAAAATCAATCTTTTATGCATCTTCCTATGCATAAATTCATTTTTAATGAAAATGACACTTTTGAATTAAATTTTAATCTTTTATGCATTTTTCTATACATAAATTCAATTTAGATGAGAATGACACTTTTGAATTAAAAAATCAATCTTTTATGCATCTTCTTATGCATAAATTCAATTTGGTAGGAATTACACTTTTAGAATAAAAAAATTTCTCTTATGCATCTAAGTTAAGCATAAAATCCATTTATGAGGAAAATCACACTTTTAGTATAAAAAGAATATCTTTTATGCATACCTATATGCATGAAATTCAATTATGATAAAAGTCACACTTTTATAATAAAATAATCAACTTTTATGCATACCTCTATGCATGAAATCCAATATGATAAAAGTAACACTTTTGATATAAAAATTTTTCCATTATGCATACTTCTATGCATGAAATAAAAATGGTAAAAATAACACTTTTGATATAAAAATTTATCCATTATGCCTAATATTAAAATTCAATTTCTCCATGATTGTAATGAAATTCTTTCAATTAATCTAGGATGATAATTCCTAGAATATGGTAGGAAGTCCTCTTTTTATGCTTTGAATGAGATTATTTTATGCATAATTTTTATAAAAATTTTGCCATAGCTCCGCTGCTATGACTGATAAATCTCAATTTTTCTAAGGGATAATGCTTATCATTAAGGAAATAATTAAAATGATCTCTAATTGGATTATTAATCCATAATGGATTGAATCATCAATATTCATAAACTAAAAACATAGAAAAAAGCCATTAATTTGGCCTCAAGCATAGCTTAATCTTGGGTTAAGGAAAAGCTTGATTTGGATTGAGAACGGTTCATGAGTATGACCATTTCTTGAGTGAGAGAGAGAATTTACATAAAAATCATTAGAATTTAAACATAAATAAAAATTAACTTCAATAGCATTATGTAACTCTTCACTACTATTCAAACTTCAATAGCATTAAAAAAAAACCATACCAATTAAACTTCTCAAGCTTGAGAGGGGTTGAGAAGAGAGAAACATTGAGAAATTATAGAAAGATCAATATTCACTAATTACCTTACAACTTGCTTGATTCTTTGTTCACGGTAGAGGCCCCCAACCAATCAATTGGTTAAGTATGTTGATGGAGCCACTAATAGGGATTGAAGAAAGAGGGAAGCTCCAAAAACTAGTGAATTATTAAATGAATTCACAGTTCTTGGCTTAGGTGGAGTAGAGTAACGATGCATAAACACTATATATTTTTCAACAAGGGGGAGGCTTCTATTTATAGGAAAAATTGAGCTCCTAACCAAACAAACTGATTCTAGAATTTTCTAAATCAGTTTGGTCAATATTTGACCATTTTTAGGTCAGTTAAGCTAACTTTTTGGAACTAGACTTACATGAGGAGAGAGGAGAGATAAAATATCTCAATTTTTATGAGTTTAAAACTCATTCAAGCATGTGAAATATGCACCTCCTTTAAAGAACTCCCCTTCCTTACATATGTCATATTTTTAATATTGCTCATAGTTTTTTACTAATAAACCTTGTACATTTTCAACTCTTCATCTTATGTGAAATATGCACCTCCTTTAAAGAACTCCCCTTCCTTACATATGTCATACTTTTAATATTGCTCATAATTTTTTACTAATAAACCTTGTACATTTTCAACTCTTCATCTTATGTGAAATATGCACCTCCTTTAAAGAACTCCTCTTCCTTACATATGTCATACTTTTAATATTGCTCATAATTTTTTACTAATAAACCTTGTACATTTTCAACTCTTCATCTTATGTGAAATATGCACCTCCTTTAAAGAACTCCTCTTCCTTACATATGTCATACTTTTAATATTGCTCATAATTTTTTACTAATAAACCTTGTACATTTTCAACTCTTCATCTTATGTGAGCATTTACTCATTTTTGGGTATCTTCTTTTTCAAATTGGATTTATCTCCTCCCTACACATGGATTGATGCTATTGACCCATAGGAACCTTAATTGGACCATAATCCAAAAATTTCTGAAAATCTAGACCCTTAGACTAAGGTCCTTTATACACATTTCTAATTAATTCCAATTGCACATTGGAAAGTTCTTTTTTGAATTTCTGTTTCAGGGGAACTTATTTTAATAAGATGAGATAATTTTCTATCTAAAAATATTAAAAATCTGAATATTCTCTCTCTAGAATATTTTCTCTCTCTAGGTTAAAACAGTTAGAAACAAGTCTTTTATATTTCTGAAGAGGGATTGATTATAGAAGAAGATACTAGACATCAAAAAGGGGTTTGGGGGAGGAATCTTACAGGCAGGGTCTCACACTCGGGGCCTCGTCCACGGATATCCGGACAAGAGACTAATCCATCGGTTCTTCCAAAACCGATCCCGGAAAAACTTCCCTTGCATGGAAAGCACGGGCGATTCCTCCAGGGGGTAACTTTTCTCTAACGTAGTCAAAAGCCTTAACTAACTAAACTGATCTGACTGAACCCGTAAGTCCCAAATCAGATCAGGGAAAAGATTGCACTTGGATCATAGAGACCAACGCTTTTTTCCTCATTGAGAGGCAAAGCTGTTGATTCTTTTCCATAGAACAATTTTTGTCCAGGATTTACTTTATCTATCGTACCATAACAGAATTGAGTCTCAATTTAAGGATCCATCAGTCCAGCCTAACCCCATCAGTCCCGTGGGTTAGCCAACCGCTGTAGTGATGGGATCCAATTAAGAATTTGGTTAGGTTTTGTCCTGGGTACCAGGGAAAAGAGTTCCCAGGACCCCTAGTCGGATATTTATGCAAACTTAAAACTAGTCACACCACTTACACACCCAATATGAAATTGCCTTTTTCTCAGCATCAGCTATCTTTAAAATAATCATTTAATGAAACCATTGTGTCACTGATCAAAATTCTCAAAATCTCCGGTTGAATCCTTATTTCCAATCATTCCTTCATCGGTGTACCTATGGCATCATTGGCAAACCAGAATGCTCACCACCTGTTCACTCAGGGGCCTTTTCGATAGTTCCTCGCTCATAGTAACCGGTAATATATTCACATATCAAAATGGAATCTCCATTGAAGATCAGCAAGATCAACCAACGGATCCATATAAAAGAGCCATGGACTCATCCGCGTTGAGTACCAGCAAGGTCAACCAACCAGATCCATGCCCGAATTCAGAAAACAACTCTTACTCCTTGTTCCAATATCTTCCCCGATGTGGACTCATCCGTTGAGTACCAGCAAGGTCAACCAACCATATCCATGCCCGAATTCAGAAAACAACTCTTACTCCTTGTTCCAATATCTTCCCATACGTACGTGTGGGTATCTTCGGCGACCTAGAGCCCGAGCACCGTATGGTCAGCACCCTCTAGGACCCTTCGTCTCGCAGGTCACCTAGCACTTCACTCATAGGCCGCTTCCTTGGTCCCTTATCCACTGTACCGGAAGCTCACCATTTAAATCAAATCGAGACTGGTCAAGTCCTCGGTCGATGTTGCTACGGGAGACGTCCTCCGTTGACTCTCCGTCAGGAGTTGCAACTTTAACAGATAGGTCTCCACTACCTCATTCACAAGACGGTCAAAATGCTTCCCCAGCATTCTTGACATAAAATAGCCATTTAAAAATAGATTGGCTCGGGGGAGGAGTAAAGTAACAGTGCATAAACACTGTTAACCATTTTCAAAGGGTGGAATGAAGGGATGTAATGCATGAAAAATATGAGTAATCACCATGTAAACATGATGCCTAAGTGTGTTTAGTCTCTCACCAAGAGAATGGAAATAGCCTTCCACAAGCCAAGAGAGAAGCCATGAGCTCCAAGAAACATAGTTTCTATTTCTAAAAAAATGATCATCAAAAGTTACAACCATGGTCCAAGTCCCCTCTTTTATACATGGACTTGTCCCATTATTAACCCTATTGAATAAAGTTCCTACTTTATTACAAACCATCCCTTCCCAAAGATTTTGTCCTCAAAATCAATAACATGTACAATCTCAAAGTATGAGACTCTAATGTAATCAATGGGAAGTGGTTAAGAGTTCTCAAGTACATCCAAAGCTCATATACAATGAAAATCCGGATGTATACAAGTCCACAAAGCTTCAAGCCCAAAGTGTATGAGTGGGACTGTTATGACAGCCCTTCTAGTCGATGAAGACCCTTGAAAATCCTTCATTTAGACTCCATATATTGGGCTGAAAATGATATGTACACTCAGCCATATGTAGCCCACATCATAATCTTTCATTAGGATACGCCATGAAGCTTGTTGGAGTAGAAAAATAGGCCCAATAGTAGACCTTCCCAAAGCTGTCCAGAAATTACAGCATGTATACTTCTCCTCATATTACCCAATTTGCTCAAGTAAACCACACCACTTGGTCACGGAAAATCATCCACAAGTAAGCCATGTTGTTGGACATACTCCAATGATTGCCAAGTAGCCTCATCCATGGGTAATTGCTTCCATTTGACAAGGTATTCATCAATATTCCGATTCCTCAACTCTCTTGTCCTCTTGCCAATAACCCTCTCCGGCTCATAAATGATCTCACCTTCTTCATTCATGGGTGGAAGCTCTTCCATCTCTTGAGGCAAAGATCCCATAAACCTCTTAAGGTTAGATACATGAAACACATTATGGATCCTTGTCGAAGAAGGCAAATCCAACTTGTAGGCCAAATCACCAACCCTCTTGATAATCAAGTATGGTCCATAATACCTATGAGCCAATTTTGAGTTGGTTACACCTTTGAGAGTGTTATGCCGACTCTTGGGAAGCTTCAATAGCACATAATCACCCTCTTGAAACTCCACATTCCTTCTATGAACATCCGCATTAGCCTTCATGACATCTTGAGCCTTCTTCATATTGTCCTTGCAAAGTTGAAGAAGTCGTCTCATTCTTTCCAACTCTTCTTTTGCCAATGGATTGACCACTTTGTCTTCATGGAAGGCTATTGATGGCACATGTACTTGATATCCATAGAGAGCCTCAAATGGTGACATGCCAATACTCAAATGCTTGCTTGAATTATGGCAAAATTCAGCAAGATAAAGCCACTCATCCCAAGATGTTTGCATGTCATGACAATAGTGCCTCAAGTACACCTCAAGCCATTTGTTTGTGCACTCCGTTTGCCCATCCGTTTGAGGGTGATAGGCCGTAGATGGAGTGATTTGAGTACCCAAGCTCTCATATAATGACCTCCAAAAAGTCCCCATGAACTTGGTATCTCGATCACAAACTATGTTGAGTGGCAAGCCATGTATCTTGAATACATGTTCCAAAAATTGCTTGGCAATATGAGATGCTCCATAAGTGGTCTTTGAAGCAATGAAATGGGCTGATTTTGTAAGCCTATCAATCACCACAAATATTTGATCCCATCCATGCTTTGTCTTTGGTAGACCCGTGATGAAGTCCATAGAAATGTGAGTCCATTTACCATCCGGAATAGGTAATGGATGAAGTAAACCACTTGGGAGTTGATGGCTATCCTTATTCTTTTGACAAGAAGCACATTCCATCACAAACTTCTTCACATCTCCCCATATGCCTTTCCAATAAAAACTCTTGCTCACTTTATCATAGGTTTTGAGTACACCAAGATGGCCCGAAAGTGGTGAAGAATGCATCTCATGAAGCACCTTTGGTATGTAGAATGAGGTAGGAACCAAATACACCTTATCCTTGTACCACAAGAGACCATTGTGAAGCTTGTAATGAGGAAACTCTCCACCATCACCTTGCTGTAATTTGGTATAAATATGGGCAGCACCTTCATTGATGAGGTATTCCTCTTGAATCCCCTTGATCCATTCACTATATACCTCCATGATTGAAGTTGTAGCGCATGCCCACATTCTAGACAATGCATCCGCCACTACATTGTCCTTCCCGGGTGTGTAGGATATCTCAAAATCATATCCTTGAAGTGTGGCCAGCCATCTCTTTTGCTTTGGAGAAAGATTTGGTTGGGAGAGGAAAAATTTCAGCACCCTATGATCACTTCTCACCTTGAAATGAGCACCATAAAGATAGTGATGCCACTTCTTGATGGCATGAAGTATGGCTAGCATCTCTTGCTCATAAACATGAAGCCCCATCTCCTTTTCGGTAAGCTTTCTGCTTTCAAATGCAATGACTCCATGCTCTTGATACAAAACTGCCCCAATTCCTCTACCACTTGCATCCGCCCTCACATAAAATGTCTTTGCAAAATCCGGACATACAAGTATAGAGGCTGAAGTGAGCAACTCCTTGAGATCATTGAAGCTCTTGTTGGCAATGGAATCCCAAAAGAAAGCCTCCCTCTTGAGCAAGTCGGTAAGAGGTGCCGCAATGGATGCATAATGTTGCATGAATCTTCTATAGAAAGAAGATAATCCCAAAAATCCTCTCAATTGAGTTGTATTGCTTGGTGTTGGCCACTCTTTGACACATGCCACTTTCTTAGGATCAGCCCTTATGCCATTCTCACCCACCAAGTGTCCAAGATATTCCACTTCATTGACCATGAATGTGCATTTGCTCTCCTTTGCATAAAGCTTGTGCTTCCTCAACACTTCAAACACTTGCTTCACATGACATAGATGTTCCCCTTTGCTCTTGCTATAGATCAAGATGTCATCGAAGAACACTAGCACAAACTTGAAAAGAAGGGGAGCCAATATCCGATTCATCAATGCTTGAAAAGTGGCCGGAGCATTTGTAAGACCAAAGGGCATCACCATGAAGTGAAACAATCCCCTTTCCGTCCTAAATGCTGTCTTCTCTTCATCACCTTCCTTCATCCTTATTTGATGATATCCCGATCTCAAATCAATCTTGGTGAAGAACTTTGCCCCTTTGAGCTCATCAAGAAGGTCATCAATGCGAGGTATGGGATACCTATTCTTGATTGTGACCTTGTTCAAGTCACGATAATCAATGCACATGCGAAAGGATCCATCCTTCTTCTTCACCAAGAGAACGGGAGATGCAAATGGAGATTGTGAAGGTTGAATAAGACCCATAGCAAGCAAATCTTGCACTTGCTTAGCCACTTCCTCTCTTTCTACCTTAGACAAATGGTAAGGAGGCTTGTTGACGACCTTTGCATTCGGTTCAAGTACTATGGCATGGTCAATCTCCCTCTTAGGTGGTAGACTCTTTGGCACTTGCAAAATATCTTCATACTCTTTAAGAAGAGTTGCCATTTCCTCATCTATGTGTTGTCCACTGCCTTCCATCCCCTCTTGGGTAACATGTAACACATAGATAGTGCCAAAAGCCTTAATCTCTTTCTTGAGCCTCCTTGGAGTGATCAAAGAGAGCTTCTTGGGTGCATTTGCAGCAAGTACCACTTGTTGCCCATGATGTAGAAAGCTCATGAAACCTTGTTGAAGGTTCATGTGAATGTCACCAAGTGAAGCCAACCAATCACACCCCATGATAATGTCGATGGGACCCATATCCAAAACCACCAAATCACCTTCCCAAGTGTATGAAGAGGATAAAATCACTTATGTAGAAGGGCAAACCAAGCTAGTCTTCTCACTTTCCCCATTTGCCACTTGCACTTGGAACGTTGTAGGTGTCTTCTTTGTGTTGAGTTTGAGAGAGTTGATGGATTTAGAGTTGATGAAGCTATGAGTGCTCCCGGAATCCACAAGAATATGTGCAACCCTCCCATTGATGGTCCCCACCAACCTTAGTGTACTTGGGTTCTTGCAACCCGCCAACAACTCTTGTGACATTAGGAAGTGAATGGGGTCTTCTTGGGCCCTTTAATTTGCCCAAGCCTAATCAAGGTGATTAAGGAATAGCCAAATGGGGGGTTGCCATGTGGACTGAAATGTTGGGTTTTTAAGAGAGGTGTAAGAGTGGTCAAAGGGTGCCCTTTTTCCCCCAAAGGGGGGGGGTAATTTTACAATTTTCGGACCTCCATAACTTCTACATACAAGCTCCGATTTGAGCGGAGATTACAGATCCGTGATCTACGCATCAAGAGCTTTCCATAGATATGTTACATGATATGGTTTTATCCGCTAGATTTTAAATTCCATTTTCCCCCCAAAATTCAAATTCGAATAAAGTAGCCGTTTTGAAGCTTCTAATTAGAAAACGTTTCTTCTTAAGAGAAAAGGTTTGACTCCCTTAAACTGCCAAATAAAAGGGCCCAAGAAGCCTTCCATTGAGGTCCTAATGGATAGAGCATATGCAAGCTGAAATTTCTGCATTGGTAGGCGTGTCTCCATCCACAAGGCTTTCCTTAACTCCACCTCCCGGATCAAACGGAAACTCACCATCCTCCGTGATGAAAGAATGGTCTTCAAGTGACTCCTCATGTGCTTCTTCATTGCAATCCTCCCATTCCTCAATGTCATGAGAGTCATCCTTGTTCTCTTCCTCATCCATGAGGATCATAGTGGCCACAATCTTCTTTGATTTGCACACATGCCCGGGTGACCACCTCTCTTTGCACTTGAAACATAGCCCTTTTCTTCTCAACTCCTCAATCTTTGGATCATCCATTCTTTGAGTCTTCTTGAAGGGTTGAAAGGGCCTCTTCTTCATGAAGTCACTACTCTTTTTGGCATCAAATTGATGTATCCCATTCTTTGGCTGTCCACCCCCAAATGATGTAGGAGTTCTTGGATTAGAGAATGGTAATGTAGAGGTAGGACCTTTCCCAAAATTGTAAGAAGTAGTGGTTGGTTTGAGTGTGTCTTTGGTGAAGGTCATGGGCTGAGACCTCTTGTACTTTGGCTCATAGAGTTTGGCTAACCTCATAGCTTCTTTGAGAGAGCTAGGCCTTTGAGCCGACACATCCGCCTTGATGAAGTGTTCAAGCCCATGCACAAACTTTTTCATCTTCATGTCTTCACTCAAGCCTTCCACGTACATTGAAAGCTTCAAAAATCTCTTGATGTAATCTCTCACCATCATCCCCTTTTGAGAAAGCTCATACCATTCTTCATGGTATCGGTCAAGCACTAAGGGTGAAATGAAGGCCAAGTTCATCTCCCGCTTCAATCCTTCCCAAGTTGATGGCGTGTTCCCTTGTTTGACCAAGTGCCTCCACCATTGATGAGCATAATCTTCAAGATGTAAGGAAGAAAATTGTACCATATCACGCTCACTTTTTGGGTAAAGTTGGAAATAGGTGTCAAGCTTGGTAGCCCACTCCTCCAACTCATGCGGAGATGACCCGTCACCTTTGAACTTTGATAGAGAGATTTTGTCTTTGACATCCTTGGAAGATATGTGGGATGGGTTATCATGTTGGGTAGAGGGCTTGAATCTTTGCATCTTTGAGTATGACTCCATAAATTGTGCAAAGTCTTTGTAATCCCTCTTGATGATATTCGACAATCCCATCCACTTCTCGTGAGCATCCCTTTGTCTTTGGGCAAAGGACATTTGATTCCAATCGAGTGCAATCTCCTCATCATTCACAAACGCCTCATCCTCTTCCCTTGAATGCATTGCCCTAGAAGAGGTAGGACCCTTTGATGCATTAGGGTGAGACAAACCCGAATGAAAAGAAGGAGGGAACATATCCTTGACAAGAGGTCTCCGTGCATCCGCCATGAATCCCCGAGTGGATGCTCCCAATGGATCCTCTTGTACGGCCTTCATGGAATCCTCATTCAAGATGCCCTTGCCTTTTCTTTGCTCATAGTCACCATAATTCCCATGCTTTTCTTGTACTTGAGACTTCCCAAACTTGTCCTCCATCACACCAATCCGTGAGGATAATGTTTCAAAATGAGAATCAAGCTTGGAGTCTAAGGTCTCCAACCGTTGTACAAGCATTTGCATGAGGGTGTCATGGTTAACCGCCGCTTGTGTCCCTTGAGAAATTTGATTATGTACATTGCCCCCATTGTCTTCATTGATGAATGCATCCCTTGCATCCATATTACCTTCCATGTCCTCATCACCCATGATCATCTCTTGCACAACATCCCCACCCTTGCGTGGTCTTCCCTTCGGCATAGTGAAGAAATGCAAGATGTTGGTAGAATGCCCAAATGATGTCGAAATTGGACAAAAGAAGGTTCTATGGGTAGGTAATGGTGTCTACTACCCTCCCAAATGAACACAGTAAGAATTAGGTGTGGGCAAGTACTCTCTGTTTTAGGGTTTGTGCGGGACAGCTGAAAGTAGTAATTTGGCTCTAAAATGCAAAATATATGTCGGAATTAGGATTTTGACAGCTCTATAGAAAGCTAACGGAAGATAGAACCTACCCCTAAAAGCATTTTGATTCAGTCAAAGTGGAAGTATATTCTGTTTGACTTTAACCCGAAAGTCAACATGACTACTTTGACCGAGATTGTGATATCCGATTAAGGGGTTCTATAGCTCATTTGAAAACTCTCAATGAGTAGAATAGAGTCGTGTAATCACTCGGACCTAATCCCAAAAACCCTAGGACTGAATTAGGGTTTTGTAAAATCCCAGAAATTCCCAAAATTCGGTCCCAAAGCTCAATCCGGCTACAAATGATTGGTGTTTCTCCCCTTGGTAGTTGTGAATAACTCTTCAAGTGTATCCATGGGGTAAATCTCCAATCAATAAGCTTGTTTGGCTCCCTTGTTGGAAAAATTCCGCCATAGTCTCCTTTGTGATTGGAACCAAATCTCAAATGGAAATGCAACTTCTCAAATCACAATGCAATACTCTTTGTATCCCACAATGTCATGAAAGATCATATGCACTCTTTGTCCATCAAAGCATTTGCAATATCCACACAATATGACGGAAAAGGGGTCCCATTGCCCAAATGCATCCACAAAGTCGATGGTGAGGATTGTTGAGGACGCGCGTTGAAGCTTGCCGATCTCCTGGCCAAGCTCTTCTCACCCCTTCACCGAGTTTTCCTCCAAGGTGAAGGTTGAGGCCATTTCTTCACACCGGTGTACCTAATCCCCCTTTGTACCGCTTTTCCAAGGCAATCACGGCACAAAGAGTTCAAGCCATTCTCCCCTTAGCCTCTCCAACCAATGCCAAGGTACCCTCACACATTGCTAGATTCTATAGAAACTTGAAGTGGTAGCAATGGTGAGTGTAGGTACAAAATGATGTGGATAATATCAAATGATAGAACAAGTTTGTTGGCTTACAAGTATTGAGCATGACTCATGCCCTTTTACAATTTAGAACTCACCAATAAAGCATGGACTCATGCCTCAATCCATCATCCAAAAGCTCCAACACAAACCAACAATTCACAATGCCCTCACCATGGCATTTGCATAAGCAATTGTTAACCACAATCAAGGCATTTGCAATTGCATTCCAACAATCCCTTTCACATCATATTGACAAATGCATGCTTCCCAAATGCTCTCTTATGCCCAATGTGTAAAACATAGCATTGGCATGGCTATGTATAGCATCCATAGTGCCCATATGGCATCAAGATGAGCATGAGAGACTCCAAAAACATTGCATAAGCTTGCTATTCCATCAATGGCATGCCAAATGAGACATAATGAAGAAAATCCCCCAGAATGTGATCTATGAATTGGCCAAGCTCATGTGGAATCAATTCCTTTCACCATTGCCATCAATAATGCATGGAGAAGCAATATTGGCATGTGAATGGTCAAGCTTTAATGGTTAATTTCTGAAAATTAGGGGAATTTGAATGTGTCCAACCCTAATCCATTCCCAAGCTCCACCAAATGCTTCAAACTTGCAAGAAATTGATCATACCACTCACCAATGTCATCCGGAAAGCTTCAATGGTAGAAAATGTTGAAGAAGCCTCTTGTTGAAGAAAAACGTAGCTCTCTTTGCTCTGAAATTTGCAGCCACATAACATCTCCCATGTGCTTGAATAAGGCTTGAAAATATGCTCCAAACAAGGGCTAAGAACCCTATTGCCTAGCTTCCATCTCTTGAGGTAGTAGAGCTAGGTACCCTAGCTCTCCCTCTCCATCATTTCAACGCCGTTTTGAGGCGGCAGCATAATGCAGCCCGCCGTGTGCTTCTTAGCCTCCTCCATGAGATGATTAGAATGCCAAACATGCCTATGAAATGTGTAGAAGCTTAGCAATGCAAGATATGGTTCAATGGAAGGTAGGTTAAGCTCAACTTTCAGCCATGGAGAAATGAACAAAAGCTCCCAAATCTTGAGAAAAAAAATTAGCAAGAAGAGGCTCAAATGAAAGATCTCAGAAAGCTCTACAAAAACCCTAAGGTTTGGCATCAAAACGGGTAAAGGAAGAGCATCCCATGGCTATGGAAAGCTTGAGGAAGAAGAAGATGATTACTAATCATGATTAGCAGAAAAGTTAATTGCAATTAGTCACTTGCCCTAAGTTTTGGCCCGACTGCTCCAAATTTTTGGTCCAGAGGCCCAAAATTTGGTCCAAAAATGGTAAAATTGGCCAAAATCACTCAAAATTCAAGCAATTTCCATGAAATGCTCACCATATCCATGAGATTAAGCAAGATTAGAGAAGATTTGCCAAGAATCACTCAAGGATTACAAGAAAATGAGAAAAAGATTAAAAGAAACTCAAATTTTCAAGCAAATTTTCCCAACAACCCATGCATGCCCATGATCAAAATCAAGAGCTCTGATACCAATTGGAATGAAGGGATGTAATGCATGAAAAATATGAGTAATCACCATGTAAACATGATGCCTAAGTGTGTTTAGTCTCTCACCAAGAGAATGGAAATAGCCTTCCACAAGCCAAGAGAGAAGCCATGAGCTCCAAGAAACATAGTTTCCATTTCTAAAAAAATGATCATCAAAAGTTACAACCATGGTCCAAGTCCCCTCTTTTATACATGGACTTGTCCCATTATTAACCCTATTGAATAAAGTTCCTACTTTATTACAAAGGGGGAGGCTTCATTTATGTGAAAAAGTGATCCTCTAACCAAGCAAACTGATTCTAGAATTTTTTAGATCAATTTGGTCAATTTTTGACCATTTTTAGGTCAGTTTAGCTTACTTTTTGGATCTAGTTGAAGCAAGAGAGAGGAGAGATGAAAATATCTCATTATTTGTGAGTTTAAAACTCAACCACACATGTGAAATAGGTGCCTCCTTAATGAGGGGAATTCCCCCATTGAGGTGTCAAAAATGCATCGTTTCTTCTAAATATCTTTTCCTTTTTAACTAATAACCTTGTCCTTAGTCAACTCTTCATCTTATGTCAGTATTTACTCATTTTGGGGGGATTTCTTTTTATTCTTCAATTTATCTCCTCCCTACATTTGGATTAATCTAATTGTTCCATAGGAACCTTAATTCAAAAATTTCAGAAAATCTGGACCCTTAGGCTAAGGTCCTTTTTACCTGATTTTAATTTATTCCAATTGCACATTGGAAAAAATTTTTTGAATATCTGTTTCAAGGGAAACCATTTTAGACACTAGGAGGATTTTTATATCCAAAAATATCTCAATTTTGAATTACCTCTCTCTAGACATTTTCTCTCTCTAGGTCAAAACAGGGTAAAACAGGATCTTTCTTTTATTTCAGAGAGAGGAATAATTATAAGATCAGAAGGGGAGGTTTTTACACCTGCACACCTCAAAAGTCGGAGGGAGGAATCTTACATACCTCGTTCAAGGTTATAAAACCGAAAAAGTTTTTTTTTACCTCATTTGTCAAAAGTCGTTTTCACTCTCCTTGCTCTCTTGATTTGGATTAGCATTAGTGGGCCCATTAGCATTGTTTTATAGCTTCATTAGTGCTACTTAGCACTAAGCATTGGACCTTTCACATTGCCCGTTTGTGTTAGGCTTAGGTTTTAGCATGGAGTCACGCGAGGAGGGCACGAGGAGGGCCGCTCGTCTATTGTGGACCTCATCGCCGGAGATAGACCGCGAGTTAGTGGCTATTTGTAGGAGTGCTAGAGACACACCATCTACATTACATATCGTGGCAGACTTGGAGGCGATTCTATCGTCCCTTCGTAGCCTTCACGATATTGTTTATGTAGATGAGTGGATAGCCCACCATCGCACTGCTCCTGTGTCACATGGCCTGACATATCGTCAGGTCTGTGATCTTGGTCTAATTAGGGATGGAGCCTACTTAGATCTTTTCCTCGATAGACGTGGGATGAGCGGGCAAGCCTCTTACTATTTTGCGGTGTTCACATCCTCATATGGCAGCACATATCTATAGTCGATATGTTGTCGCATATGGGAGGATGCCGAACAACCGCCAGATTCCCATATACTTTGCAAAGCAATTATATGCATAGTTTGTCTTAGGGGAGGAGGTGGATTACACTAGCCATTGACCTGGTGGTGGTTCTCTGGCCGAGGTCGTCTCTAGGACCAGGAGGGTAGGTAGCCTCCACCAGCCTTCGTGTAGCTCCTATAGATCCGGCGCTATAGATCCGACGTTTGTGCCTATTTCGATAATTGAGGCTCTTAGCACCCAGGTTGGCATTCACGTACGGAGTACCGCGGAGAGCATCCAGCACGTGGTGCGCTTGTTCTCATAATCGATACCGACGACGACAAATGTCGAGGTATTTACACATTTATTACTTCTTAAGTTTTTCATCACACAATTACAAACCTTTGCTGCTACTTCATAAATTTTTGACATTTTTGGCTACTCAGTTGATCCACATTAGCCAATTCACTCTGATACCAGCTGAGAGATCCCTTCCCCCACCGAGCAACGAATTCAGGGGTGCTAGTAGCAGAAGTAGCACTTCTTGCGCCGCGGGACAGGGTCCCTCACTTGGGGCCTTACCCACCACGGATATCCGGACAAGAGACTAATCCCTTGGTTCTTCCAAAAATGAACCCGAAAAAACTTCCCTCGTCCGGAAAGCACGGGCGATTCCTCCAAGATATTTTTACTCTAACGTAGTCAAAAGCCTTCACTAACTGAACTGATCTGACCAAACCCATAAGTCCCATAGTCAAGATTGCACTTGGATCATAGAGACCAATGCTTTTTTCCTCATTGAGAGGCACATCCATTGATTCTTTTCCACAGAACAATTTTTATCCGAGATTTACTTCATCTATCGTACCATAACAGAATTGAGTCTCATTTTAGGGATCCATCACTCCACCCTAATCCCATCCAGTCCCGTGGGTTAGCCATAACAGAATTGAGTCTCATTTTAGGGATCCATCACTACACCCTAACCCCATCCAGTCCCGTGGGCTAGCCAACCACTGTAGTGATGGGATCCAATTAAGAATTTGGTCAAGTTTTGTCCCGGGTACCAGGGAAAAGAGTTCCCAGGCCCCCTAGCCGGATATTCATGCAAACTTAGAACTAGTCACACCACTTACACACCCAATATGAAATTGCCTTTTTCACAGATTCAACTGTCTTTAAAACAATCTTTTAATGAAACTATAGTATCACTGATCATAAACCTCCAAAATATCTGGTTGAATCCTAATTTCCAATTTTTCCTTCATTGGTGTACCTATGGCATCATTAGCAACCAGAACGCTCACCACCTGTCCACTCAGGGGCCTTTTCGATAGTTCCTAGCTCTAATAACTGGTAATATTTTCATTTATAAAAATCAAAATGGAATCTCCGTTGAAGATCAACAAGATCAACCAACAGATCCATATAAAAGAGCCATGGACTCGTATGTTGAGGACCAGCAAGGTCAATCAACCAGATCCATGTCCGAATTCATAAAACAACTCTTACTCCTTGTTCCAAAATCTTCCATGATGCACGTGTACGTATCTTTGGCGACCTAGAGCCCGCCGAGCACCGTATGGTCAGCACCCTCTAGGATCCTTCGTCATCGCACAGGTCACCTAGCACTTCACTCATAGGCCGCTTCCTTGGTTCCTCATCCACCGTACCGGCTCACCATTTAAATCGATCTGAGGCTGGTCAACAAGACCTCAGCCGACCTTGCTACGCGAGACGTTCTCCATTGACTCTCTCTCAGCTGTTGCAACTTTATCAGATTAGGTCTCCACGACCTCATTCACAAGACGGTCAAAATGCTTCCCTAGCATTCTTGACATAAATTTAAAAACATCTCATAAATACAGTTTCTATAAGGAACTCTCGTCTTCCCATATTGTTCCACATCAATTCTCATTTATTTCATATGTATTCCCATTCTCATCACATCATTTTCCATCTCATCACATCTTTTCTCATTTATCCGCATTAGATCTTATCCACTCACATCTACCCATATCCACATCTCATCACATCATATTCGTTCACATCACACATCACATCTATCTCCATTTACATCATATCACATTCATTCATATCCAACGCATTCATTCGTTCATATCTATTTATGCATAAAAATCAATTTTAATGGGAATAACACTTTTAAAATGAAATAACTCCTTTATGCATCTTCCTATGCATAAAAATCAATTTTAATGAGAATAACACTTTTGAAATAAAAATAATTCCTTTATGCATCTTCCTATGCATAAAAATCAATTTTAATGAGAATAGCACTTTTGAAATAAAAATAATTCTTTTATGCATCTTCCTATGCATAAAAATTAATTTTAATAACAATAACACTTTTGGAATAAAAATAATTCCTTTATGCATCTCTCTATGCATAAAAATCAATTTTAATAAGAATAACACTTTTGAAATAAAAATAATTCCTATATGCATCTTTCTATGCATACAAATCAATTTTAATAATTAATATCAGTGATATCCATGCATATTCATAGGTGAATATGTACATGGAGTAATCATAATATTTCTTTTAGATGCAAAAATGGTGGGAATTAATCTTTTGGAATAACATAAAAACAAACTTTCTTTTCCATAACCTCCTTTGTATGGCTGACCATTTCTCATTTTTATCATTCTTTAATTGACTTAAATTAACCCAAATTAGCTTCATAGAATGCTAATCTACACAATTTTCCAAATTCAAGAAAGTAAACAATAAGAAGAGTTTAATTAATCCTTTAGTTAATCTTTCTAGGATTAAGAAAGGCTGGAATGTAAAGAAGAGAAGGGGGTGGCCTTTTTCATCAAGGCATAGCATTTGGTGCTTGTGCAACATATCTACATGCATAATGAGCTTGTACTTAGCAGAGAGGATTATTCATCCTTGCAACCACATAAAATAAATTGTAATCCTCTGAACCTCAAAGTAATTCATTATTGTTATCAGTATTAATACAATTAATCATTGAATTATTGTTCTCATTTTCAGGTTCAATTGTTTGTGCATGCAGATGTGTATTCCTCATCATATGAAGAGTGACAACCAATTGAGTGCATGATTGGGATCATGACTGTGGTACATGCACACATTGGGCAGCTGCAGTATGAGGGGAGGACTAAAAGAAGTCTTGTTGATGCAGGTATTTTTTTTATGACCACTTTTACTATTTGCTGGACAAAGCCAATACCCATGGATGCTTGGAAAAGTTGCCTCTCCATGCAGATTGGAATCACATAGATTGGCCAATTCTTGATTCATGCATTATAGAATCTGTTAAGAGTAAGCTTTACAAAGATGTGTAGCAATCACTACGAGGGAGTAGTCCCACAAACGGATAGTGAAAATTGTGCTCTACCTATACCAATAACTATTTTTGTGGAGCTTTTCAATGTCTATGAGGTTAAAATTGCAAATACTATGCTCATTTGCAAAAATCTAGATTCCACATTCTTGGAAACTTTACTTGACAAGAGCTGGGACAGGAAAGTGCATGAAGAGATCCATTGCCAAATCGCATCAGAGACAATGAATGTTAAGTACATGATAGTAACATAGACATTCATCATGTCATATTGGTACAAACGGCCTTGTTACATCAAAGGAGAGCTAGTTCCAATGGATCAAGAAGCGGCCAGTTTAGAGGGCAATAACGTGGTAGATATTAAAGTACATGATGCAAACTCAACCTTTGCTCACAGTCATTTTAGTGTGGGAGCTATGCAGTCTATAGCATTTGAGGAAAGATATCATAGACGAATGCATAAATGAAATACGATCAAAGTTTTCTTTCTTTCACAATAATGGAAGAAAGATGTAACAGAGAAGAGAAAAGATAATTATTTGCAGAGATTTACAGAACAAAGTAATTATCATTCCTATGTAACTTCAATTACCCATGTACTTTTGATCCAAGACAATGTACTTTTTTTTATTATCAATAATTTTGATTTGCAAGACAATGTACATCATTTTTATATTATCAGTACTTCTTTTTTATATTAGAAATGAAAGAAAGCTTGCAATGTATATGAGTTATCACCTTGATTTATAAGAAATTACTTCAATTAAATGGATTATTTTTTACATATTTTGAAACTGTGCCAGAAAAATTGTACAAGCCTTTTAAATAAGGAACTAGTGTCTGTTCCAAAAACCTATCATCTACATCTCCCTCAAAAGGTAGGGGTGATATACAAGTGTGCTCTGGATTAAATCCCCCCTTCTCAGGGGTATCATCTATCAACAACATCATCTATCAACAAAGTATTATGTATGTCAATAGGTAGATGCATAATGGCAAAGGGCTTAGTGTACAGCGAACTCCCTCTTTTCTTGGATGAAACATACTGGGATGCACTTCACAAGCCCTTTGATCGTAGATAAAATAAAAGTCGCTTGGCTCAAAACCTGTTTCTGCACAAAGCACTCTGATCATAGGTTTCAAGTTTTGCGAAGCCATTGAGGACCAAATGGCAGCCCCCGAAAAAAATAGAGCACAAACTTAACAAAATCTGCCACTCCTGGCCTCAGCATCATGTGCATATACCCTACACAAAATGTTCTCGCCCCGCTAATATTGAAAAAAATAGATTTCCTTTTGAGAAGCATACCATTTACGTCTAGAATTATCAGTCTCTGAATTCAGAAGACATTTCAATTAGTTTGATAAGAAATGTTACAAACCTTCACTACTTAAAAATGTAATGGTCATGTCTTTAAAGAATGTTACAAATAAATTGTCTACTGGCTCACATCAATCTTTTGAGGTGTATGTTCCACATCTCCATCTGTGTCTTTGAGCTCAACTCCCTCCTCCTCTTCCAACTCGTTGTTCTGGTCTTCCGAAACATTCTCATCCTTCTTCTCCTCCTCACTCATATTCTCCACCTCACACTTCTCTTCCCTGTCCTTCTTAACCTTCTCATCTTTCTTCTCCTCCTCATCCATCTTCTCCTTCTCACCCTTGTCTTCCCTGCCCTCCTCCTCCTCACCCTTCTCCTCTCTGCCCTCATTCTCCTTCTCTCCTTTTCCGTCCTCACCATTCTTCTCTTGCTCAACACTCTCCTCCTCCTTCCCCTGGGGCTCTGGCTTTGAACAGTTCCATTGTCGCCTCAACCTCATCTGGGAAAGTAGGTTCGTTCTGTGGGGTCTTCTCCTCAGCACATTTTAAGATCATCTGTATCATGGTTACTCTATAGCGCTCCACAAAGAGGTTGTCCTATCTTTCAATATTTGACTGCGGCGGTGAAAGGGAAAAAAATCATCAAGCTTAGTAGAGCATAAATTTATGATTGCTGAGGGAGAAATTATCAACAAGTTCTATTACCTTGGTCCATGTAGGGTTATGTTGAAACATGCTGTCTAGCAAGTACTCTGCATGTATAATAGTTCTCCAGCCACACGAATAGCCATTTGTTTGATATGGCACAAATATTTCCTTGATTGCAGAATCAAAAATGCCTTCAACATGGCAAATAGGGCCAATAGCTGTGCTGCAAGCATTCTCTTAATACAACTGTTAAGGCAAACAAATTTAATAAGACACCAGAAATTACAGGACTTGGTAATTTAGAGTAACATGAATGAGCAAGACTCACAGTCTCAATTCAAGGTGTGTGCTTGGTATGGAATTCATAGTCCAAACAATCTTCTTGTCTACCTCCAAACAAACAAGGCTCTAATGATTGCTGAAACATTGTTTCCATTGTTCGTACTTGATTCTTCTAATGTAGTTTGATTTATATTCTTCTAATGTAGTTTGATTTATATACTTTTCCTGTCTTGGTGCTTTTGTGTTTCTGGTGGTTGTGGAGGGGTTGTGATAGAAATCTTCTTACTTTAACACCTCCAATTGATGGTTTCATTAGTACATCCTTCTCATCATTGGTTGACTTATTAGTGTCTTTCAGAATACGAATGTTCCCTCCATGTAGACAACACCTTTTCCAATGAGCAAAGGGCTTCTTTTCTCTCTGGTACCTTCTTTATCTTCCAAGCAAATCCAATGTAAAGAAACACCAATTTCTCAATGATACGACACAACGCATGAAGGGTACAAATATGTACATTGATGAGAGGAATATCAAATACAGGGCGAAAGTTCTCTTCAATCAAATTTTGGTTTGGTGGTCTTCTCCACCACTTAGAGTCTAGCTCTTTTGCAGAATCCATGCAATAAAGACAGGGTGACCTTGCGTTAGCTCCCTTGCTGCAATTGAATAAACACTTGAGTGTCTCGAGGTCACCTGCAAGATGCCACTAAACTTGGAAGTCTCCCTTGTTGTTGACACTAATGATTATGTTTCCCTTCATGTGTTCCTTAATCAATTTAGGAATGGGTGTATGATGAAACACCCAAAACAGTGTTTCATGATCTTCTTTCTTGACCTATATAGATAAATAGATAATGTTAACTTTCTTCCTAAATAAGAGAAAAACAAGTCTGTAGATAAATGCAATATGATTTACCTCAAATGATCCTAGCCACCATATATTTGTTTCAGATTGCACGCTGAAATATTACGGCGGATTATCATCCTTCATGCATTTATTGAGTGCTCTATTCATTAGTGTTATTGTCACTCTTTCTACCTTTTTCATTTTGATAATCTCACATTCATCAAGCTTGATGACAAATTGAAGCACACCCCCTGTCTCCTCGTAAAAGTGATGTCATAGAACTCTACCATTCTCTTTTGCAAAAGCTCCATATCTAGGAATATATTGTTGAATTGATTGTATTGAGTGCTGCCACTTTCTCCATTAAACTCCTCTTCAATGTGGTAGGATTTACTGATTTCATACAAATTGATATTCATATTAAAATTCATAAATTAGTAATTGGGTCTTCAGATGGAAGTACCGCAATGGCATGGAATCCTTGACTTGCTTGAGGCTTAGACATAATGGTTTTTACCTTATAATTCCAAGGATCCTGACTACCCATATATACCGAGGGTATAAATGTAGCTCTTTACTGGTAGTATATACGAGTAAATCTAAGACTTGAAATTATAAGCAAAAATGCTATCCAGATGATGAATTCAAATGTGGTTGATATGGTTTTAAAAACTCTGGTTGAGAACTAATGAGTTGATTTGGATTCTGATTGAAAAATGATGATTCCTAAGTTTTGGTTGAAAAGCGATAAGCTGAGCAAAACCATAATGAGGATGAATGGGACGAGTCCCTGTGATGATGTTCGTAACTGGAATGACGATAATGACTTCAGCAAATCACTATGAGATTAGTGGATTGTGCTGACAGATTGCTACTGTTAACACTTGACCCAATGGATCAAGTTAAGGGATGTCAAATTAAAAATCTGTATAATTGAAAATTCCCATGGAGGACTGTTCAGATGGAAATTTTGGTCTAATGGATCATTATTATGTTAAAGATATGAATGATATGATCTGAAAGAATTGTTATCTGATGATGAGTTCTTTTTAAGGGATCTTTTTTCGAGGATTCTCTTGGGTTCACCAGACTATAAGGAACCCCAAAAGCAGTTGGATCTTAAGGAAAAGAGTTGTCCTCTAATTTACAAGATGAGGACATCTCGCGTTTTTTAAGTGGGCTAGGATGTAAGATTCCTCCCTCCAACTTTTGAGGTGTGTAGGTATAAGAACCTCCCCTTCTGATCTTATAATTATTCCCCTCTCGGAAATAAAAGAAAGATCATGTTTTACCCTGTTTTGGCCTAGCGAGAGAAAATGTCTAGAGGGAGGTAATTCAAAATTGAGATATTTTTGGATATAAAAATCCTCCTAGTGTCTAAAATGGTTTCCCCTGAAACAAAAATTTAAAAAGAACTTTCCAATGTGCATTGAAAATAGGTAAAAAGGACCTTAGCCTAAGGGTCCAGATTTTCAAAAAATTTTGGATTATGGTCCAATTAAGATTCCTATGGAGACCAATAAGATTAATCCAAATGTAGGGAGGAGATAAATTGAAGAATAAAAGAAAAACCCCTAAAAATGAGTAAATTCTCACATAATATGAAGAGTTGACTGAGTACAAGGTTTATTAGTTAAAAATTAAGAAATATTTAGAGGAAATGATGTATTCTTGACACCTCAGTGTGGGGATCTCCCCTCATGAAGGAGGTGCCTATTTCACATGTGTGGAGGAGTTTTAAACTAAAAAATAATGAGATATTTTCATCTCTCCTCTCTCTTGTTTCAACTAGATCCAAAAAGTAAGCTAAACTGACCAAAAAATGGTCAAAATTTGAGCAAACTGATCTCAAAAATTCTAGAATCAGTTTGCTTGGTTAGAGCCTCACTTTTTCTTATAAATAGAAGCCTCCCCCTTTGTAAAAGTTTAATGGTATTTATGCACTGTTACTTTGCTCTTGTCCTGAGCCATTTACATTGAATTTTTTAATAATTCAATTGTTTTTGGCCTAATCTTCTCCAAAGTGAATTGATAGCTACTCTTGCTTCAATCAAGAGTAGAATCCTCAATCCCTCAAGCCAAAGGAGAGCTTACAAGCTCTATGTAAGTTAATTTTCTTACTTGTTTAATTTTAAATCTATGGTTTTCTTGATTATTATGTTTTGCAGTAAATTGAATTAAATTCAAAATGCTATGCCTTGATGAAAAAGGCCACCCCCTTCTTTTCTTTACATTCCAGCCTTTCTTAATCCTATAAAGCTTAACTAAAGGATTAATTAAACTCTTCTTATTGTTTACTTTCTTGAATTTGGAAAATTGTGTAGATTAGCATTCTATGAAGCTAATTTGGGTT
This sequence comes from Cibotium barometz, assembly GCF_041138505.1. Lineage (NCBI taxonomy): Eukaryota > Viridiplantae > Streptophyta > Polypodiopsida > Cyatheales > Cibotiaceae > Cibotium > Cibotium barometz. The sequence continues at coordinate 12,302,162 of NC_141052.1, read as the reverse complement.
AATTTAAGTCAATTAAAGAGTGATAAAAATGAGAAATGGTCAGCCATACCAAGGAGGTTATGGTAAATTTTTCTAGAATTTTGTGGAAAAGAAAGTTTGTTTTTATGTTATTCCAAAAAAGAGTAATTCCCACCATTTTTGCATCTAAAAGAAATATTCTGATTACTCCATGTACATATTCACCTATGAATATGCATGGATATCACTGATATTAATTATTAAAATTGATTTTTATGCATAGAAAGATGCATATAGGAATTATTTTTATTTCAAAAGTGTTATCCTCATTAAAATTGATTTTTATGCATAGAAAGATGCATAAAGGAATTGTTTTTATTTCAAAAGTGTTATTTTCATTAAAATTGATTTTTATGCATAGGAAGATGCATAAAGGAATTGTTTTTATTTCAAAAGTGTTATTCTCATTAAAATTGATTTTTATGCATAGGAAGATGCATAAAGGAATTGTTTTTATTTCAAAAGTGTTATTCTCATTAAAATTGATTTTTATGCATAGGAAGATGCATAAAGGATTTATTTTATTTCAAGTGTTATTCCCATTAAAATTGATTTTTATGCATAAATAGATGCATAAAGAATTTTCATATCAAAATTAGAATTCTCTTAAGTTCTATGTTTAAATTCTGTGAATAGATGTGATGAGATGTGATGTGAACCAGATAGATGTGAATGAATGGGTGGATGGATGTGATGTGAATAGAGGTGATGAGATATGAGGTGAATAGATGTGATGAGATGTGATGTGAATCAGATAGATGTGAATGAATGGATGGATGGATGTGATGTGAATAAAGGTGATGAGATGTGAGGTGAATAGATGTGATGTGAATCAGATAGATGTGAATGAATGGATGGATGAATGTGATATAAATAGAGGTGATGAGATGTGAGGAGAATAGATGTGATGTGAATCAGATAGATGTGAATGAATGGATTGAAAAGATGCAGGGGGGAAGAGAGCTTGAGCTCTTGCAAGCACACACACACTCACAAAACCCTAATAGAGAACACACAAGGAGAGAGGCTGAAAATCTTCTTCTTCTTCTATCAACACTCAACACACAATATACAAAGATAAGAGTACACAATATGAAAGGTACTCAACCAAATACATACACGGGTTCTCTATAGTGTGAACCCAACTAAATGAGCTGGCGCTATAACTATGTCAGTCTCTAGAATGGCTGTCACACAGCTTGTCATCCCACTGGCCACATATCACCCAAGATCTCACCAACCATGCCAGTGGTATAAGTGTGGGGCCTATCCCCCAGGCGGGTCATCAGTGTCCACCGCCTCACTAGATGAGCTCGATATCTCAACACTCCCCCTCGAGCTCAACTCCATCTCATGTACACCAAGCAAAGCCCTGAATCTACGGAGCTTCTCTGTACCCAATGCTTTGGTGAAGATGTCAGCTACCTGATCCTCTGTGTGCTGATATAAACAAGGTCAAGGTCTCCTGCCAAGACCTTCTCTCTGACGAAGTGGTAGTGGACCTCTATATGCTTCGTGCGAGCATGAAAAACTGGGTTCCTGGCCAACTGTATACTGCTAATGTTGTCACAGAAAATGACAACTTGTCTATCCAACTGATAGACCCAAATCTGCAAGTAGCCTTCTCAACCAAGCTACCTCACATGCTGCCATAACAGCTCCTCTGTACTCGGCCTCTGTACTGGATAGAGCAACCGTAGGCTGCTTCTTGCTGCTCCAAGTCACAGCAGCACTCCCCAAAGAAAACATGAATCCACTAGTAGATCTTCTATCTGAGATACTACCAGCCCAATTAGCATCCGTGTACCCATGTACACATATCTCTGTCCTAGTCTCATAGAATAGTCCACAATGCAAAGTAGACCTCACATACCTCAGTATGCGTCTCAATGCATCCAAATGCGGTTTTTGTGGAACTTGCATAAACTGACTCACCAACCCAACTGCATAGCTCAAATCTGGTCTGGTGATCGTCATATAGATCAAGCTTCCTACTATGCGCCTATACATAGTAGGATCCTCCAAAATCTCTCTTGAATCTGCACTCAACTTGCCATTCTGATCCAATGGCACTGAGATAGGCTTACAGCCTGTCATACCATACTTGGACAACATGTCCAAGCCATACTGTCTCTACAGTAATCCAATACCATGTGGTGACCTAATCACCTCAATGCCCAAGAAATATCTGAGCTCCCCCAGATCCTTCATCTCAAACTTCTGTCTAAGCAAGATCTTTACATCAAAGATCTCTGCATCATGGTCCCCCGTAATGATCAAGTCATCTACATAGATGACAACAAGCACAACCCCTCTATCACCATGTCTCACATACAGCGAGAAATCTGCATTGGCTACATGAAAGCCAATAGTGATAAGATATTCTGAAATCTTGTCAGACCATGCTCTTGGTACTTGCTTTAAGCCATACAAGGCCTTCTTCAACCTACAAACATGCTCAGGGTGACTCACATCCTCATAACTAGGTGGCTGCAACATATACACCTCTTCTTGCAAATCCCCATGCAAGAATGCATTCTTTACATCCATCTTGTAAAGACCATTGCTTTGACGTAGCCACTGCTATCACAACTCTCACTGTTGCCATCTTGGCAACTGGACTGAAAGTTTCCTCATAATCAATGCTATATGTCTGCGCATATCCTTTGGCTACCAATCTAGCCTTGTACCTGTGTATACTTCCATCACTGTTATGTTTTACTTTGTACACCCACTTGCATCCAATGGCTTTCTTGCCTTCAGGAAATTGCACTAAATCCCAAGTCTCATTTCCATATAGTGCATTCATCTCCTCATCCATAGCTTTCTCCCAACACACATTTCCAACAGCCTCATCAATGCATGTGGGCTCAACAACCTGCACAACCTTTGCCATATATGCATAGTGATGTGCCACATAACCATCATAGGTAAATCTCTGCACAGGATTTTTCACTCTCCCAGATCTTCACAGCTTTTCATTCATGGCTTCCATAGCCTTCTTTACACCAGGTGTTCTCATAGCTAGGATTCTAAGCTCCTCATCAAGGCTCATCTCTGAGCCACTAGACTCTCCATTAACATGAGAATGCCCTGCAGAAATGTCAGGCATACAAGGGGCTCAACCACTTTCTCTTTTCCTTTACGTGATGTACTAATCACATTTGCAGGGCTGGTATTATGACGCAGCCTGCCACTCCATGGTCTATCAATAGACCCACTAGATGAGGACTCTCTTGGTCCACTCAAAGACTGTGATTGCTGACCTGCATTCTGTGGTGCAACCACACTTCCACTCACATCAGCCCCAATAGCTTCTTTTCTAGCAGCATACCAGCTGCTCATCTCATCAAAGACAACATCCCTACTTACCCTCAACTCACGTGTAGCAGGGTTATAACACCTGTATCCCTTTTGCTCAAGGGAATATCCAATAAACACACATTTTTCAGCTTTTGGATCCAGCTTAGTTCTCAGCTCATCTGGCACATGCACATATGCAATGCATCCAAAAACTTTCAAATGAGACAAATCAGGTTTTCTGCCAGTAAACATCTCCTCTAGAGTTACATCATGTATGGCTGCAGTTGGAGTCCTGTTCATGATGTAAACTGCTATAGAAACAGCCTCAGCCCAATAGCTATGCGGCATATTCTTCTCTTCCATCAATGCTCGCGCAATCTCAGCAATGTGCCTGTTTTTCCGCTCAGCAACTCCATTTTGTTGCGGAGTGTATCTACATGTAAACTGTCTCCGAATACCATTCTTCTTTAAAAATTCAGAGAATTCATTGGAGAAGTACTCTCCCCCTCCATCTGACCTTAGGCACTTTACACATTTCCTTGTTTGCTTTTCAACCATAACTCTGAAATTCTGAAAGTGAGTGAACACCTCACTCTTCTCCTTCATGAAGTATACCCACACTTTCCTTGTGTGGTCATCAATAAATGTCACATAATATCTGCAGCCTCCCATAGACACGGTCTTCGTAGGACCCCATACATCTGAATGCACAACATCTAGTGCATTTCTGCTCACATATCTATTACGTGAAAATACATGCTTTGTTTGCTTTCCAAATTGGCATGCTTCACATATTCTCTGCATACCTTTGACTTTAAACTTTGGCAGCCCTGTCACAATTCCTTTAGTCTGCATAGACTTCATTCGCTGCACATTCACGTCCAATTCTTTTATGCCAGATGTCTATGTCTGCAACAATTCTTGAACCATTTGCAAACATCGCAGCACTCACTGCAGGCATGTTTACATTCAACGTAAACATTCTGCCCACTCTGTTGCCTTTTGCAACCAACTTGCACGTGTCTTTGAAGTCTTCGACATAACAACCATCAGGGTTAAACCGAACCTGCAAACCCTGCTCAATCATCTGGCCAACTGAAACCAGATTTTTTGTTATGTTCGGTACATGAAGTACATCTGTACTTCACTTTGCCATCCTGCATAGACAATGGCACATCTCCAACATGGGCAATTGGATGAGCAATGTCATCCCTTGTTTCCACAAAACCTGGTCTTTTCGGGTTTTTCATCTCCTTGAACCACTCCCCATGACTTGTCATGTGGTTCGAAGCACCTGAATCCACATACCATACATCATCTTTTTGTGCTGCTTCAACATTTTCACACATGGCATTCACGACATGCTGCATAACAAACAACCTTTCATTATCCTCATTGTTTCTTCTTGAGGATGCATAGCTGTTCTGCTGCACTTTCCCATTTCGCATGTCAGCCTGCTTCTTATAACATTCTGCCTGCACATGTCCAGGCTTACCACAATAAAAGCATTCACGTGCATCATTATACTGCCTTTGCCAATTTACACGTCCTCTTTGACTCCCCCTGCCACCTGTGTGTTGTTGATATTGTTGTTGTGTATTCTGGGACTGTTGTTGTTACTGCTGCTGGCCATAATTATGATTACCTGTTCGGCCACCTCCTTGACCGAGTCCACGGCCTCCTCTACCTCGTCCTCTTCCTGAACTTGTGTAGAAGGTCTGTTGCTTTGAAGTGTTTTTGTTTTGTGAAGACTGTTGGTCTTCACCCAAGCTCTTCTCTTCTATAATCAGCATATAGTCACCAAATCTGTAAAGTTGGGAATGTTTTCCCGAGTCTGAATAGACGTCTTGAACGCCTTGTATTGTGGCCCGAGACCACGTAGACAGACTTCCACCTTATCATCATCATCTACTGAAACACCAATAGATGCAAGGGATTTTTCTTCAATGCATAGTCATTCACAGACATGCTCTTTTTCTCCACAGTATGAAGTTCATTCTTCAACTATATCTTACGTGCCTTGGTATTTGTTTCATAGAGCTTTACCAAGGTGTCCCACGCCTCCTTGGGGGACTTGGCATCCTGAATGTGCCCAATCATGGTGTCCTGTATACTAATGGGGAGAGCCAATACATAACCTTTCTGGCTCCTTGGTTCCAGTCTTTAAACTCTTTCACATCTGCAGCAGCAGTCGGATTGAATCCGGTATCTCCGGTGCCTCTTCATGCTCACCTTCTAGTCCCAATAGCCCTTTCCCATCAGGAAATTCGTCAACCTGAACCTCCAAGCATGGAAGTTATTCTTATCAAGCTTCTCAGCCACAATCTAGGTTATGCCATCATTTGACATCTTGCCAGACACACAATATTATGAAAAATAGCACTCTGGTTTGTCCTGCACAAACTGCTGTATTTCTGCAGCGGTACTGTAGTACACTCAAATGTTATAGCCAGTGACCTCAATGTGCATACATACACCCAATGGCAACTGTTAACCTCCTTGCAGCACACAGAGTGTCTGCACAGTCAATCTGTCTTCCTGCAGTTCTTAAAACAGAGTTCTGCAGAGAATCGATGACTTACCCGCAATGCTGGGAATCGCCTGCTTTCTGAAAAACGGAGGTCCAGACGCGCCCAAAACGCGTTTTCGGCCCAAAAAAATCTATCCAATAGGACGATATAGTTTCCCTATAGCTTTACTCCCGCGAGACGAAGAAAGCTCCTCAATCAGAGATCGTTTGCCGGTGCCTCCTGTAGAGCTCCCGACAAGGGTGTAGTCACCAACACAGATAGGGAAGAGTAGTTGAAGCTCTTACCCTCGTACTGCTTCCTATGGTTCTCTTGCTTGCAGCTCAGCCCAAAGCATGAACGAGGCTCTGATACCATGAAAAGATGCAGGGGGGAAGAGAGCTTGAGCTCTTGCAAGCACACACACACTCACAAAACCCTAATAGAGAACACACAAGGAGAGAGGCTGAAAATCTTCTTCTTCTTCTATCAACACTCAACACACAATATACAAAGATAAGAGTACACAATATGAAAGGTACTCAACCAAATACATACACGGGTTCTCTATAGTGTGAACCCAACTAAATGAGCTGGCGCTATAACTATGCCAGTCTCTAGAATGGCTGTCACACTGTCATCCCACTGGCCGCATATCACCCAAGACCTCACCAACCATGCCAATGGTATAAGTGTGGGGCCTATCCCCCATGCAGGTCATCAGTGTCCACCGCCTCACTAGATGAGCTCGATATCTCAACATGGATGGATGGATGTGATGTGAATAGAGGTGATGAGATGTGAGGTGAATAGAGGTGATGAGATGTGATGTGAATCAGATAGATGTGAATGAATGGATGGATGGATGTGATGTGAATAGAGGTGATGAGATGTGAGGAGAATAGATGTGATGAGATGTGATTTGAATCAGATGGATGTGAATGAATGGATGGATGGATGTGATGTGAATAGAGGTGATGAGATGTGAGGTGAATAGATGTGATGTGAATCACAGAGATGTGAATGAATGGATGAGATGTCATGTCATGTGAATCAGGATGGAAATGAATGATATGGGATGTGAGTGGATGTATGTGAAATAATGGATGTGAATGTGTATATGAAGAATGGATGTGAATGTGTATGTGAAAGAATGGATGTGAATGTGTATGTGAAGAATGGATATGGATGTGTATGTGAAGAATGGATGTGAATGAGTATATGAAAGAATGGATGTGGATGAATGAGATGAGATGTGTATGAAAGAGATATGATGTGGATAGAAGTGATGTGATATAATGTGGATAGAATGTATATGATGGTATGGTTATGAGAATGTATGTGGTGGATATGAACGAATGAATGTGATGGATATGAATGAATGTGATGTGATGTAATGGAGATAGATGTGATGTGTGATGTGAACAAATATGATGTGATGAGATGTGGATATGGGTAGATGTGAGTGGATGAGATCAGATGCGGATAAATGAGAAAAGATGTGATGAGATGAAAAATGATGTGATGAGAATGGGAATACATATGAAATAAATGAGAATTAATGTGGAACAATATGGAAAGACGAGAGTTCGTTATAGAAATTGTATTTATGAGATGTTTTTAAATGACTATTTTATGTCAAGAATGCTGGGAAGCATTTTGACCGTCTTGTGAATGAGGTCGTGGAGACCTAATCTGATAAAGTTGCAACAGCTGACGGAGAGTCAATGGAGGACGTCTCGCGTAGCAAGGTCGACCGAGGTCTTGAGTGATTAGCCTCGGTTTGATTTAAATGGTGAGCTTCCGGTACGGTGGATGAGGGACCAAGGAAGCGGCATATGAGTGAAGTGCTAGGTAACCTACGAAGGATCCTAGAGGGTGCTGACCATACGGTGCTCGGGCTTCGAAGATACCTACACGTGCATCGTGGAAGATTTTGGAAACAAGGATTAAGAGTTGTTTTATGAATTCAGGCATGGATCTGGTTGATTGACCTTGCTGGTCCTCAACAACGGATGAGTCCATGGCTCTTTTATATGGATCTGTTGTGGTTGATCTTGTTGATCTTCAACCGGAGATTCCATTTTGATTTTTATAAGTGAAAATATTTTCGGTTTCTATGAGCTAGGAACTATCGAAAAGGCCCCTGACTGAGTGGATAGGTGGTGTGATGAGCGTTCTGGTTGCCAATGATGCCATAGGTACACTGATGAAGGAAAAATTGGAAATTAGGATTCAACCGGATATTTTGGAGGTTTATGATCAGTGATACTATAGTTTCATTAAAAGATTGTTTTAAAGACAGCTAAATCTGTGAAAAAGGCAATTTCATATTGGGTGTGTAAGTGGTATGACTAGTTCTAAGTTTGCATGAATATCCGGCTAGGGGGCCTGGGAACTCTTTTCCCTGGTACGCGAGACAAAACCTAACCAAATTCTTAATTGAATCCTATCACTACAGTGGTTGGGCGGTTGGCTAACCCACAGGACTAGATGGGGTTAGGCTGGACTGATGGATCCCTAAAATGAGACTCAATTCTGTTATGGTACGATAGATGAAGTAAATCCCGGATAAAATTATTCTATGGGAAAGAATCAACGGCTGTGCCTCTCAATGAGGAAAAAAGTGTTAGTCTCTATGATCCAAGTGCAATCTTTTCCTTGATTTGACTATGGGACTTATGGGTTCGGTCAGATCAGTTCAATTAGTGAACGCTTTTGACTACATTAGAGTAAAAATATCCTGGAGGAATCGCCCGTGCTTTCCGGGCGAGGGAAGTTTTTTCGGGCTCGTTTTTTTTTTGGAAGAACCGAGGGATTAGTCTCTTGTCCGGATATTCGTGGGCGAGGCCCTGAGTGAGGGACCCTGCCCCACACAAGAAGTCCTACTTCTGCTACTAGCACCCCTGAGTTCGTTGCACGTTGGGGATAGGGATCTCTCATATTGCGTGAAATGGGGCAATCATGGGGTCTCCAACTGCTATCATCAAAAAGCTACCTTAGCTAGAGCTCTACCTCAAGTGTTGCCCGTGAACTCCTAGGAAATTGCTCGCCTTGCCCCAACACCTGTGCTTCATAATGCACCTCAACATGGCCAAGAAGTGGCCCATAGAGGAATCCTTAGGGTGTGTGAAATGCCCTTACCACCCCGACCTACTGCCAAGAGTTGCACCAGTTCGTCAACTAACCCTAACGTAAATGGGAATGAGGGGGAAATTCTTGAAGTCCTTATCTATGAAACCCAAGAGCCTACAAGCCCACCCTCACAAAACTTTAGTCATTACATTATGGAGGGAGATCAAATGTACACCGTGTACTTAGCAGCCCTAACACCGCGGGCTAGAGACATGAATCAGATGACAATGTGACCACCCATATATTGCTATGATTGTGTTGGACCTCATCGAGTGGCTGATTGTCCTAACAAGAAGGGAATGGCAAGTATCTCTGCAAGTGCTCCTGCCCCCATGAACCCATTGTGTAGAGGGTGTGGTATTGATCACATGTATAAGGATTGTTTGGTAAGACCGGGAATGATGGGAAAGGCTAACAAAGATAATCCTAGCACCAACCTCAACCTGTTGAGTATTAGAGATGATCCGAGCAATCCCTCTCAATGTTGTGACAAGACTGCAAAACCAACATAGAGCCACAGCACATGCTACCTAACAGAGGCATCAACTTCACAAAACCAAGGCCAAGCAAGATCCCCTGAACAAGCACGAGCGACTAGGTGCTCAAGAAAGAAATCCACAAAGATTGTCAAGGGTGAAATCTGGGTGGTTATCAAAAGTGGTTCAGAAGACGACACTACAACTCACACATTGACTTCTTCATCCGAAGAGGAAGATTTGCTATGTGTTGCCACCCAAGCCAAGGAAACCTATTAACATGCACCAACTACCAAAAAGGCTCATTGAATATCCTAACCCCATTGAGGAAAAGGAGAGACTTTTGGCATCCCAAGAACTAGTCCAAGAATGCCAAGCGCAAGTAGAAGATGAACCTCCTACCGCCTACCTTGAGCCATGCCCATCAGTCTCAAACCTGAGAACCACTCAAGAAGCTTAGGTATATACTAGAGAGCTTCCGGACCAACCACCCCCACAAAGGTTAACATAAGCAACAACTTCCACTTCAGCAAGGAAATAGGGCGGCCGAATATCTTAGAAACCTGGAAGATGACCATTTTAGGGAAATGAGCACAAAAATCCCTATTCCTATCCCTTACACTCAAAAGAGCTTAAGACTAAGCCAAACCAACCTTCCTCATGAAAAAACCCCCATTCTAAGAGACATTGCAGGTCTCTCTTCCTTCCTCTCTTCTCAAGTACAAATTCCTATTGGCACTTTGCTCCAAAGTAGCCTAAGTCTATGGAATGATCTGAAGGATTGGATGGAAGGACGCCTCAGGGCAGGCATGCACCAAACCTTGCAGCCTGACAACTCTAATGAATGTGAGGAAGAAGAATTTCATATACCCCATAAGGTAACTGAGACCCCTACGGTAGCTCACATAGTACCTCGACGGTGATGAACTCAATGCAACCTTGCTAATAACCTTCGATGGCCTCCAAGTTATAGCAATCTTGGATGGATGAGCAGGAGTGAGGACGCCCTCAGGTTAGGCATGCACAAAACCTTGGAGCCTAAGAACTCTAATTAAATCGAGGAAGAAGAATTTTGTATACCCCATAAGGTAACTGAGACCCCTACAGTTCAATTGAATAAGCTCACATAGTACTTCGAAGGTGATGAACTCAATGCAACCTTGCCAATAACCTTTGATGGCCTCCAAGTTATAGCAATCTTGGATGGAGGAGCAGGAGTGAGCATTGCTACAAAACAATGCTGGGAAAAATAGGGAGCACCCACCTTGATGACACCACTTTGCTGGTTAAACTTGCTGATGGAGCCACAGCTAGATCCATTGATCTACTGAGGGATCTTAAGATTTAGATCCTGGGAACTACTTACCACCCACCACACCTTCGTGGTGATGAATTTTGGACATCAGCCAATCTCTTATGATTACATCCTTGGTAGATCATAAGAGACTAAAAAATGATTCATGATTTGGATACCGACCACATATACATTCGGCAAAAAGATGTAACATTCAAGATCAATCTACGAATGTGGAAGGTCCATCCCATAAGTGGCAGACCATTCACAGAGGACTCTATCACAACAACGCGATCCATTGCATTCCACCTGTGCCAAACATGCCATAAGACACTTGATGATGAAAGGGAGAGTGAGGGATGTGCACCACTTCCAAAGCTTGAAGACTTTGAGAATTGGATGCACTTGTACAAGGTTTTCTCTATGACAGATGGGCAAGAGATTACATCACTATACCTGCTCAGTTCAACATACCTACCCAATGTTGCCACCCAAGAACTTGAATAGGCTACTAGAGAAAATCCAATTAGGGGGTGCACACTCCCATTAAACGCACAAGCCTAAGGGGTCTTCCCAGATGATTGAGACACCCACTGGTTAAAGTACGTGGGGGAGGTGGAAGTGCATGACCACTTCAATGAAATGTGGCAAAAGGAGTTTGTCAATAGCTCTCTTTTGCGCCACTCTACCATTCGACAGCCAGCAAAACCCACTGAACCTAAACGAGACTCAAAAAGGCTTTGCCGCTCAGCATGCAAGGCATGCAACAACAAGAAGCTAGCACAAGCTGAAAAGGAACCCAAAAGGCTAGTCGATGAAGAAAGTGCTAAAGCTCAAGAGACCAGACAAGTGCCTAAACATTTCAAGACTTTCAAGATGGCCAACTGATTTGTCCAATATGATTCGGCTCAAAGGTTTGACAGTGGACAACCAAGGACCTCTTATGATGGTCTAGCTAAAGTCAAGGAGATAAATTTGGCAGGCGTGGGGGAAGACCCGAGGACCTGAGGTCGGTGTATATTAGTGAAGACCTCTCTATAGAGGAAGAGACTGAGCTTATCGCTCTACTGAGATAGAATTCCAGGATTGCTTTGCTTGGAAGTACACGGACATGAAAGATGTACCTCCAAAAGTGGTCCAGCATACCATTCCAATGGTTGATGGAGCCAAGCTGGTCAAACAACGGCGGGCATATCCGATGAACCCTAAATACTCCAAGATGGTTTGCAAAGAGATTAAGAGACTTATTGATGTTGGATTCATCTATGAAATTGAGCATACGGAGTGGGTATCACCTATCATCGTAATAGTGCACAAGAAGAATGGAAAAGTCGGAGTGCGTAGACCTCAAAAAGGTCAATGCCACTACCATGAGCAACCACTATCCCTTACCTTTCATCAATTATGTGCTCGAATGAGTAGCAAGGAAGCTTTGATTGATCCCAATAAGGACTAGCACAAAATAGCCTTTGCCACACCGACGAATGGGGCACATGCATACCGAGTCATGCCCTTCGGGGGCTGACCAATTCCCCCGGAACCTTCCAACGTATTATGTGTATGGCATAAAAGGAATATCTTTGGAAATTCCTTGAGGTCTTCATGGATGACCTTTGTATCAATTCCTCCTAGAAGGAGCACCTTGCATGTTTGTGAAAAGTGCAAGCTATACCATATCTCGTTGAACCCCCTCAAATGCCAATTTTGGGTTCAACATGGAGTGATCCTAGGACACATTGTCTCCAGGTAGGGAATCTCTACTAATGACAACAGTGTGGCTCATCCTAGAGCTTCCGCCACCTACAAACTTCAAAGGAGTCCAGCGCTTTATGGGACACGTCAACTACTATAAGTAATTCATTTTTATGTACGCTGATATTGCTCAACCTCTTTACGAACTCCTCACTGTCTTAGAGTGGACTGATGAATGCCAATGGGCTTACACTATGCTCAAAAAAGCCTTAGCAAGTGCTCCAACTCTCAAGTCCCTAAATTAGAAAATCATCTTTCATGTGCACATCGACACCTCAACTTTTTCTATAAGGTGTATGTTGGCCCAACCAGGAGAATAGAAGATGGATTTCCCCATTACTTTTGCCAACTGCCAACTTAACAAAGCTGAGAGAAACTACACTATGACCGAAAGAGAGGGACTAGCCATGGTCTACACTGTTAAGAAGTTGTGCCATTATCGTTTGGTGACTAAGTTTATTTTCTTCGTAGACCATCAAACCCTCCTGTACCTAGTAAAATAAGCCATGTATAACAAGCAAAATCACCCCATGGCTACTTATACTGCTCGAGTTTGACTTCACCATTATGAGAGGATGAGGAAGGGATCTCAGTATGTTCTCATAGAGCACATGTCAAGGATCCCCAATGGTGAACAACCCGATGGAAATAGAAGATGAATTACCAGATACTGCCCTATTCCAACTATGCTTGATTCCTCAATGGGGCAAGGAGGTGGCACATTTCTTAGCCAATGGCTTATCTGTAGATCCCCTCCTCAACAAATATCGTGCCCATTGCTTAATCAAACAAGTGGCCCCCTACCAACTCATTGCAGGCCAACTTTATAAGCAGGGGAAAGATAGAATCCTATGACGTTGTGTCCGAGAAGATGAGTATGTCTTCCTCCTTGAATAGGCTCACTCTACCTATGCTAGGGGGCACTTTGCAGCAAATATCATTTTTGGTAAGGTCCTCATGACTAGGTTATGGTGGCCCACTCTAATGCTGACTGATGCTACAGAATACGTCAAACAATGTGATAAGTGATGCCCCCTTGAGCTTGTCAGTGACAATGGGACACACTTCATTAATGAGGTAATCCGATTCCTCTTGCAAGAGTTTCTTGTCATTCACAGGAAGTCCTCCTCCTATTACCCACAAGAAAATGGCCAAGCAAAAATCACGAACAAAATTGTGTGTGCCATTCTGACCAAAATCGTGGAGGCCAACCCGCCACAATGATTGGGAACAAAAGTTGCCAGCTGCACTTTGGGCTTATAGAACTTCTTACAAGAAGGCAGAGCAACCAATGCTATGCCCTTTAGTTTAACTATGGTACTGAAGCGGTCATGCCCATGGAATTCTTAATCCCTAGCTTATGTGTCGTAGTGCAAGAAAAGCTCACTGGAAACGTCTTATGATGTTGCCTATTCGAGCTTGAAAAGCTTAATGAAACATGCCTTTTAGTAGTATACAGCATGATTGTCGAGAAGTTAAGGCGTAAACAATGGTTTGACGAGACCAACTTAAGGATAAACAAATGAATGACAGTGACATAGTCCTCTTATTCAGTACCAAGACACATAAAAAGAAGCTTAAGCTCAGAAGCCTAGGACCATTCCTAGTCACGAGAGATAACACCACAAGGCGCAATGTGCATCGAAACATTGAAAGGTGTGGAAATGGCTGGTTTGGATCCTCAAAAGATCCAACCATCCCCTTCGTCCATAGGCAACCAAAGCTCCTTATCCCCCATGTCAGCAACAAATTCACCAAACCACAAGTCTACAGAGGGTACAAGACAAATGTAGGCCCAAGCGCTCTCCATGAAGTTCCAATCCTCAATCAAACCTTAGTTGTACCCAAAACCAACTCTTGGCTGGATTACCAAACCTCTCCTATGAGTCCAACACTTCTACAAGGAAAATCATCATATTTGGATTCCCAAATCTCCCCAACCTCAACTTCCACCCCGTGTCACTTAGCAGTCCCCAACCCTTTAATGGAAACCCAAAAAAACATCCACTATAAAGATTGCCCAAGAAAAAGGAAAGCAGAAGCTTCACAATAACACTATAAGCTCCATGTTGCCACCTGACATAATTAATTACTGATATACCTTCAATGTCAACAACCCCCCCACCTATCATTGTGAGGCTGCAACAATAGAGTACTACAATGCTATCATCACATCCTTTAGTCTCAGGTACCTCCTTACCAACCGCATCAGAATCCCTCACTACCTCATCATTGTGCGAAATTGGAGTTGATTCCTTACTTTGGCAAATTGGGCACGCGGTCAGTGTACAAAACCCATAATGGGGTGCTGGCAACATAGCCTTTGGGTACAAAACCTGCTTCAAGGTACCCACCCCAAACTTATATATATATATATATATATGCCACAAGCGTTCCAAATTTTTCACGGTCGTTCCAGAACTGCCCCAGCTGTTCCAACCTACCCAGGACTTGCCATGCCCATTCAAAGTTTGCCACCACAGTCATTCCAAAAATGACCGGCCATTCCTTTCTAATTTAAGAGAACGCCCATTCCCTTCTTCAATTTGGAAGCCCACGCCCATTCGCTCTTGATTTGCTGATGCCACGGCCGTTCTCTAGCCTTGCTGTTAGCCATTCCTTTTTTATTGCGTGAGAGAACGCCCGTTCCATTTTGTTTTTTGGAAGCCCGCGGCCGTTCCACTGGTGTTTTCGTGCCCATTTGCTTCCACTATCCAACTGCCCCATAACCATTTGTTTCAATTGCCACCATGACCATTCCCTGCAAATTCCATGGCCGTTCCCTAGACTTGCCATGGTCGTTTCCTTCTGACAAACCTATAAATAAGGGCCCCACCCCCTCATTTCCTCACTTTCAGCTCTTCCTCTACCAAACTATTGCCAATTTTTCTCTTGAGCTTTCACACTCACCAACCAGCCTCCACAGCACCATGTCTGACACATCCGACTCCTCCAGGGAAGTTCTCCATCACACCTCTATCCAGAGAAAGCGACCTATGGGTGGCCGCTTCGAGGAGTATGCCAAGGACCTAACCTAGCTTTCTCATCTGGGTGAGGCTCTCATGAGGTAGGTCAATGGCCATATAGTCCATTTCCTCATGAAGAACAACCACAAAGTGGAGCATAAGCTCCTTTATTCCACTAGGCCATGTTACAGGGCCATAGCCTTAGACCCCGTTGTGGTGCAGAAGCTAGAGCAGCTTGCCCTGGGCAGACTGCCAACCTTGGAGCCATCGAGGCCCGACCTCTACAATGCCTTATACTTCATAGAAACCTATGAGCTGCATATAGTCTGTTCTAACCTCCATGGGAAGTTGGCCCGCCACATTGCTGACCCGAGTACTTTATTACGCAGTCGGGTGGGAGGAGTTGCCTCGCGCAATCCAGCTTAGCAGCTCGAACGTAGGAGTCACCTCTCTGCCCCCTCCATCAACTTCTCCCAACCCCCCACCAACAAAGAGGTAACACCAAGAGCATGTCATTCGCTAAATAGGCCCCTCATCCACCCAGCCCAGGCCTCGCACAAAAAGAGTCAACCAGGAAGGCATTGAAGAGGAGGAAGAGTGCTAGAAGCAAGACTTTTTCAATAGGAATTTATTTGAGACACCACCTCCTGACCTCTTTGCCCCACATGCCTTCATTCGTAGAGGCAAGCCCTTCTTTCCCTAGTGCAGTACTACAGAATACCATGAACACTCTCTGTTGGGTGCACTCAGGAAGTTTCTGTTCCAGCCAACAAGCATATGCAGAAAGTGTTCTGCGGCCCACAGAGACATGCAAAATTTCACACTCCGATTCTCACACATGGCCAGAGAGCTCATAACTCAGATGACGGATTTCATCTACCGTTAGCAAGAGGTGGCACAAGTTTCTCAATGTGAGAGATGCTCTTGGTGGCCAAGGCCCAAGGTGCCTAGTGTCTAAGGATTTATACCAAACCAACCTATTATACATGCAACTCCAGGCAAAATTTGATGAGTAGACACAGCAGCTAGGGCATTCCCTTGCTCGCTCCTGTTTTTCGAGGTCCAAAGTCCCTTGTCCAGTGCTTGGATGGTCTTTGCTTTCACTCGTACTATCAAAGACAATCATCGTTTGACTCCACTCATCAGCAGTATTGGCCAATGGGTCCAACCTTACAAGCGAAGGAGCTTCCTGAGAGTTTGCTTTGTCGAAAAGAGGGTTATTTTGCACCAATCTACTCGATTGTAGGTGCATGGAAATATAGAACTGTTGTGCAAAACCCCTCTGTAAAAAAATTTTGGGCAATGGAACGATCGTATGCTTTGGAACAAACGAGAATACGCTCTCAAAATGTGAAACAAACGGGCGTACCCTTCACAGGGAGAGAAGGAATAGAAGTTCACTTCCAGAATGAAAAGGGAACGGGCGTACGCTTCTCAAGGAGAGAAAGAATGGACGTTCTCTTATGAAATGGGATGGTGTGCACTTTGGAGATGAAAGAAGGAATGGACATTCGCTCAATAGAAGAAGGGAATGGGAGTTCCAATCATTCACGGCCAGAGTGGAACGGGC
This sequence comes from Cibotium barometz, assembly GCF_041138505.1. Classification (NCBI taxonomy): domain Eukaryota; kingdom Viridiplantae; phylum Streptophyta; class Polypodiopsida; order Cyatheales; family Cibotiaceae; genus Cibotium; species Cibotium barometz. The sequence continues at coordinate 12,285,141 of NC_141052.1, read as the reverse complement.
GTTCGCTTCAAAATGAGAAGGGAACGAGCGTACGCTTCTTAGTAGGGAGATAAGGAACAGATGTTTTCTCTCAAGGAAAGAAAGGAACGAGCATTCACTTCCAAAATTTGAACATAGAAGGAAAGCCATGGTTGTGCACTTGCGATTGAACTCTGGAACGAGCATTCGCTTTGAGATGAGGAGCAAATGGGCGTGGCACATTCGAAATGGCCGCAACACTTTAGGAACGGTCGTGGCACTGTCAGCTCTGGGAAATTTTCAAGATTTGTCTAAGGATTTATAAGTGCAGGTCTAACAGTCCCCCAGAATATTCTCTGACAGTATAGTTACACCCCCTAGATTGAATGCGATTCAATGAAATTTATGCTCAATTTAATGTTGCTCAATTTAATGCAATTATTCCTATTTTAATGCATCTCCCACATTTAGGTAGAAAATCTTGCTAGATTTTGTCAACAGCATAAGGGAACAAGCATGGCACATGTGCCACAGCCGTGTCTTGATAAGCAAATAGGCGTTCACTTCTCAGAACACCCAAGCAGAATGCAGTTTCGCGTGGTTTTTTCCTCAATCACCTACAGATTCAAGTGTTTTCCCAGTGTTTTTTTTTGTGTTTTTATTTCAATAGGGAGCTAGAGATAATCTCCAGCTATCTATTGGTTCCTATAATGTGTGATTAAAACTAACAAATTGAGATTAATTTATAAATTAAGCCAGAATGCAAACTTAACAAAAAAAGCATAGAAAATTAAGGTTTTGCATGAATGCTAAGGGAAAATGTGAGAGCACTCCCTTGATTCTCCCACTCTCAGTGAAGACTTGAATGCTCGAATAACTTTGAATGCTCTGGGTAATCACCGTTCAAAAACAAAACAAAACAAGATTAAACAACCACTCCAATCAGGCTAATCAAAGGCACTAGCAAATGAAGCATTCCCTAGCAACGATGCCAAGATGTTATGGATAACATGGTACCTTGCACACAAGAGAGAGAGAAGATAAGAAAGATGCATGCAAGATTCAAGTCCGGAGAGTTGCACTTGGCCAACCCTATGAGGGTTAACTCCTCGATGTGAACGCACTAGGGGCTCACTCCACCTCTTCCTGTGTCACCCAAGAAGAGATCCAAAGGCTAGGTATAGAGCAAGAAGGAGGGAGCTATGGACAGCTCAACATCTACTTCATGCAACTAGCATGCAAAAGGGACATGGTAGATAGAAAAGAGAAGGTAAAAGAAGAGGAGAAAGGAGAGCATTACCATCCCTACTTACATACACCAACAATACAACATGCAAGCAAACAAGAACATACGCTAACATGCAACCACAAGCTTAAATAAAAAGAGAGAGAGAAGGCAAACTCAAGTGAGACAAATGGGATTGTCCCTTTTCATATTCCATAAAATGATTTATATACATGAGCTCATAATTGCAATGTTCGGCCGCCCATTTACAATTAGGGGCCCAAAACTAGTCTTCCTAGTTTCTCTAGCTCTATGTGCATCTATTCCTCATGACCAACATTACACAAGTTGTAAGTTTGGTCATCCCATGTCACTTTTACAATGAGTTATTTGTGTGGTTACAAAAAGATAAATTACAAAGGCGTAGCAACGCACAAGGTAATGTTAACTAGAGTGGTTAATAGTAGAACATAACCTATAAGAGAACTCTCTCTCTCTCTCTCTCTCTCTCTCTCTCTCTCTCTCTCTCTCTCTCTCTCTCTCTCTCTCTCCATCTTTCCTCATTTACTCTCATCACATCTCATCCCTTCACATCCCATATCATTCATTTACATCCGATTCATATGACATCACATCTCATTCACTCACATCGACATTTCCTCCTTTCACATACACATCCACATCCATTCTTTCACATACACACCCATATCCATTCTTCCACATACACATTCACATTCATACTTCCACATACACATCCACATTCATTCTTCCACATACACATCCACATTCATACTACATACACATCCACATCCACATCCATTCTTCCACATACACATCCACATTCATACTTCCACATACACATCCATATCCATACATACACATCCACATCCATTCTTCCACATACACATCCACATTCATACTTCCACAGACACATCCACATTCATTCTTCCACATACACATCCACGCTCATTCTTCCACATTCATATTTCCATATACACATCCACATCCATTCTTCCACATACACATCGATATCCATACATACACATCCACATCCATTCTTTCACATACACATCCACATTCATACTTTCACATATACATCCATATTCATACATACATATCCACATCCATTCTTCCACATACACATCCACATTCATACTTCCACATATATATCCATATCCTTTCTTCCACATACACATCCACATCCATTCTTCTTACATCTCATCTTATCATATCCTATTTTCATCTTATCACATCCTATCACATGCTATTTCCATTTAATAGCTTTTTCTAGGTTGATCCCGATAATGGAACTTTTTCTAAATTTTTACCAATTACTTGGCCTAATTAAAGGTTCTTTTTCTCAACAATTAGTTCCATATTCATTCTCAATTTCTCAAATGAACTATATTCAATATTTCTCTTTTGGAATTGAAGAATTCATGGGATTTACACAAATCAATTCTACCCATATTTCCACTTTGATAAGTAAACATAAATTAAATTATACTAAAATTTCCTCTTCTTCCCATTTAGTTTCTTGGATCTCAAATACCATGGAAATTCCTCTTTTTGCATTTAATTAATTGCATTTCAATGTCATGGGTATTCCTCTTTTATTCATAAAGTAATTTCATCTAAAATAAAATACCCATAAATTCAATATGCTAGGAATTTCTCTTTTCCCATCTAAATGATGAAATTCCAAATGTCAAAGGAATTCCTCTTTTAACATTTAAATATTTCTCATAGATAAAAACAATTTATCTAAGTTTCATCTTTGAATTTAATTAAAATATTCAGTAATTCCAATATGCTAGGAGTTCCTCTTTTCCCATCTCAATGATGGAATTCCAAATGTCATAGGAATTCCTCTTTTAACATTTAAATATTTCTCAAAGATAAAATAAATTTATCTAAATTTCATTTTTAAATTTAATTAAAATATTCATTAATTCCAATATGCTAGGAATTTCTCTTTTCCCATCTCAATGATGGAATTCCAAATGTCATAGGAATTTCTCTTTTAACATTAAAATACTTCTCATAGATAAAATAAATTTATCTCAATTTTATCTTTATACTAAATTAAAATGTTCATTAATTCCAATATGCTAGGAATTTCTCTTTTCCCATCTCAATGATGGAATTCCAAATGTCATAGGAATTCCTCTTTTAACATTTAAATATTTCCCATAGATTTAAAAAATTATCTAAATTTTATCTTTGAATTTAATTAATATGTTCATTAATTCCAATATGCTAGAAATTTCTCTTTTCCCATCTCAATGATGGAATTCCAAATGTCATAGGAATTCCTCTTTAAACATTTAAATATTTCTCATAGATAAAATAAATTTATCTAAATTTCATCTTTGAATTTAATTAAAGTGTTCATTAATTCCAATATGCTAGGAATTTCTCTTTTCCCATCTCAATGATGGAATTCCAAATGTCATACGAATTCCTCTTTTAACATTAAAATATTTCTCATAGATAAAATAAATTTATCTAAATTTCATGTTTGAATTTAATTAAAATGTTCATTAATTCCAATATGCTAGGAATTTCTTTTTTCTAATCTCAATGATGGAGTTCCAAATGTCATAGGAATTCCTCTTTTTACATTTAAATATTTCTCATAGATAAAGTAAATTTATCTAAATTTTATCTATGAATTTAATTAAAATGTTCATTAATTCCAATATGCTAGGAGTTTCTCTCTTCCCATCTCAATGATGGAATTCCAAATGTCATAGGAATTCCTCTTTTAACATTAAAAATGAATTACTAGAAATTTCTCTTTTGCTAATTACTATTTATGCATAAACATAAAAATTAAATTTTCCATGATTATAATGAGAATAATTCAATTAATCTAAGATGATTAATCCTAGAATATGGTAGGAAGTCCTCTTTTTATATTATGAATGAAAATGATTTATGTGTTTATTTTTTAAAATTTTTACCATAGCTCCGCTGCTATTACTGGTAATTCTCAATAAATTTGAAAGAATAAAGTTTAGTGTTATTCATGTGATTACAATAACCACTAATTGGATCATTATCCAATTATGGATTGATTCTTAATTTTACCATAAATTAAATAGCATAAAAGTATTAAAAAGCTATTATTTTGGCCTCCAATTAGACAAGCATAGAAATTACTTTTAGATTAGAGAAATGCTTCATGAGAAGCTTCATTTGAATTGAGAATAGGTCATAGGAATGACCATTCCTTGGGGGGGGGAGAGAAATGCTTAAAAACCATTATAAATTAAGCATAAATAGAAATTTATGTATTTCTTCATTCCAATACTATTAAAGAACTTCAATAGTATTCAAAAGCCATTCAAATTAATGCTTATCCTCAAGCTTGAGAGGGGTTGAGAAGAGAAACATTTGGATATTTAAGAAAAAGAAGACAATAATCCCCACTTTACCTCCTAAATTACTTGATTCTTTGATCACACTAGAGGCCCCCAAACCAATCATTTGTTTGGTATGTTGTTGGAGTCACCATGAAGAGAGAGAGAAGTTCCAATCTCTTCAATTTGTAGAAGATTGATAGTTATAGCATTTCACTCCCTTGTTTAAGGGTGGAACTTCTAAAGTTGAATTCCAAGGGATTGAGTTCCGGGAAAAGGACATTTCTTCCATTCTGAAACTTCCCATATCCTGGGCTTGACCCTTATATCTCTTAGACAGTGGAAGGTTGGAATCACCTTCTTGAGCTAAAAACCCTTTGAAAGGTGATGGTGCTGGCTTTGGCGGAACCTTGACATCAAAGGCCTTGGCGAAATCCTTCGCCATCCGCACTACTTCGGCCATGGAAACTCGCTTGGCATTCTTCACACTAGGATATTCAAAGGTTCGTTCAGCCCCCGAATGAACCTGGCCATCAACTGTTCTTCATCCAGTGGTGGCAAGTATTAGAGGAGGAGGGCGAACACTTTTGGTGATATACTTTAATAGTTCTGCTCCCCTGGGTTAACTCTAAGAATTCGTTCATCTTTGTTTCCAAAAAGCTGGGAGGACAGAATCTCTTCCTTAGGTAAATTTTGAGATCATTCTATGTCTCAGTGTTTCGATGTTTCGATCCACACGGTTTGTCTCGCAATGGTTTCTCCATGCTACTCTGGCTATCTCTACTATCTTCAGCCTTGCAAGAGCCATTTTTCTCTTTTCATTGTACTCGGTGACATCGAAGTACTCTTCCATTGCTTCGATCCACTTCTCCACAATCTTGCCCAAGTTTTCTCCTTCACCCTTAAAAGGTCTAGGTTGCGATCTATGAAGAGTTTTACGAACATCCAAGTCGATCTCTTCCTTATCGAGTTGTGGGGGTTATCATTCCTACCACGACAACCTCGATCCATGATCCTATCAATATGAAAATTCTTGTTAAGTCCTTTTATTTACAATTCAATCTGACCTTAGATCCAACTGATTCTGGGGTTCTTTAGATTGGTCAGCTCTCCACAAAATCATGGGATAAAGATCCCTTATATAGAACTCATTATCAGATAACAATTTATTCAGAACATATCATTCATATTCTTAACACAATAATGGTCCATCAGACCAAAAATTCCATCTGAACATTCCTCCATGGAAGTTTCAGTTATGCAAGTTTTTAATTTGTCATCCCTTAACTTGATCCACCGGTTCAAGTGTTAATAGTAGCAATCTGACAACACAATCCACTAATCTCATATTGATTTGCTAAAGTCATTATCATCATTCCAGTTACGAACATCATCATAGGGACTCGTCCCATTCATCCTCATTGTGGCTTTGCTCAACTTATCGCTTTTCAACCAAAATTCAGGAATAATCATTTTTCAATCAGAATCCAAATCAACTCATTAGTTCTCAACAGAGTTTTAAAATCATATCAACCACATTTGAATTCATCATCTGGATAGCATTTTTACTTATAATTTCAAGGTCTTAGATTTACTCGTATATACTGCCAATAAAGAGCTGCAGTTATACCCTCGGTATATACGGGTAGTCACGGTCCTTGGAATTATAAGGTAAATGCCATCATGTCTAGCAAGTCGGGGATTCCATACGATTGCGGTACTTCCATCTGAAGACCCATTCACCAATTTATGAATTTCAGTCTCAATATTGATTTGTATGAATTTCATCACACAATTACAACCTTTTACTATTGCTTCATAAATTTTTGACATTTTTGGCTTCTCGATTGATCCACTTTAGTCAATTCGCTCTGATACTAGCTAAAAGATCCCTGCCCCCTCCGCGTAACAGATTCGGGGGTGCTAGCAGTGGAAGTAGCACTTCTTGCGTGGGGCAGGATCCCTCACTCAGGGCCTCGCCCATGGATATTCGGACAAGAGACGTAGTCAGGGTCATTACTAACCAAACTGATCTGACCAAACCTGTGAGTCACTTGGTCAGATCAAGGAAGAAACTTGCACTTGGATCATAGAAACCTGTGAGTCACTTGGTCAGATCAAGGAAGAAACTTGCACTTGGATCATAGAAACCAACGCTTTTTTCCCCATCTCGAGAGAGGCACAGCCGTTGATTCATTTTCCATAGAACAATTACTATCATGGATTTACTTCATCTATCGTACTATAACAGAATTGAGTCTCATTTTACGGATCCATCAGTCCAGCCTCTAACCCCAGTCCCATGGGTTAGCCAATCGCCCAACCACTGTAGTGATGGGATCCAATTAGGAATTTGGTTAGGTTTTGTCCCAGGTACCAGGGAAAAGAGTTCCCAGGCCCCCTAGTCAAATATTCATGCAAATTTAATGCCACTCACACCACTTACACACCTAATATGAAATTACCTTTTTCACAAATTCAGCTATCTTTAAAACAATCATTTAATGAAACCATAGTGTCATTGATCATAATCCTCAAAATCTTCAGTTGAATCCTTATTTCTAATCATTCGTTCATCGGTGTATCTATGGCATCATTGGCAACCAGAACGCTCACCACCTATCCACTCAGAGGCCTTTTTGGTAGTTCCTAGCTTATAGTAGTAACTGGCAATATATTCACATATCAAAAATGGAATCTCCATGTTCAAGATCAGCAAGATCAACCAACAGATCCATATAAAAGAGCCATGGACTCTTCCGTTGAGGACCAGCAAGGTCAATCAACCAGATCCATGCCCGAATTTAGAAAATAACTCTTACTCCTTGTTCCAATATCTTCCACAATGCACGTGTGGGTATCTTTGGTGACCCAGAGCCCGAGCATCATATGGTCAACACCCTCTAGGATCCTTCGCAGGTGACCTAGCGCTTCACTCATAGGGCGCTTCCTTGGTCCCTCATCCACCGTATCAAAAGCTCGCCATTTAAATCGTGGTCAAGACCTCGACCAACCTTGCTACGCGAGATGTCCTCCATTGACTCTCCGTCTCAGCTGTTGCAACTTTATCAGTTAGGTCTCCACGACCTCATTCTCAAGACGGTCAAAATGCTTTCCCAGCATTATTGACATAAAACACTCATTTAAAAACAGGTCATAAATATAGTTTCTATAATGAACTCTCGTCTTTCACATTGTTCCACATCTGTCCACATTACTTAATCCATATCCAATTCATATGTATTCCTATTCTCATCCAACACATCATTTTTCATCTTATCACATCTTTCCTCATTTACCCTCATCACATCTCATCCCTTCACATCACATATCATTCATTTACATCCGATTCATATGACATCACATCTCATTCACTCACATCGACATTACCTCCTTTCACATACACATCCACATCCATTCTTTCACATACACATCCACATCCATTCTTTCACATACACATCCATATCCATTCTATTCCACATACATATCCACATTCATTCTTCCACATACACATCCACATTCATACTTCCACATACACATCCGCATTCATTCTTCCACATACACATCCGCATTCATTCTTCCACATACACATCCACATCCATTCTTCCACATACACATCCACATCCATTCTTCCACATAAACATCCACATCCATAATTCCACATACACATCCATATCCATACATACACATACACATCCATTCTTCCACATACACATCCACATGCATTCTTCCACATACACATCCACATCCATACATACACATCCACATCCATTCTTCCACACACATCCACATCCACATTCATACTTCCACATACACATCCACATTCATACTTCCACATACACATCCACATCCATTCTTCCACACACATCCACATCCACATTCATACTTCCACATACACATCCACATTCATACTTCCACATACACATCCATATCCATACATACACATCCACATCCATATTCATACTTCCACATACACATCCACATCCATTCTTCCACATACACATCCACGTCCATTCTTCTTACATCTCATCTTATCATATCCTATTTTCATCTTATCACATCCTATCACATGCTATTCCCATTTAATAGCTTTTTCTAGGTTGATCCCGATAATGGGACTTTTTCTAAATTTCTCCCAATTGCTTGGCTTAATTAAAGGTTATTTTTCTCGACGATTAGTTCCATATTCATTCTCAATTTCTCAAATGAATTATATTCAATACTCCTCTTTTGGAATATAAGAATTCATGGGATTTACAGAAATCAATTCTACCTATATTTCCACTTTTTTTGATAAGTAAACATAAATTAAATTATACTAAAATTTCCTCTTCTTCCCATTTAATTTCTTGGATCTCAAATACCATGGGAATTCCTCTTTTTGCATTTAATTAATTGCATTTCAATGTCATGGGTATTCCTCTTTTATTCATAAAGTAATTTCATCTAAAATAAAATACCCATAAATTCAATATGCTAGGAATTTCTCTTTTCCCATCTAAATGATGGAATTCCAAATGTCATAGGAACTCCTCTTTTAACATTTAAATAGTTCTCATAGATAAAATAAGTTTATCTAAGTTTCATCTTTGAATTAAATTAAAATATTCATTAATTCCAATATGTTAGGAATTCCTCTTTTCCCATCTCAATGATGGAATTCCTCTTTTAACATTGAAATATTTCTCATAGATAAAATAAATTTATCTACATTTCATCTTTGAATTTAATTAAAATGTTCATTAATTCTAATATTCTAGGAATTTCTCATTTTCCATCTCAATGATGGAATTCCAAATGTCATAGGAATTTCTCTTTTAACATTTAAATATTTCTCATAGATAAAATAAATTTATCTAAATTTCATCTTTGAATTTAATTAAAATGTTCATTAATTCCAATATGCTAGGAATTTCTCTTTTGCCATCTCAATGATGGAATTCCAAATGTCATAGGAATTCCTCTTTTAACATTTAAATATTTCTCATCGATAAAATAAATTTATCTAAATTTCATCTTTGAATTTATTAAAATTGTTCATTAATTCCAATATGCTAGGAATTTCTCTTTTCCTCAACGATAGAATTCCAAATGTCATACGAATTCCTCTTTTAACATTAAAATATTTCTCATAGATAAAATAAATTTATCTAAATTTTATCTTTGAATTTAATTATAAAGTGTTCATCAATTCCAATATGCTAGGAATTTCTCTTTTCCCATCTCAATGATGGAATTCCAAATGTCATACGAATTTCTCTTTTAACATTAAAATATTTCTCATAGATAAAATAAATTTATCTAAATTTCATCTTTGAATTTAATTATAAAGTGTTCATCAATTCCAATATGCTAGGAATTTCTCTTTTCCCATCTCAATGATGGAATTCCAAATGTCATAGGAATTCCTCTTTTAACATTAAAATATTTCTCATAGATAAACTAAATTTATCTAAATTTCATCTTTGAATTTATTTAAATTATTTCTCATAGATAAAATAAATTTATCTAAATTTCATCTCTGAATTTAATTAAAATGTTCATTAATTCTAATATGCTAGGAATTTCTCTTTTCCCATCTCAATGATGGAATTCCAAATGTCATAGTAGGAATTCCTCTTTTAACATTAAAATATTTCTCATAGATAAAATAAATTTATCTAAATTTTATCTTTGAATTTAATTAAAATGTTCATTAATTCCAATATGCTAGGAATTTCTCTTTTTCCATCTCAATGATGGAATTCTAAATGTCGTAGGAATTCCTCTTTTAACATTAAAATATTTCTTATGGATAAATTAAATTTATCTAAATTTCATCTTTGAATTTAATTAAAATGTTCATTAATTCCAATATGCTAGGAATTTCTCTTTTCCCATCTCAATGATGGAATTCCAAATGTCATAGGAATTCCTCTTTTAACATTAAAAATATTCTCATATATAAAATAAATTTATCTAAATTTCATCTTTGAATTTAATTAAAATATTCATTAATTCTAATATTCTAGGAATTTCTCTTTTCCCATCTCAATGATGGAATTTCAAATGTCATAGAAATTCCTCCTTTAACATTAAAAATGAATTACTAGAAATTTCTCTTTTGCTAATTACTATTTATACATAAACATAAAAATCAAATTTTCCATGATTATAATGAGAATCATTCAGTTAATCTAGGATGATTAATCCTAGAATATGGTAGGAAGTCCTCTTTTCATATTATGAATGAAAATTATTTATGTGTTTATTTTTCAAAATTTTTACCATAGCTCCGCTGCTATTATTGATAATTCTCAATAAATTTGAAAGAATAAAGTTTAGTGTTATTCATGTGATTAGAATAACCACTAATTGAATCATTATTCAATTATGGATTGATTCTTAATTTTACCATAAATTAAATAGCATAAAAGTATTAAAAAGCCATTATTTTGGCCTCTAATTAGACAAGCATAGAAATTAGTTTTAGATTAGAGAAATGCTTCATGAGAAGCTTCATTTGAATTGTGAATAGGTCATAGGAATGACCATTCTTTGGGAGAGAGAGAGAGAGAAATGCTTAAAAACCATTATAAATTAAGCATAAATGAAAATTTATGTATTTCTTCATTCCAATACATTAAAGAACTTCAATAGTATTCAAAAGCCATTCAAATTAATGCTTCTCAAGCTTGAGAGGAGTTGAGAAGAGAAACATTTGGAGATTTAAGAAAAAGAAGACAATAATCCACACTTTACCTCCTAAATTACTTGATTCTTTGATCACAGTAGAGGCCCCCGACCAATCAATTGGTTTGGTATGTTGTTGGAGTCACCAAGGAAGATTGAAGAGAGAGAAACTCCAATCTCTTCAATTTGTAGAGGATTTTTAGAGGATAATAGAAAATATCATTATTTCAGTATAATATTGGCATGGTATAGTTCTCATATTTTTTACAAAGGGCTAAGGATCTATTTATAGGTCAGGGAGGCCTCTAACCAAGTCCAACTAGTTTCTAGAATTTTCGAGGTTCAGTTTGGCTGAATTTGGATAAGATTTGGACCTATTTTGGCTCCCTTTTGATTTGGTTTGATCTAGGAGAGAGGAGAGATACAAATATCACAATATTTTTGAGTTTAAAACTCCAGCACACAAGTGAAATATGCATCTCCTTGAAGAGCTTCCTTCTCCTTACCAAGGTGTCAAAATTGAATCATTATAGTCAAAATATCTCATTTTTTAGTAATACTCATAGTTTTTTACTAATAAACCTTGTCCTTAGTCAACTCTTCATCTTATGTAAGCATTTACTCATTTTTGGGGGTTTTTCTTTTATAAATTGGATTTATCTCCTCCCCACACTTGGATTGATCCTATTGGCCCATAGGAACCTTAATTGGATCATAATCCAAAAATTTTTAAAAATCTAGATCCTTAGGCTAAGGTCCTTTATACTTCTTTTCAATTAATTCCAAATGTACATTGGAAAGTTCTTTTTGAATTTCTGTTTCAAGGGAAACCATTTTAGACACTAGGAGGATTTTTATATTTAAAAATATCTCAATTTTGGATTACCTCTCTCTAGACATTCTCTCTCTAGACTAAAACATGGTAAAATAGAATCTTTCTTTTATTTCGAAGAGGGGAATAATTACAAGATCAGAAGGGGAGGTTCTTACACATGTACACCTCAAAAGCTAGAGGGAGGAATCTCACAGTGTCATATCATTCTGGCTTGGCTAATGGCTTCAACCTTCCAATGTTTGATGTGTTCATCATTCAAGGATCAAAATTATTCCCAATAATTTCACACAAACTAACCTTGTCATATTTCATAATTATATAAGTTTGTTCTTCCCACCCACCTCTAGAGGCATGAGCTACCAATCCCTTGAAAAGATATGGACCCCATCTCTAGAGGAGGCCTAGATCTAGAGCGATAAGTCATTAGAGAAAAGGTAGAAATAGCCTTTGTTGGGCCATATCTCCAAACCATATGGCTTTAGTTCCATATCTTAATGCCATGAGTTATCCACCTCTAATGCCTTGAGCTAAACTTAGAAACCATGTTGTGGCTTTTAAGCTACTAGATTAAGAGGAGATATTGATCTAGGGTGATATCCATAAAAGATATGGCTACATGTATATATCTTCATTCCACCTACCTTTGAAGAAGATATGGCCCAAGGGTTGTTTCTTCATACCCATATCTAGAGTCATAAGCTGCCAATCTCTTAAAAAGATATGGACCTTGAGCCATTTTTTAGAGCCATGCTAACACAGTCTAAGCTAGATTTGGCCATACATCCATTTCTTCATTCCCCCGGCCATGCAACTCTAGAGCCAAGAGATAAAGCCCTATCTAGTAGATGGAGGTTAATGGCTCTATGGCCATATCTTGAGACCTTGAGATTCCCACATTTACATGAGATATGCCTGCCTCTAATCAACTATTTATCTTGCCCCATCTCTAGAGGAGTCCTGGCTCTAGAACGATAAGTCATTAGAGAAAATGGAGAAATGGCCCTTGGGTCATGTCTCCAAACCATATGTATCTACTTCGATATCTCAATGCCATTAGTTACCTACCTCTAATGCCCAAAGCTAGACTTAGAGCCCATGTTGTGGCTCTGAAGTGATAACCCACTAGATTAAGAGCAGATCTTTCTTTAGGGTGATATCCATAAAAGATATGGCGACATGGACATATCTCAATTCCTTGAGCCACCTACCTTTGGAAGATATATGGCCCAAGGGTCATTTCTTCACACCCACCTCTAGAGTCAAGAGCTACCAAGATCTTGAAAAGATATGAACCTTGAGCCATTTTTTAAATCCATGCCTACACAATCTAAGCTATTGGACACAAAGCCATTTCTCCACCACCATGGCCTACAACTCTATCCCAAGAGCTAGAATCAAAGCCCTATATTATGGCTCCAAATCCCTATCCCCGATAGATGGGGAGAAATGACTATTTCTCTAGACCTTGAGATATTGTTTTAGAGAAATAAGTCATTAGGGAAAAGGGAGAAATGGCCCTTGGGCCATATCTCCAAACCATCTAGCTCTACTTCCATATCTTAATGCCATGAATTACCCACCCTTGAGATAGACTTAGAGCCCATGTTGTGGCTCTAAAATCATAACCCACTAGATTAAGAGGAGATATTTCTCTAGAGTGATATCCATAAAAAAGATATGGCTACATGTCCATACCTCCATTCCTTGAGCCACCTACCTTTGGAAGAGATATGGCCCAAGGGTCAGTTCTTCACACCCACTCTGGAGTCAAGAGCTACCAAGCTCTTGAAAAGATATGAACCTTGAGACATTTTTTAAAGCCATGCCTACACAATCTAAGCTATTGGCCATAGATCCATTTCTCCACTTCGATGGCCTGCAACTCTAGAGCCAAGAGCAAGCTAGAATCAAAGCCCTATATTGTGGCTCTAAAGCCCTATATTGTGGCTCTAAAGCCCTATCCCCAATAGATGGGGAGAAATGGCTATTTCTCTAGACCTTGAGATACATTTCTAGAGTAACAAGTCATTATTAGAGAAAAGTGAGAAATGGCCCTTGGGCCATATCTCCAAACCATATGGCTCTACTTACATATCTTAATGCCATGAATTACCCACCTCAAATTCCCTGAGATAGGCTTAGAACCCATGTTGTGGCTCTGAAACCATAACCCACTAGATTAAGAGGAGATATTTATCTAGGGTGATATCCATTAAAGATATGGCTACATGGCCATACCTCCATTCCTTGATCCACCTACCTTTAGAAGAGATATGGCCCAAGGGTCATTTCTTCAAACCCACATTTAGAGGCATGATCTATCATTCTCTTGAAAAGGTATATACCTTGAGCTATTTTATAGATCCATGGCTATACACTCTAAGATAGATGTGGCCATAAAGCAATTTCTCTACTACCATGGCGATTCAACTCGAGAGCCAAGAGCTAGATGTTAAGACCCATGTTGAGGCTCTAAAGCCCTATTCCCTAGTAGATAGAGAGAAATGGCTTCATGGGGAGATATTGCACTAGGTCTAAATCCTTAAAAGATATGGCTCTAGGGCTATATCTCCATACCTTGAGCTACATAACTCTAAAATATATGGCTATAGTCCATTAGAGCAAGAAAAGGTATTGCAAAAGATATGTCTATATGGCCATGTTTCCATACCTTGATCCACCTATCTGTAGAAAAGATATGGGCCTCAGGTCATTTCTTCACACCCAACTCTAGAGGCATGAGCTACCAATATCTTGAGGAGATATAGCTTTAGAACCATTTACTTAGAGCCATGTCTGATATAGCTTTTGACCCGTACCTATTGACAATATCTTGAGGAGATGTGGCTATGAAGTACTACTTATGAGATTGGGAGATATGGCTCTATTGCCATATCTTTACACTTTGAGCTTGCCATCCACTTCTTGAGGAGATATGACCCACCTCTAATTAACTATTTATCTTACCCTATCTCTAGAGGAGGCATGGCTCTAGAGCCATAATTTATTAGAGGAAAGAGAGACGTGGCCTTAGGGCCATAGCTCCAAATGATATGGCTTTATGGCCATATATCTATGCCATGAGCTATCGACATCTAGCACCCTGAGTGAGAATTAGAGCCCATTTTATGATTTTGAAGACAAAACCCGCTAGAGAAAGGGGAGATATTTCATTAGGGCCATATCCTTTAAATATATGTCTGTAGAGCCATGTTTTCATACCTTGAGTCACCTTTCTCTAAAGGAGATATAGCCATAGGGTCATTTCTCCACAGCCACCTCTAGAGGCATGAGCTACCAATATCTAGAGGAGATATGACCCTAGAGCCATGATTACAAAATCTAAGAGAGATATGGCCCTAGAGCCTTTTCTTTACTGCCATGCCATGCCTCTCTAAAGCAAAGAGCTAGACTTTAAGCATTGTGATGATTGAGAATGTGATGAAATTGATTGTGAGATAAGAATTTTTGTGTGATTTTGTTTGTAATGTTTTAGTGTGATTTTGTTTGCAATGTTTTAGTATGATTATTTAGAATGTGATGAAATCAGTTGTGAGAAAAACATTTTTATGTGATTTTAATGATGATTTGTAGGTATCATGGTTGCTAAAAGGAAACTTATATTTTGAACATATGTTGATTGTGTTTGTAAAGATGTCAAAAAGTGATATTTTGACTTCTTCAATCTCCAAGGTCACCAATAGATGCACAAGGTTCACCTATTTTTGGGTAGTCAAGATCTACAAGGATACACATAATATATTGATCTTGGGAAAGTGAAAGCACTTGAGGAGTCAATAGTGATAGGACATCTAAAGGTTCCATGCCTAAGTATTGAGGTGGCCGGTGATATAGTTTATAAGCTTGAACCTTTATCATATGACAAAGATCGCATGGTTACAAGTGGGATTGATAACATGTTATCAAAATTATCTTCATCATGAGTATAATAGATAGAGACCTTGATGTTGCCTTTGCATAAGTGCGTATATCCATTTCTTGCTCATAAGATAAGCATAAGTGGGTTGCCTCACAAGCATAGAATAGAGGTGGACATCAAGAGAATGATTGGGTATTGTTGTGTAATATTCCTCCCTCTAGCTTTTGAGATGTAAAGGTGTAAGAACCTCCCCTTCTGTTCTTGTAATCATTCCCCTCTCTGAAATGGAAGAAAGATCTTGTTTTACCCTATTTTGGCCTAGAGAGAGAAAATGTCTAGGGAGACGTAATTCAAAATTGAGATATATTTTGATATAAAAATTCTCCTAATGTCTAAAATGGATTCCCCTGAAACAGAAGTTCAAAATAAACTTTCCAATGTGCATTAGGAATTAATTGAAAATGTTATAAGGGACCTTAGCCTAAGGCCATATTTAAAAAAAATTAGATTATGGTCCAATTAAGGTTCTAATGGGCCAATTGGATTAATCCAAGTGTTGGGATAAGATAAATCCAAAGAATAAAAGAAAATAACCAAAAATGAGTAAATGCTCACATAAGATGAAGAGTTGACTGAGTACAAGGTTTATTAGTTAAAAATTAAGAGATATTACTAAAAAAATGAGATATTCTGGAGAAATGATGCATTTTTGATACCTTGGTAAGGAGAGGGGGGCCTTTGAGGTAGGTGCCTTTTTCACATGTTTGGATGGGTTTTTTAATTCAAAAAAATGTGATATTTTTACCTCTCCTCTCTCCTGCATCAAACTAAATAAAAAAGGGAGCCAAACTCGTCCAAATCTTATCCAAATTGAGTCAAACTGAAGCTGGAAAATTATAGAACCTAGTTGGACTTGGTTGGTAGCCTCCCTCACCTATAAATAGACCCTCATTCCTTTGTATTTTCATATTATAGCTATACCATGCCAGTATTATCTTAAAATAATCATATTTCTATTATCCCTTAAATTTTTCTCTCTCTTGGGAGCTTGGAGCTTCTCTCTCTCTCTCCAACAACTCTTGAAGTTGCTCTTCTCTTCTTGATGGACCAATTGATTGGTTGGGGGCTTCATTGCTAATAAAGAATCAAGCCAAACTTATTTATATGGTTTTTTCATATTATCTCAATGACTTTCTTCTTCTCAACCCCTCTCAAGCTTGAGAAGCTTTCAAAATGCTAGTTTTGATTCAAATCAAGCTTTCCCTAAGTTTCTTAATGTTTAATTATCATTAAGTTAATCTTTATGCTTAATTGTAATGCTTTCTTTAAGTAAATCTCTCTCTCTCTAAAAAAAAGTAGCCATCTTTATGGCTTAATCTCTTGGTAAAGGATGCTTCTCAATGATATTCTCTTAATTCAATCTAAACTCTAGGCTTGATGAGCTAGAGGATAAGAATTGATATTTTCATGATTTTGGATTAGTGAAAATAATGGTTAACCCTTTTTAGATTGTTTATGAGTAAAAAAAGATTACTTTAATTCATTCTAAATGAGAAAAGGATTATCCTAGTAAATTAAGAAAAAGGAATGTTTAAATTAACTTAATCTAGTGGAGTAATCATATTTATGTTTATAGTTATGAGGTTAAAATTATGATTTGAATACATAGTTTGATTTTAAGCATAAAAAAATAACTTCTATCATATTTTTATTACTATTCTTTCAGGAAAAATTGAGAATTATCAGTAATAGTAGCGAAGCTATGGTAGATTTTTCAGAAAATAATACATATCTTATTTTTATGCATAATGCTAAAAGAGGACTTCCTACCATATTCTAGGATTAGACATCCTATGCAAAAAGAATGATATAAGTTTTTAGTATTTATGCATAAATATTTAATTAAGAGAAAAGAGAAATTTTTGGTAAATTTATTTTTATGCAAAAAGAGGAATTCCCATGATATTCGAGATCCAAACAATTAAATGTTAAAAGAGGAATTTTTGGCATAATTCAAATTATGAGTATTTATCAAAAGTAAAATTTTGAGTATTATTATTTTTATGAGAAATATGGGTAGAATTGATTTTTGTAAATCCCATGAATCTTTTATTCAAAAAGAAGAATATTGAATATATCTTCATTGAGAAATTTGAGAAAGAATGTGAAAATATCCATCAAGAAAACTTGGATAATTCTTATTCATAAAAAGGAATCTAGAATCCCTGGGAGGATTGAGGATCTAATGAGTAAACGGAAGTTTAGAATTAGTTCTCATTAATGAAGCTTAAGGAATGAAAATACAATACATAAATGCTCTTTCTGAGTTTTTACTATTCCATTCTAATAAGGTTTATTTTCTCTTTTTTGTAAGATTCCTCCTCAGCTTAAATAATGAATAAGTTTTTACCTCAATCTTTTGTAATCGTTTCCTATTTCTGAATGCAAGAAAATATTATAACTCTCCTAATGTCTAAAATATAATCTCTAAAATAGAAATTTAAAATAAATTCTCTAATGTGCATTAGGAATCAATTAAAAATGTGTATGAAAGACCTTAGCCCAAGGGTCTAGATTTTCAGAAATTTTTGGATTATGGTCCAATTAAGGTTCCTATGGGCCAATAGGATTAATCCAAGTGTTGGGATGAGATAAATCTAAAGAATATAAGAAAATACCCAAAAATGAGTAAATGCTCACATAAGATGCAGAGTTGACTAAGTACAAGGTTTATTAGTTAAAAATTAAGAGATATTAGTAAAAAAAAATAAGATATTTAGAGAAAATGATTCATTTTTGACACCTCATCAGTAAAGGAGGGAATGCCACATCAAGGAGGCACCTTTTTCTTCATGATTACTTGAGTTTTTTAATCCAAAAAATGGGATATTTTCTCTCTCCTCTCTCCTAGACCAAATTGGATAAAAAAGGGAGCCAAACTAGTTCAAATCTTGTCCAAATTGAGTCAAACTAAAGCTGAAAAATTCTAGAACCCATTTGGACTTAGTTAGTGGCCTCCCTCCCTATAAATAGACACTCATTCCTTTCTATTCTCGTCTTTGAGCTATACCATGCCTATATTACATTAAAATAATCATATTTTCTATTATCCCTTAATTTTCCTCTACTTGTGGCGAGCTTGGAGCTTCTCTCTCTCTTCAACAACTCTTGGATTTCTCTTCTCCTCTTGCTAACCAATTGATTAGTTGGGGGCTTCACTACTAAGGAAAGAATCAAGCCAATCTTAGAGGTAAGAATGATTTTTATGGTTTTTTTAATTTTTCTCAATTACTTTCTTCTTCTCAACCCCTCTCAAGATTGAGAAGCTTTCTAAATGATTATTTTAATTCAATCAAGCTTTCCCTAAGAGTCTTAATATTTAATTAAGAGAAAGTTAATCTTTATGCTTATTTGTAATGCTTTCTTTAAGTAAATCTCTCTCTCAAAAGGAATAGTCATCTCTATGGCTAATTCTTTAACAAAAGAATGTTTCTCAAAGATAATTTCTTATTTTAAAACTAAACTCTAGGCTTGATGAGCTAGAGATTAAGAGAATGATATTTTCATAATTTTGTGCTATTAAAATAATGGTTAAATCTTTTAGATTGTTTATGAGTAGTTAAAAACTACTTAAACTCGTTCTAAATGAGAAATGGATTATCCTAACAAATTGGAAAAAGAGGAATGTTGAAATTAGCTTAATCTAGTGGGATAATCATAATTATATTTATAATTAAGATTAAAATTATGATTTACATTCATAGTTTAAATTTAAGCTTAAAAGTATAACTTCTATCATATTTTCATTACAAGATTTTATTCTTTTAGGAAATTTGAGAATTATTAGTAATAGCAGCGAAGCTATGGTAATTTTTTAAAAAAAAAATACATATCTTATTTTTATGCATAATACTAAAAGAGGAACTCCTACCATATTGTAGGTTTAGAAATTTAGAGCAAAAAGAATTATTTTAACCATATTTATGAAAGAATACCTTTTTGTATTTTTGCATAATTATTTAATTAAGAAAAAAAGAGAAATTTATGATAAAATTATTTTATGCATAAGAATTCTTAAATGATAAAATAAGAATTTCCATGACATTTGAAATTCAATCATTTAAATGCAAAAAGAGGAATTTTTGGCATATTCAAATTAATGGATATTTTTATTTAATTTAAAAAGATGAATTTTTGATAAATTTATTTTATGCATAAGAATTTTTAAATGAAAAAAGAGAAATTCCCATGACATTCGGAATTTAATCATTTAAATGCAAAAAGAAGAACTTTTGGCATATTTAAAAAAATGGATATTTGTATTTAAATAAAAAGATGAATTTTCATGGTATTTTAAGTAGAAAAAGGTTTAAATTAATTTTGATGCAAAAGAGAAATTTTCACCATATTTCACCTACAAAATTAGGGTATATTAATGTTGATAATTAAATTGGTGGAAAGAATATTCTTAGATATTTTTATGTGGATAAATCACCAAATTAATATATACCCAAAATTGGATTAGTGGAAGAAGAGCATTTTTATAAAAACCCAATATTCTCGTATAGAACTACTTCTTAATTCTATTGTGGTAAGGAAGGAATGAAATTCATAAAGCTAGAATTTTCCTTACGGTTAGAAGTTCAGTAGATTTTTATCTGAAGAAAATCCTTAGGAATAAAAGTTAGAAGTAAACTGAATAATTTTGGTTAGACCACGACTATGAGAATGGCGGCCAGTAAACTACTTGCCCATCTCTCGAATCTGAATCAAGCAAAACTCTCGAGACCAATTCCAAATCTTGACACAAAGAATAGACTATCGTTGAATTAGAGTAGTTTTTCCCTAACCAAAATCAGCAAGAATCAAGTTGGAAATTCAGTCAAATGATGGGTAGATTACCTTGATGAGGGATCAATGATTCTCATTAAGAAAATCTAGATTATGGAAAAAGGGTTTTTGTGGAACCAAACTCAAACCGGGAGTTCTACTTGCATAGAACCTCTGTTTTCTTTTAAAGGACTATTTTATGCCACAATGCTAGAGGAAGCATTTGGTATGTGATTAGCTAAGGAGAGACTTGTTGCAACAGCTAGTGATGGGGAGTCATCGAGGGACTTCGCTCGTATGGCAAAGCCTGCCAAGGTCTTGACCAACCTCGACATGGTTAAAATGCTGCACTTCCGGTATGATGGGTGAGGATCGACAAAGCGGTCCCTGAGTGAAGTTCTCGGCCGGACACCTAAGTAGGATCTTAGAGTGTTCTGACCAGATGAAGCACGGGCTCGTGGTTGCTAGAACACCCATGCGTACGTCAAGGAAGATAGGGATGAAGTGAAGGCAATTACTTTTGTGAACTAAATTTTGATATTAGATCTCGTTGGTTGACTAGCTGGTCTTCAACGAAGAGTCCGGATGATATATTTTTGTGAACTAAATTTTGATATTGGATCTCGTTGATTGACCAGCTGGTCTTCAACCAACAGAGAGTCCGGATGATATATTTTTGTGAACTAAATTTTGATATTGGATCTTGTTGATTGACCAGCTGGTCTTCAACAACAGAGAGTCCGGATGATATATTTTTGTAAAACAATGGACTCAATATTTTGGAGGATTATGATCAGTAATACTATGGTTTCGTTGAAAGATTGTTTTAAAGACAGCCGAATCTGTTAAAATGGCAATTTCATATTGGGTGTGTACGTGGTATGTCTACCTTAAATTTTAACAGCCGAATCTATTAAAATGGCAATTTTATATTGGGTGTGTACGTGGTATGTCTACCTTAAATTTTGCTTGAAGCGCCAGCTAGGGGGCCTGGAAACTCATTTCCTTGGTAACCGGGCAAAACATAACCAAATTTTTATAAAGGAATCCCACCAATACAGAACGTAACAAATTGCCAGTTCAGAGTCCTACCCTTGGGAATCTATGACGGAATCCTTGGAATGGATTGGCTCCATAAGAATCAAGCTGACATTCATTGTCACAATGGAACCATCTCTTTCCTTGACCTTCATGTGAATAAAGTTCAAGGAACTAGAATTTTCGGATCCCCAGTGCTGATTAGTCAAGGCTTCTAAATTGTTAAAAGGGATCAGAAAGAGACAAGCTATTTATGTTGTTAAGATGAATCCTATAGACATAAAATGCAAGGCTAAAGAACCAGAGTGGTTAAGTGAGTATGCAGATGTGTTCCCAGAAGAGCTGACTGAGATGCCTCCGACTCGCGAAGTAGATCATGAGATCGAGTTAATCCTCGAAGCTCAGCCCCAGTAGCCCAGCGTGCATACAAAATGCCAGTTCTTGAAGCCATAGAACTTAAGGAGCAGTTAAGACAACTGTTAGAGAAGGGATTCGTCAAACCCAGTGTTTCACCTTGGGTTGCGCCCGTTCTCTTTCAGAAGAAGAAAGATGAAATGTTAAGACTCTATATTGACTACAGAGGATTTAATCAGTTAACAATTAAGAATAAGTACCCTATCCCTAGGATCAATGAACTTCTGGATCGGTTAATTGGAACCCAAATATTCACGAAGATAGATCTCAAATCTGGGTACTACCAGATCAGAATCAAAGAACATGGATTGACTAATGCCCTGACAACGTTTAATTGTCTTATGCATGATATTCTCAAAGAATACTTGGATGATTTTGTTCTTGTCTTCTTTGATGACAACTTGGTGTACTCGAAGAAGGCTACAGATCATGAAGATCATGTGCGCAAGGTCCTGGAGATCCTAAGAAAGCACCAACTCTTTGCAAAAAAGAGCAAGTGTTCTTTCTCTGTTGACCTGGTGGAATACTTGGGATTCATAGTGTCTAAAGATGGGATTTCTCTTGACTTTACAAAGATCCAAGCAGTGGTAGAGTGGCCAGAACCCAAGACGGTAAAAGAAGTCTCAGGATTCCTAGGATTCATCGGATGGTATAGAATCTTTATACCCAGGTATGCTCAGATAGCATCTCCTTTAACTAACCTTCTCAAGAAGAGTGCCCTATTTTAGTGGACTCCTATGTGTCAGAGTGCCTTTGACAGCCTTAGTAACCAACCTTGTCCTTAAATTGCCAGATTTTACCAAACCTTTTGAGGTAGTTACTGATGCCAGTGGTTTTGCCTTAGGCAGTGCTCTTATGCAGGGAGGTCATGCAGTGGCCTATGAATCCAGAAAGCTCAGAACACATGAGAGAAATTATGCCGTCCATGACTTGGAGTTACTCTCAATAGTTTATGCTCTGAAGTTGTGGAGATATTATCTTTTGGGACTGAGGTTCACCTTGATGATAGATCATCAAAGTCTGAAGTGGATCTTCACCTAAAGGGATATCAACATGCATCAAAGGAGATGGATGTAGACCCTGTAAGGAATTCAATTTTGAAATCAAGTATCGAACAAAGAAAGAAAATGTGGTAGCAAATGCGCTCAGCAGAAAAGCCTCCTTGCTTGCAATTACAGTGGTGTCAAATCCATTGATCAGTGAAGCAAGGGAGAGAATCATGCAAGACAAATTCTTTGTTACCCTTCTGATGCAGGAAAGCAAGACTCCTCAGGAAATGAGTCAAGTTCTTGGGTACAAATTGGATGAAGGATGCATGTATTATAATCATCGAAGCATTCGGATGAGCCCTTTCAAAGCTCTGTATGGACAAGATTGCCTTACACCATTGACTTGGTCCGACCCATTAATCAGAGTCGAGATGTCTAGATAGATAGATGCTTGATGACATGGACCAGTAAATGCAATCAATCCATAAAGATATTAAGGCAGCCCAGGATAGGCAAAAGTAGTATGCAGATAAAAAGAGATCAGAGAGAGTGTTTGAAGAATCAGATATGGTCTTCATTCGAGTACGACCAAAAAGAATTTCCTTATCT
Organism: Cibotium barometz; assembly: GCF_041138505.1. NCBI lineage: Eukaryota > Viridiplantae > Streptophyta > Polypodiopsida > Cyatheales > Cibotiaceae > Cibotium > Cibotium barometz. The sequence goes on along the minus strand of NC_141052.1, from coordinate 12,261,326 downwards.
TTAGGGAAGTACAAGAAGCTCTCTCCTAGATACTGTGGATCATATGTTGTTATAAAGAAAGTAAGCGATTTAGCTTATAAACTTCTTCTCCCTCTCCATCTCAAGGTACATAATGTATTCCATGTCAGTTTTCTTAAGAAATATGTACCCAGTCCGAGTCACATGCTTGATGATGAACAATTGATTTCTCCGACTCAAGGCTTTCTCCGACTCAAGGCCAGATGGTACTCCAACCTGAAGAAATCCTTAACATTCGGGAGAAGGTTCTCAAGAGCAGAGTCCTCAGTTTTTAGTCAAGTGGAAGTTCTTCCCTTTAGAAGACGCCACCTGGGAGAAAGAAGAAGAGTTGGTAAAAGATTACCCCCACTTTGCGAGATGAGGACATCTCGCATTTTTCAAGTGGGAGAGGATGTAAGATTCCTCCTTAGCCTGAATAATGTGAATAAGCTTTTACCTCAATCCCTTGTAATCATTCCCTATTTCTGAATGCAAGAAAATATTATTTTTTCTTGTTTTTGCCTAGAGAGAAGAAATATTCTAGAGAGAGATAATTCAATATTGAGATATTTTTAGATATACAAATTCTCCTAATGTCTAAAATATAATTCCCTGAAACAGAAATTAAAAATAAATTCTCTAATGTGCATTAGGAAACAGAATTCAAAATAAATTCTCTAAATGTGTATTAAAGACCTTAGCCTAAGGGTTCAGATTTCTAGAAATTTTTGGATTATGGTCCAATTAAGGTTCCTATGGACCAATAGAATTAATCCAAGTGTTGGGATGAGATAAATCCAAAGAATAAAAGAAAATACCTAAAAATGATAAATTCTCACATAAGATGAAGAGTTGACTGAGTACAAGGTTTATTAGTTAAAAACTAAGAGATATTAGTAAAAAAATGAGATATTTAGAGGAAATGATACATTTTTGACACCTCAGTATTAAGGATGGAATGCCACATCAAGGACCTTTTTCTTCATGATTACTTGAATTTTTTAATCCAAGAATGGGATATTTTTCTCTCTCCTCTCTCCTGGACCAAACTGGATCAAAAAGGGAGCCAAACTAGTCCAAATCTTGTCCAAATTGAGTCAAATTGAAGCTAAAAAATTCTAGAACCCAGTTGGACTTGGTTAGTGGCCTCCCTCACCTATAAATACACCCTCATTCCTTTGTATTCTCATCTTTGAGCTATACTATGCCAGTATTACATTAAAATAATCATATTTCCTATTAGCCCTTAATTTTCCTCTACTTTTGGGGAGCTTGGAGCTTCTCTCTCTCCTCAACGACTCTTGGAGTTCTCTTCTCCTCTTTCTAACCAATTGATTGATTGGGGGCTTCACTACTAATAAGGAAAGAATCAAGCTAATCTCAGAGGTAAGAATGATTTTTATGGTTTTTTTAATTTTTCTCAATGACTTTCTTCTTCTCAACCCCTCTCAAGCTTGAGAATCTTTCTAAATGATTGTTTTAATTCAAATCAAGCTTTCTCTAAGAGTCTTAATATTTAATTAAAGAGAAAGTTAATCTTTATGCTTATTTGTAATTCTTTCTTTAAGTAAATCTCTCTCTCTCTCTTTAAAAGAATAGTCATCTCTATGGCTAATTCTTTAACAAAAGAATGTTTCATTAAAATAATGGTTAAATCTTTTAGATTGTTTATGAGTAGTTAAAAAACTACTCTAACTCATTCTAAATGAGAAATTGATTATCCTAACAAATTGGGAAAAGAGGAATATTGAAATTAGCTTAATCTGGTGGGATAATCATAATTATGTTTATAATTTTGGTTATAATTATGATTTAAATTCATAGTTTGAATTTAAGCTTAAAATTATAACTTCTATCATATTTTCATTACAAGCTTTTATTCTCTTAGGAAATTTGAAAATTATCACTAACAGCAGAGCGAAGCTATGGCAAATGTTTTTCAGAAAAAATACATATCTTATTTTTATGCATAATACTAAAAGAGGAACTCCCACCATATTGTAGGTTTAGAAATTTAGAGCAAAAAGAATGATTTTGACCATATTTATGAAAGAATACTTTTTGTATTTTTGCATAATTATTTAATTAAGAAAAAAAAGAATTTTATGATAAAATTATTTTATGCATAAGAATTTTTAAATGGTAAAATAGGAATTCCCATGACATTCGGAATTCAATCATTTAAATGCAAAAAGAGGAATTTTTGGCATATTCAAATTAATGGATATTTTTATTTAATTTAAAAATATAAATTTTTGATATATTTATTTTATGCATAAGAATTTTTAAGTTAAAAAAGAGGAATTCCCATGACATTCAAAATTCAATCATTTAAATGCAAAAAGAGGATTTTTTGGCATATTCAAAAAATGGATATTTGTATTTAATTAAAAAGAGAAATTTTCATGATATTTTAAGTAGAAAAATATTTAAATTAATTTTGATGACAAAAAAGAAATTTTCACCATAATTTCACCTAGAAAATTAGGTATATTAATGTTGATAATTAAATTGGTGGAAAGAATATTCTTAGACATGTGGATAAATCACCAAATTGATATATACCCAAAATTGGGTTAGTGGAAGAAGAGTATTTTTATAAAAACCCGATATTCTTGTATAGAACTACTTCTTAATTCTATTGTGGTTATTAGGAAGGAATGAAATTCATAAAGCTAGAATTTTCCTTACGGTTAGAAGTTCAGTAGATTTTTATCTGAAGAAAATCTTTAGGAATCAAAGTTAGAAGTAAACTGAATAATTTTGGCTAGACCACGACTGTGAGAATGGTGGCCAGTAAACTACTTGCCCATCTCTCAAATCTGAATCAAGCAAAAAACCTCGAGACCAATTCCAAATCTTGACACAAAGAATAGACTACCGTGTTGAATTAGCGTAATTTTCCCTTAACCGAAATTAACAAGAATCAAGTTGGAAATTCAGTCTCGTCAAATGATGGGTAGGTTACCCTGATGAGGGATCAATGATTCTCTTTAAAAAAATCTGGATTATGGGAAAAGGGTTTTGTGGAACCAAACTCGAACCAAGAATTCTACTTGCATAGAACCTCTATTTTCTCTATTTTCTTTTAAACGACTATTTTACGCGAGAATGCTAGAGAGGAAGCATTTGGTATGTGATTAACTAAGGAGTGACTCGTTGTGCAATAGTTGTTGGGGAGTTATCGAGGGACGTCGCTTGCCAGCAAAGCCTACTGAGGTCTTGACCAACCTTGGCATGGTTAAAATGGTGCGCTTCCGGTATGATGGGCGAGGACCAACGAAGCAGTCCCTAAGTGAAGTGCTAGGATACCTAAGTAGGATCCTAGAGGGTTCTGACCAGGTGATGCACGAGCTCGCGGTTGCTAGGACACCCATGCGTACTTCGAGGAAGATATGGATGAACTGAAGGGAATTACTTTTGTGAACTGAATTTTTATATTGGATCTCGTTGGTTGACCAGCTGGTCTTCAACGGAGAGTTCGGATGATATATTTTTGTAAAACAATGGACTCAATATTTTGGAGGATTATGATCAGTAATTTTATGGTTTCTTTGAAAGATTGTTTTAAAGACAGCCGAATCTGTTAAAATGGCAATTTCATATTGGGTGTGTAAGTGGTATGTCTACCTTAAATGTTTCTTGAAGCAACAGCTAGGGGGCCTCAAAACTCTTTTCCTCGGTACCCGGGCAAAACATAACCAAATTTTTATAAACGAATCCCACCAATACAGTGGTTGGGCGGTTGGCTAGCGGTTGGCTAGTCATAGGCTGGATCAGGGGATTCTTGCGGGGATACAAATAGTTATGATTAAGTTACGTTAGTTAGATTAAGTCCTAGGAAGACCTTGTTCTGTGGGAGGGAATCAAGGGCTGTGCCTCACTAAAGGGGGGGAAAAAGCGGTGATTCTATGGACCAAGTGCAAGTCTCTTCCTTGATCTAACCATGTGACTTTCGGGTTCAATCAGAACAGTTTGGTTAGCTAAGACTTTGACTCGTTAGATCAATACTGCCGTTAGATGATTTTCCTTGTGGAATCACCCGTGCCTTCCAGGTGAGAGAAGTTTTTTCGGGTTTAGTTTCAGAGGAACCGCCGGGCTAGTCTCTTGTCCGGACATCTGTGGGTGAGGCCCCGAGTGTGGATCCCTGCCCCACGCGAGAGGCTGATGCCGCTTCCGCCCGCCAGCACCCTCAAAGGGGGCACCGCCGCGGAGGGGGAGGGGGTCTTACATTTTTAACCTTCAACAACACTCTGATACTTAGATATAATGGGATCGAAAAAAAGTACCTTTAACAAGGTCAAGTAATTGGCGAAAACTTAGAAAAGTCCTAAAAGTGATCTAGGTCAAGTAGAGAAACTGTACTAAAAGTGGATGTGATAAGATGTGATGTGGATCTGAATAGATGTAGATGGATGTGATGAGGATGATCTGAATGAATGTAAATGGATGTGATGGGATGTAAATGGATGCGATGTGATGAGATGAGATGTGAATGTGATGTGATAAGATGTGAATGAGTGGATGGATGTGGATGAATGTGATGAGATGTGAGTGGATGTGATGTGATATGGATACATGTGGATGTGATGTAATGTGGATGGAATGAATGTGATGTGATGTGGATGGAATGAATGTGATATGATGTGGATGGATGTGAATGAGATTTGATAAGATGAGGATGGATGTGATGAGATGTGAATGAATGTGATGTGATGTAAATGGATGTGAATGGGAGTGATGAGATATGAATGGATGTGATGAGATGTGAGTGGATGTGATGAGATGTGAATGGATGTGATGAGATGTTAATGGATGTGAATGTGATGTGAGTGGATGTGATGAGATGTGAATGGATGTGAATGTGATGTGATGATATCTGAATGAAGGTGATGAGATGTGGTGAGATGTGAATGTGATGTGAGTGGATGTGATGAGATGTGAATGGATGTGAATGTGATGTGATGATATCTGAATGGAGGTGGTGAGATGTGGTGAGATGTGAATGTGATGTGTGAGATGTGAATGGATAAGATGTGATGTGGATCTGGTTAGATATGAATGGATGAGATATGATGTGGATAGATGAGATGTGATGTGGATAGATGAGATGTGATGTGTTGTGGATAGATGAGATATGATGTGGATAGATGAGATATGATGTGTTGTGGATCTGGGTGGATGTGAATGGATGTGAAGTGATGTAAATAGATGTAAACGTGATGTGATGATATGTGGATGTGATGTGGATTTGAATGAATATAGATGGATGTGACGTGATATGAATGGATGAGATGTGATGTGGATATGTTATGATGTGGTGAGATGTGATGTGGACCTGGATAGATGTGATGTGGACCTGGATAGATGTGAATGGATGAGATGTGATGTGGATGGATGTGACGTGATGTGATGAGAATAGATGTGATGAGATGTAATATGATGTGATTGAGTATTTATGCATAAATATTTAATTAAGAGAAAAGAGAAATTTTTGGTAAATTTATTTTTATGCAAAAAAAGGAATTCCCATGATATTCGAGATCCAAACAATTAAATGTTAAAAGAGGAATTTTTGGCATAATTCAAATTATGAGTGTTTATCAAAAGTGAAATTTTGAGTATTATTATTTTTATTGAGAAATATGGGTAGAATTGATTTTTGTAAATCCCATGAATCTTTTATTCAAAAAGAAGAATATTGAATATATCTTCAATGAGAAATTTGAGAAAGAATGTGAAAATATCCATCGAGAAAACTTGGATAATTATTATTCAGAAAAGGGAATCTGGAATCCTTGGAAGGATCGAGGATCCAATGAGTAAATGGAAGTTTAGAATTAGTTCTTATTAATGAAGCTTAAGGAATGAAAATACAATACGTAAATGCTCTTTCTGAGTTTTTACTATTCCATTCTGATAAGGTTTATTTTCTCTTTTTAAACCTTCAACAACACTCTGATACTTAGATTTAATGGGATCAAGAAAAAGTACCTTTAACTAGGTTAAGTAATTGACAGAAACTTAGAAAAGTCCTATCAGTATCGAAAGTAGAGAAACTATACTAAAAGTGGATGTGATAAGATATGATGTGGATCTGAATAGATGTAGATGGATGTGATGTGGATCTGAATATATGTAGATGGATGTGATGTGGATCTGAATGAATGTAAATGGATGTGATGGGATGTAAATGGATGCGATGTGATGAGATGAGATGTGATGAGATGAGATGTAAATGGATGCGATGTGATGAGATGAGATGTGAATGTGATGTGATAAGATGTGAATGTGATGTGATAGATGTGAATGTGAATGAATGGATGAATGTGGATGAATGTGATGAGATGTGAGTGGATGTGATGTGATATGGATAGATGTGGATGTGATGTAATGTGGATGGAATGAATGTGATGTGATGTGGATGGAATGAACAATGTGAATGTGATAAGATGTGAATGTGATGTGATGTGGATGGAATGAATGTGATGTGATGTGGATGGATGTGAACGAGATGTGATAAGATGAGGATGGATGTGACGAGATGTGAATGATGTGAATGGGAGTGATGAGATGCGAATGGATGTGATGAGATGTGAGTGGATGTGATGAGATGTGAATGGATGCGATGAGATGATGTGAATGGATGTGAATGTGATGTGATGATATATGAATGGAGGTGGTGAGATGTGAATGTGATGTGATGAGATGTGAATGGATAGGATGTGATGTGGATCTAGTTTAGATATGAATGGATGAGATATGATGTGGATAGATGAGATGTGGATCTGGGTAGATGTGAAGTGATGTAAATAAATGTGAACGTGATGTGATGATATGTGGATGTGATGTGGATCTGAATGAGTGTAGATGGATGTGATGTGGATCTGAATGAGTGTAGATGGATGTGATGTGATATGAATGGATGAGATGTGATGTGGATATGTTGTGATGTGGTGAGATGTGATGTAATGTGATGTGGACCTGGATAGATGTGAATGGATGAGATGTGATGTGGATGGATGTGGCATGATGTGATGAGGATAGATGTGGATAGATGTGATGAGATGTAATATGATGTGATTGGATGAGAATGGATGAAGGACGATGGGAATATATATAACTGAATGTGGAATAAGCAATGTGAATTGATACTCAATTCCGCTATGTTACAATAGTTGAAGTAAAATCCCGGATAACCCTTGTTCTATGGAAAAGAATCAACAACTTGGCCTCTTGATGAGGAAAAAAGCGTTAGTCTCTATGATCCAAGTGCAAGTCTCTTCCTTGATCTGACCATGTGACTTATAGGTTTGGTCGGATCAGTTTGGTTAGTTAAGGCTCTTGACTACGTTACAATAGATTTTTCTTGGTGGAATCGCCAATGTCTACTGGGAGAGGAAAGTTTTTCCGGATTCGGTTTTGGAAGAACCGAGGGATTAGTCTCTTGTCCGGATATCCGTTGGGCGAGGCCCCGAGAGAGTGGGAGACTCTACCCTCCTGCACAAGAAGTGCTACTTCTGCTGCTAGCACCCCTGAATTCATTGCGCTGAGGGGGCAGGGATCTTTCAGAGAGAAAGCAAGACTCTGTATAAGAGGCTAGGAAAGAAATGAGCATGCCCTAAGCTCTCTATAAGGTATTATAGACCCTCCTTTAAGGTGATCAAGTAGATCAATGAGATTGCTTTCATGCTTGCATCGCCTGATCATTGAGGTTTAAGAATTCCTTTCATGTGAGTCTATTATAAATTATGTGGTGCCAAAGCCAAAAGAGCATGTCATCATCACAGAAGAGCTGCCATAGGTTGATGAGCTAGAGGAAGTTCTAAAAGAGCCTATCTCACAAAAGAGTTGCGAGAGGTTGATGAGCTAAAGGAAGTTCTTCAACCTAAAGATCCTATCTCATAGAAGAGTTGCGATGAGCTAAAGGAAGTTCTTCAACCTGAACAGATTATGTTGCACAAGGAGAGAAAGCTAACTACTAGGGTAATCTTTCCAGGTGATACCTTGTGAAGTTTAAAAACTATTTGCCTATCAACATAAAATGGATTGATGAAGACTACTTCAAAGAATACCCATAGCTTTTTCAAGAGTATTTAGAGGAATTTCAATTGCAGTTAGTTGTTTAGAAGCCAAGGGAATGTCACCGTTTGGCCACAAAAGTGGTCTTCCCTATTTTGTGCTAAGGTATGGGAGGCCAAGGAGATTTTTGTTGCCCCATAATGAGGCTAGGAGATTCCCGCTGGGCCAATTTGTGCTCAAGAAGACCTACTATCTATAGGTTCTAGGAACGGGAGATATATCCATTTCATAATACATGTGCACGCATCTCTGTGAGGTCTTGGAAATGAGAGAAAAGTAGCGGGAAAGAAGCAAGGGATCATTAGGAGCTTAGTCCTACCAAAAATATTCATGTGTTCAAGTTTTAAACATTAAAACAAGTTCTTAATGCACAAGAACATGAATTATGACAATCAATAGGAAGATCTCATGTGATCATACCTAACATGATCATATGAGAACTAATGAGGTGATAGCCCAAGTGGTGCAGGTGTTAGGACTAGGAGGTCCTGGGCTCAAAACCCCATAAGGTTCCTTGGCAGCATCACCTATAGGCAAATAAAAAGTGCCTTCATGCGATGAAAGACAGTAATTATGGGAGGATCTTGGGCTTAAGGCTAGTCAAAGAAAACAAAACATTATCATATGAGGTCTCACGTGATCACATGACCTAGCAAGACCTGATGAAAATTCCTCTTTTTGCACTATCAAATTTATGCATAATCATAATTACATAAAAATATGGTGAGACTTCCTCTTTTAATATAAAAATTCTTATGCATAAACCTAAGCATAATTATAAGCATAATTTGCATCTAAGCATTTTGTTTATTTAAGAAAAATACCCAATATCACTTTCCATATGAAAATAAATATAAGAATGTTAGCATAAGCTCTCTTTCATTTTAAAATGAATAAATATGAATTTTCTTAACATTAAAACAAGCATAAATGAATTAACCTCATTTTTAAATAGATTAAAAATCATAAAAAATGCTTAATCTCCATCTCTAGCTTGTTAGGCCTAGAGTTTTGGGTAAGAAAATGAGATTAAAACTAAGATCTATCCTTCCAAGAAGGATTTAACCATATAAGTGAGTATTCTTTCAAAAAGAGAGATTTACAAATAAAAACATTACATTTAAATATAAAAGATTAACATTAATCCATTTAAACAACATAAATTAATAAGAGGCATGGTTTTAAGAAGAAACCATGAATTAAAATGCTTCCCAAGCATTAGAGAGGTTGGGAAGAAGATTACCATTCAAGAAGAGAGTAAAACATAATTGTTTTAGGCTTACCCTTGGTTTTTGGCTTGATTCTTTAGAGAGAAGTGAATCCCTCAAAGAAGAAGCTTGGCCATCAAGAAGAAGAGGGTAATTTCCAAGAGAAGAACAGGATTAGTGAAGCTCCAAAGCTTCACAATGGAGAGGCAAGGTAGAGAGATAATGGAATTACACTAAATTAAAAATTACACTAGCATGTAAATAAACTAAGATGAAAATACAAAGGAATGGGGATCTATTTATAGGAGAGGAGGCCACCAACTAAGTCCAACTAGGATCTAGAGGCTTCTAGCTTCAGTTTGATCCAATTTGGACAAGTTTTGGACCAGTTAGGCTCACTTTTCTGATCTAGTTTGAAAGAGGAAAGAGGAGAGATGAAATATCTCATTTTTGCCTAGTTCTGAGGGCCCAGGCTAGTGCGGTGAATTAGCCCACCCTAGTGCGCAGACATCCCTCTGAGGGGCGGGAGGATCGAGCGATGGAGCCTGAGAGGGCGACAGGCCGGCTTGAGTCCTCGCCAGCGGCGGCCGACGATGAGGTGTATGGTCCCGTAGGGTTTTGCCCAGCATGTGGAGGCTGGAAGGCCGAATTCTAGATCATCGGCGGTATAAAGGAAAAGAATAAGAGAGCCAGTTTGGCTTGTATGAAATTGATTCATGATTAAACTTTGTTTTTATAAATCTTGTCTTTGGTATGATTGTATTGTAGAAAAAGGCTGTTTTAACAAACCTTGTGAAAAGGGCCTTAATTAAGGAACATGTTTATTTATGTCAAACAGTGTGGTAGGATTAATTAGAAAACAAATTGATGCGTGAGTAGGGTGGGGGTAATGATGAGATTCTAGGCGCCTCCTTCATGAGCTCCTGAGGTGTCAAAATTCTAATTTTTTACTAATAAATCCTCTTTTTTTACTATTAAGTGCTGTACTAGTCAACTCTTCATCTTATGTGGAAATTTACTCATTTTTTGTGGATTTTATTTTATTCTTGCATTTTTCTTATTCCAACACTTGGATTAACCCTATTGGCCCTTCATAACACTCTTTGGACCTTAATCCATAATTTGCTGGAAATGTGGACCCTTAGGCTAAGGTGTCTAAATGCACATATTCAATTAATTCCTAATGCATATTAGAAAACTCTTTTTAAACTTCTATTTCAAGGGAATTCATCTTAAATTTAAGGGATAACTTTATATCTAGAAATATCTCAAAACTGTATTACATCTCTCTAGAATATTTTTTCTCTCTCTAGACCAAAAACAAAGGACAACAAAGTTTTCTTGCATTCTGAAATAGGGGATGATTACAAGGGACTGAGAGGAGAACTTATATATCTTTTAGGGGCTGAGAAGCAACCTTACATCCTCTCCCACTTGAAAAACGCGAGATGTCCTCATCTCGCAAAGTGGGGGTAGTCCTTTATTAGTTCTTCTTCTTTCTCCCAAGTGGCGTCCTCTAAAGGGTAGAACTTCCACTCGACCAAGAACTCCCTAAGGAGTCGGTTCTTGAGAGCCTTCTCCTGAACATCTAGGATTTCTTCGCGTTGGAGTTCCATCTGGCCTTGAGTCTGAGAAGTTAATTGTTCATCATCCAGCACATGACTCGGGCTGGGTACATACTTTTTAAGTAAACTGACATGGAACACATTATGTACCTTGAGATGGGGAGGTAGAAGAAGTTCATAGGGTAGATCTATTTTCTTTGTAACGGCATATGGTCCACAGTATCTGGGAGACAACTTTTTGTACTTCCCTAGAGATAAAGAACTTCTCTTGGGTCGTACACAAATAAAGACCATATCTGATTCTTCAAACACTCTCTCCGTTCTTTTCTTATTTGCATACTGCTTTTGCCTATCCTAGGCAGCCTTAATATCTTTGCAGATTGCCTACATTTTCTGCTCCATATCATCAAGCATATGTCTGGACATCTCGACCTTGATCAATGGGTCAGACCAAGTTAATGGTGTGAGGCAATCTTGTCCATACAGAGCTTTGAAAGGACTCATCCCGATACTTCGGTGATAAGAGGCATTATAAGCAAACTCAACTTGATGTAAGTAGCTTAACCATTTCTTGGGTTCTCTGCCACCATAGCATGATCAAAGAATACCTTCAATTACTTGGTTCACTCTTTCAGTCTGTCCATCTGTCTCGGGATAAGCAGTACTGAGATCTAAAGAAGTTCCCACTGCTTTGAAGAATGCAATCCAGAACCTTGACATGAATTTAGGATCTCTGACGTGAATTTAGGATCTCTGTCGCTTACTATTCCTCTGGGTAAGCCATGCAGCCTGAAAATCTCCTAGGAAGACTCTGGCAACATCCACTGCAGTGTAGGTTTCTTTTACTGGAGGACATAATCTCTTCTTGAGGTATGCTTTGAGATCGTCCCACGCCTGGGTGTTCCAATCCAAGTGGTTTGTCTCGCAGTGATTCCTCCATGCTACTTTGGCTGTTTCTACGATCTTCAGTCTGGCAAGAGCCACCTTACTTTTTTCATTGTAATAACCAGTGACATCAAAGTACTCCTCCGTAGCTTCGATCCACTTTTCTACAGCCTCCTCACCTAAGTGTTCCCCTTTACCCTTGAAGGGACCTAGCTGAGACCTGTGTAGAGCTTTGTGAACGTCAGGGTCAAGCCCATCCTCATTCGTGTGAGAATCTGGCTATCTACCACGATTCCCACGTCGCATGATTCTGCCAAAATGATACATCATTAAATTTTCTATTCAACTTTGTTCCGAGATTCTAAGACTTAAGAAGTTCAAAATTAATTCATTCAACAAGGTGATCATTTTACTATAGATCCACGACATATGTCCTAAGAAAATAGAACTTATTCCTTTAAACTCAATATCTGGTGCTCATAATCACTTAGACAACTGGAATTTTTACAAAACATTCTTTATTTACATAAGGTTTATAATATATACATAGAGCAACATAGCTCCAAAAGTCAATGCCTCAATTGCATACGCATGTAGTGGTGATACTGTGCTATGGACATGCCATGATGAAGTTGTGCCCTTACCGCCATAGGTGCTACAATCCTACTCCTCGGAATAAAACAGCTTAGAAGCCTTAAAATATGACAAGTGATTCTAAAATCTCGAGGTGAGGGGTGATAAATTATAATACCACGAGCTACCCCTATCCTAACCAAAAAGAAAAAACCATTCAATTGAAAGCCTCTCAAGCATTAGAGGGGTTGAGAAGAAAGTCATTGAGAAGAATAGAAAAAACCATTAAATTAAGGCTTACCTTTGATTTTGGGTTGATCCTTTTGGAGAGAAGTGAAGCCCACAAAGCAAGCTTTGGCCACCACCAAGATGGGGAGGGTAATCTCCAAGAGAGGATGGAGAATTGTGAAGCTCCAAAGCTTCCAAAAGTAGAGGCAAAATAGAGGGATAATAGAATTACACTAAAATAAAGATAATACATTCAAAGATGAAAATACAAAGAAATGAGGGTCTATTTATAGGTGAGGGAGGCCACTAACCAAGTCCAATTGAGTTCTTGAGCCTTCCAGCTTCAGTTTGATCTAGTTTGGACAAGATTTGGACTAGTTTGGCTCCCTTTTTGATCCAGTTTGCATGAGGAGAGAGGAGAGATAAAAATGTCTCATTTTTTTGAATAAAAAATTCCAAGTAATGATGAGAAAAAGGCACCTACTTCATGGGGCCTCTACCTCCTTACTGAGGTGTCAAAATTTCATAATTTTACTAAAATATCCTAATTTTTAACTAATAAACCCAGTCCTTGGTCCACTCTTCATCTTATGTGAGCATTTACTAATTTTTGGAAAATTTTCTTTTATTCTTTGTATTTTTCTCATCCCAACACTTGGATTAATCCTATTGGCCCTTTAGAACCTTATTTGGATCTTAATCAAAAAAATTTGAAAATGTGGACCCTTAGGCTAAGGTCTCTAATACACATATTCAAAAAATTTCTAATGCACATAGGAAAATTCTTTTTTTGAATTTTTGTATCAGGGGAATTCATCTTAGATATTAGGAGAACTTTGTATCTAGAAATATCTCAAATTTGAATTGCCTCTCTTTAGAACATTTTCTCTCTCAGCCAAAAACAAGGGAAAATAATATTTTTTTGCATTCTGAACTAGGGGATGATTACAGAGGCTGAAGGGGAGGTTCTTACACCTTTACATCTCAAAAGCTAGGGGGGAGGAATCTTACAAAAGAGGGGAAGGGTTGCTTGGGAAGAGGTTGGAGAGGGGAAGTTGGTGTGAGAGAGAATTTTGGTGTAGAAGATGAGGGGTTCGAGAGGGAATTCATGGGCACCCATGGGGGGCAGGTTGGTGGGTGGTTGAGAGGTGGAACCTATAGGGGTGTGGGAGTGGGGGCCATGGGGAGGTGCTGGGGGCGAGATTGGGTCTCCTTGGTGGGGGGATCATTTCCATCATTGTCACTCTCATCCTTGGTGGTAGGATCTCCCACAAGGGCAGTGGCTAGGCATTTGGAGAAGAAGACAACTTTGGTCTGGCAGGTCTTGGTAAGAGTGAAGCCCTAGGGAAAGACAACATGCGAGTCATCTAATTCGAGGATATCAATGGCATCGATGATCTCTAGTTGGTGATAAATTTGGGTGTAGAGTACAAGGAGGCCATATGGGGAGTAGGGTGCAAGGTCGAGGATAGTTAAACAGAGGGCCTTATAAATGATGTTAATCATTATCCAGCCGTGTTGGTCCAGGTAGGCGAGGGCAAAAATGGATTTGGAAGAGGCATAGGGGGACTGACAGAGGCCAGTGGGAACAGTAAGTTCGATGGAGGCATCAGTGTTTGTGGTATGTGTGTACTGCAGGAGGTTGGCCCATTTGGAGAGGTTGGTAATGAGAGGATGAATGGGAAGGGTGAAGAGGATGGTGGGGTTGTTGAAAGAAAGTTGGTTTTGGAAGAAGAGGAGGTTAATGGAGGAGAGCAAATGCTTGGTGATATTCCTCCGTGGTTTGGCTTCCGTGGGTTAGCTCCAGGAACTCGTTCATCTTTGTTTCTAGGAAGCCGGGAGGACAGAATCTCTTCCTGAGATAAGCTTTGAGATCATTCCATGTTTGGATGTTCCTATCCAAATGGTTTGTCTCACAGTGGTTCCTCCATGCTACCCTTGCTGTTTCTACGATCTTCAACCTAGCAAGAGCCACCTTACTTTTTTCATTGTAACTAGTGACATCAAAGTACTCTTCCATAGCTTCGATAAACTTCTCTACTATTTCTCCCAAGTGCTCCCCTTCAGCGTTGAAAGGTCCAGGCTGAGATCTATGAAAAGCTTTACGAACATCCACGTCAAGCTCTTCCTCATTGCGTCGAGGTCTAACATTTCTACCATGATGACCTTGATCCATGATCCTATCAATACAAAAATTCCCTGTTAAGTCCCTTTTTCCAACTCAACCAAGATGCTCAAGTGAAAAGATCACTTCAAATCTGAAAGGAATTAAACTTTAGATCCAAGTGATCCTGGGGTTCCTTATAGTTTGGTCAACCCTCATAGAATCTTCAGATAAAGATCCATTCTACAAGAAGAAACATACAGAACTCATCATCAGAAAATAGTTCATTCATATCCTTAACACAAAAATGGTTCATCATACCAGTAATTTTCAATTATTTTCCAATTATCATCTGAACATTTCCCCACGGGAATTTTCGTTATATAGGTTCTTAATTTGTCATTCCACAATTGGGTCTACTGGGCCAAAGGTGAAGCTACGAACAATCTGTCATTACAATCCACTAATCTCAGTGATCTGCTAAAAGACTTGATCATCTTCCCAGTTACCAACATCATTACTAGAATTCTCTCCATTCATCATCATCGTGACTTATTCAGTTCATCATCCCGAATTCAGAAATCATCATCTTTCAATCAAAATCCAAATCAATTCATCAATTCTCACCAGAATTCTAAAATCATATCAACTATCATTTGAATTCATCATCTGGGATAGCATTTTTGCTTATAACTTCAAGGTCTTAGATTCACTCGTATATATTGTCAGTAAAGAGCTGTAGTTATACCTACAGTTAATACGAGACTAATCCCTCGCTTCTTCCAAAACCGAACCCGAAAAAAATTCCCTCGCCCAGAAAGCATAGGAGATTCCTCCAGGAGAATTATTCCAACGTAGTCAAAGGGCCTCAACTTCCCTTTTTCATTTTGACCGAACCTGCGGATCACATGGCCGGGACCAACGCTTTTTTCCTCGTCAAAGAGGCATAGCCATTGATTCTTTTCCATAGAACAAGGATTATCCGTGATTTACTTCAACTATCGTAACTTGAATAGAATTGAATTTTAATTATAGGGATCCATCAGTCCAGCCTAACACCATCCAGTTCCATAGGTTAGCCAACCGCCCAACCACTGTATTTATAGGATCCATTATGAAAATTTGGTTATGTTTTGTCTCGGGTACCAGGGGAAAGAGTTCCCAGGTCCCCCTAGCTGGCACTCATGCAAAATACAATTTAGACACACCACTTACGCACCCAATATGAAATCGCCTTTTACAGATTCAGCTGTCTTTAAAGCAGACTTGAAATGAAACCATAGTATTTCGAATCATAATCCTCCAAAATATCCAAATCCAATTTCCAACTTTTCCACTTTCCAACCATAAAATCCAATTTCAGTCATTCCTTCCTCAGCGTACCTATGGCATCACACATCGGCAACAACCAGAATGCTCACCACCTGCTCACTTAGGGGCCTTTTCAATAGCTCCTAGCCCATAGCACCTAGGAGTTTAATCACATAAAAACCATATGGACTTTCAATTGTAGATCAGCAAGATCAACCAACAAAATCCATGTAAAAGAGCCATGAACTCATCCGTTTTGAAGACCAGCAAGGTCAATCAACCAGATCCATGCCCGTGTTCAGAAAACAGTTCCAACTCATTTTCTTCCCTATCGCACGCGCGGGTATCCTGAGCGAGAGCCCGAGCACTGTATGGTCAGCACCCTCTAGGTTCCTTCGTAGGTCGCCTAGCGCTTCACTCATAGGCCGCTTCCTTGGTCCCTCATCCACCGTACTGGAAGCTCACCATTTTAATCGAACCGAGGCTGGTCAAGACATTGGTTGACCTTGCCCCCACGCGAGACGTCCTTCATTGACTCTCCGTCAGCTATTGTAACTTTTTCACTTAGGTCCCCACGACCTCATTCCACAAGATAGTCAAAATGCTTCCCCAGCATTCTTGACATAAAATAATATTTAAAAATAGGTTTCACATACAAATACAGTTCCAAACAAAATTCCCATCTTTCCTCACCATCCCATTATTCCTCATCATATCTCATCATTCCACATCGTTTCTCATCGTCCCATTCCACGTCATTTCTCATTATTCTATGTCATTTCTCATTATCCCACATTTTTTACGTTAAGTCACATCCAATCACATCATTCCTATATCAACTCACATCCATTCACAACCATTCACACCATTCCTACATCCACTCACATCCATTCTCATCCATTCACATCATTCTTACATCCATTCACATCATTCCTACATCCATTCACATCATTCCTATATCCATTCACATCATTCCTATATCTATTCACATTCATTCACATCCATTCACATCATTCCTACATCCATTCACATCATTCCTATATCCATTCACTTCTATTCACATCATTCCTATATCCATTCACATCCATTCACATCATTCCTATATCCATTCACATCATTCCTACATCTATTCTCATCATTCCTATATCCATTCACATCCATTCACTTCCATTCACATCGTTCCTATATCCATTCACATCATTCCTAATCTATTCACATCCATTCACTTCCATTCACATCATTCCTACATCCATTCCTACATCCATTCACATCATTCCTACATCCATTCACATTCATTCACATCCATTCACTTCCATTCACATCATTTCTACATCCATTCACATTCATTCACATCCATTGACATAATTCCTACATCCATTCACATCATTCCTATATCTATTCACTTTGATTCACATCATTCCTACATCCATTCACTTTGATTCACATCATTCCTGTTGAAATGTCAAGCTCGTATACAGCTGGAGGATAGCACATGGGTGCTGACAGAGTGACAGTATGGTAGATAGATATCGTGTGGTGTGTTTATGACCGCGTCCAGCTGGTCATGTGTGGTGTGGACATTACATTAGGTTTACTTTGTAGTGTGGACATAACACTATGTTGTGTTCCCTTTTTGTGTGTGTGTGAGAGATGGTGACTATGGCTTCTCTCCTTCTTTATGATTGATGGTTATGGATTAGGGTTTGCTTCTCTTGTGTGTGTTACATCCTGCTCCTGTTTTTTATCATGGTATCAGAGCCAAGAGCTCATTAGCTGAGTTGTGAGAGTGAGTGAGAGAAGAGGAAAGAAGAAGAAAAAGCTGTGAAGGAAGCCATTGGAGCTTGGAGCAAAGGAAAAGCTGTGGAGCACACACCGGCATCAGATCTGAGAGCTAAGGACCATTGGTAAGTGTAGCAAGACCCCCTCTGCGGATTGCAGGTATCAAAGAGCAGGTTCAGTGAAGATTGAAGGGCATAAAGCAAAGGAAAAATTCTGGTTTTTTCTCTAAGCTTTCATGGAAAGCTTGAAGTGAATGTATACTCTTGGCAAATGTATACACAAAGGCACATGTATTTGGGCTTGGAAATGCATTAACAAAGTGGGGCACAAGCAACATACAGAATCTTGAAGCAGATTGATGCATACAGATTTGATTAAAATCAAGAGAAAGTGGATTAATGTAAAAGTTTCTAGTTTTTCACAAAACCAGTACCCCCCGCCGTGGAGGATCAATTGCAAAAGCTAGAGGCAAAATTGAGCTAAACCCTTCATACCCAAGGTAGATTAGGTCATTGCTAAGGTGCTGGTCACTTCAATTGTGATTTCCCCTCTCTCCTAGAGCTCCTGGAGCAGCCGGCGCATGCTGATGCAGATTCTTGGACAGTTTACAAAGAATCTAGTCTAATTCACTCATTTGGTCACCAAAGTGAATGCTTTAAAGCTTGGAGAGTTTACAAAAGACATTGCTAAGGCCTTGTGATGCTTGGTTGCACCTCATTTCATGTATTTGGAGCTCATTGAAGTGATTTAGCAGAGGTGTGCAGGTTTACAGAAAGTCTGTCCAGAAACAGAGTAGTTTTAATCAAGGCATTAATCCTTGTCTATATCAAATTGGCCAAATTCCTCTGGTACAAGTAGAGTCCTATGAGTTGCTAAACTTTTGAATCAAAAAGTTTTGGATTTGGAGAAGATTTGAAGGAGATAGAGCATTTTTAGTGAGAGGTGGTACCTGACAGTTGCAGAAAAATTCAAACCAGAGGTTACAAAAATTGGTGGCTCTCATTCCCCTTGAAGAATTGGATCAAACCCTTCTAGGATATGTTGGAGCAATGTGTTGGAAAGTCATTGCAAGTTGAATCATTGCATTTGGACAAGATTTGAAGGATTTAGAGCAAGATCTTTGACTGGTTCTCTGGCGAGAAAAAAACCAGAAAATTTTTTGTGAAGGAGTTTCATTTGATTTCAACTTTGATCGAGTGTACATTGTTGGTGAACCATTGTGGGATGTTAATGCACACAATTTGCAAGCATTTGATGTGATTTGGAGAGATTTGGAGCATTACAGGTACTTTATACATTGTAATCGAAAGGGTACATCTACTCTATTTTTTTGCAACAATGGGAGATGGTCCGATACAGATTGTTGGCGAAAAGCTTGATCGCACTAACTTTCAAGTGTGGAAGTTTCGAATGAAGAGTTTTTTGAAAGGCAAAGGTTTATGGAGTCTTGTCTCGGAGGACGATCCAGAGCCATACCTACCTCCTCAGCCAAATAATGCTCAGTTACTGGCTCACAAGCAATGGGTAGAGCGATCTTCGAAGGTGTTGCATTATTTTTCAATATGTGTAACAGATGCCTTGCTTATTCACATCCAAGATGCAGATACACTGAAAGAAGCATGGGGTATATTGTGCCGAATGTATGAGACAGACACTGGTGCAAGGAAGATACAACTGAAGCAACAGATTCACAGTGTAACACGAAGGAATAGGAGCATACATGAGTATGTTCAGGAAATCAAGGGTTATGCTGATTCCTTGTCATCAATCCATGCCCCGATGGTGGATGATGATGATTTGTTTGCTCTCACATTGCGTGGTTTAGGCAAAGAGTACAAATCTTTTGACACTTCCATCTCAGTAAGGTTGGGAGGAATGCCAGACTTTAATGAGCTTGTGTCATTGCTCATTGTAGAAGAATTGAAGCTTGGCCTTGGTGGTATGAGTGTTACAGGTGGTGCATCCTCGTCAAGCAATGATGAACATGCAAGAAATCAGGCTTTTTACTCATCTAGAGGCTCTCGAGGCAGGGGGAGATTTACCCCTCGAGGCCGTGGAGGACGTGGTTGGAATGACATGTCTACTCAACCACCATCAAATCAGAATTTTCAGAATTCACAGTCATCATTTGGATCACGTGGAGGACGTAGATTTCAATCCCATAGGGGGAGATTTGGAACAGGTGCTCGTGGTAGAGGACGATGGCAAGGTCCTCAACAAAATTTGAATGGGATTGAATGTTACTATTGTGGCAAACTTGGACATTTGGCAAAAGATTGCTACAAAAAGCAGAATGATGCGAGGAATGGACGACCACAACATGGAAATTATGCATCTACCAGTAACAATGATGGGAGTTCAAACCATCTTTTTGCAATGAAGCATGTTATGGGGATGATGGATTCTCAGAATGCTCGAGATGAGTCATGGTATATGGATTCAGGTGCCTCAAACCACATGACATGTCATGGTGAGTGGTTTGAGAAGATGCAACCATTGGATACAAATGGTTATGTGGTCACAGGAAATGATACTCAGCATCTTATAACACATGTTGGCAGTGTGCCTTTGAAGATGCATGATGGAAATGTGAAAAATATGTCAGAAGTGTTATATGTACCATCCATTACAAAGAGTTTGGCATCAGTAGGCCAAATGGTTGAGCAGGGATTACAAGTAAGATTCAATGAGAAAGGTTGTTTTGTGGAAGATTTTAAGCATGGCTGTAGATTGGTTGCCAAGGGCAAGAAGGAAGGAAGGTTGTTCAAATTGGATGCAGGCATACCAGAATTGAGTTCAGCCATGTTTTCAAAGAGCAATGGGATTGTGCAGGACATTGACATGTGGCACAAGAGGATTGGTCATGTCAATATACAGAGATTAAAGAACATGCAAACAAGGGGCATTGTCAGTGGATTGCCTCGATTCAAATATGATGGTCATATGCATGTTTGTGAAGCCTGTCAGTTTGGGAAGCAGGCAAGGTTGAGGTTTCCTAGAGAAGGAAACATGAGTAATAGACCACTTGAAATAGTGCACAGTGATGTATGGGGCCCAGCACAAAACCCATCTATCAAAGGAAGTCTATACTATGTGACATTTATAGATGACTTCAGCAGGATGACATGGATATATTTTTTGAGAGAGAAGAGTGAAGTGCTGGAAAAATTCATGGATTTCAAAGCTCTTGTAGAAAAACAATATGGCTGTTGGATTAAGTGCCTGAGAACACATGGAGGTGGTGAATACACCTCAAAAGCATTTGAGCATTTCTTGCGGAAGCATGGGATAAGAAGACAGTTGACATGCAGGTATACACCTCAGCAGAATGGTGTGGCTGAGAGAAAGAATCGTGTCATATGTGAAGTGGCAAGGGCAATGCTCAATGAAAAGAGCATGCCAGATTACTATTGGGCAGAAGCATGTGCTACTGCAGTGTATATCCTGAACAAATCACCTACAGCAGCCATTCATGGAAGCACGCCAGAGATGCGGCTTACAGGTTACAGGCCAGATATTGGACATCTGAAAGTCTTTGGATGTGTAGCTTATGTTCATGTGCCTGATGAAAGAAGACGGAAGTTGGATCCTAAAGCAGAGAAATGTGTCTTTATTGGATATGCACAGGATCGAAAGGCGTACAAATGTTATAACCCTCAAACTAGACAAGTAGTCATCTCACGCGATGTGGTGTTTGATGAGCTTGCTAGTTGGTACAAAGCAAGAGATGAGGGAGTCATTGACACACTTGAGGCTAATGTACCTGTGAACTTGCCATCACAAGCAAGTTCTAGCTCTACTACTATGTCTGGGCCAGCAGCAGAAGCTGCGAGTAGTAGCAGTGTACGTCCATGGTCAGGACGTCTGAGGCATGAGAGTGTGAGCACTGGGAGTAGTGCTATGGATAAAGGCAAGAAGAAAGTCGAAGGAATTGGGATCACAGGTTATGAGTCCTCTAGTTCTGAGAGTTTGGATGAGGAGCTCGGGATACCTGTTGTACGCACACCTGGTGTTAGGCAGGACAGATATGTGCCACCACATGCTAGAGTTACAGGTGTACAGAGTGACCCGCATGCATTGCGGAGATCCCAGAGAGTCAGATATCCAGTTGAGAGACTGACATATAGAGATTTTGCTATGCACTATGCATACATGACATCTATGGTAAAGCATGTGGAACCTACATGCTATACAGAGGCCATTGGAGAGCCTGTATGGGAGAAAGCCATGGATGAAGAGATGGATGCTTTGGACAAAAATGATACATGGGAATTGGCTGAGTTACCTAAAGGAAAGAATGCAATTGGATGCAAATGGGTGTATAAGGTAAAGTGCAAGTCAGATGGCAGCCTAGAGAGACATAAGGCAAGGTTGGTCGCTAAAGGATATGCACAAACTTATGGTCTTGATTATGATGAAACTTTCAGCCCAGTGGCTAAAATGGCTACAGTGAGGTCTATCATTGCATTAGCAGCACAAAAAGGTTGGGCTTTACATCAAATGGATGTCAAAAATGCTTTCTTGAATGGTGATCTACAAGAAGAGGTGTACATGGAACAGCCAGAAGGTTATGTACATCCAAAATATCCGACTTTTGTTTGCAGGTTAAAGAAAGCACTCTATGGTTTGAAGCAAGCACCTCGTACTTGGAGTGACAAAATCAGCAGATATCTTGTCAGTATTGGATTTGTGGTTGGAAATGCAGACTCTTCACTTTATGTGAAGAAGACACATGATGGTATTGTGATGATAGTCATTTATGTTGATGATCTGATTATCACAGGTGATTGTGGGAAAGGCATTGATGAGGTTAAGGCCTCTTTATGCAAAGAGTTTGATATGAAAGACCTTGGTGATTTGAGGTTCTTTCTTGGCATTGAGGTGATTAGAACAGGCAAGGGTATATGGTTGGTGCAAAGGCAATATGCACTTGACATGCTGGCAAAGTATGGTATGACAGCATGCAAACCAATGTTGACACCATTAGAGCAAAACATGAAACTTAGGGCTGATTTGGGTGATGAGCTTGATGATATCACCATGTACAGGCAAATGGTTGGTAGCCTTATCTACATGACCATTACGAGGCCAGATCTCAGTTATGCAGTTGGTTTGGTGAGTCAGTTTATGCAGAGTCCTCGTAAACCTCACTTGGATGTTGTGAGACGGATTCTGAGATACGTCAAAACTATCGCGCATTATGGTCTTTTCTATGAGGCAGGAAAAGACATGCATGTCTATGGATATACAGATGCAGATTGGGCCGGTAGTGCATATGACAGGAGATCTACCAGTGGCTATGTTTTCAGCCTTGGTAGTGGAGCTGTGAGTTGGAGCAGTAAAAAGCAACCTACAGTTGCTTTATCTACCACAGAGGCAGAGTATCGTGGAGCAGCCATAGCTGCATGTGAGGCTATGTGGTTGAAGAAGTTGCTAGATGATGTCAGGTTACAGAGTGATATGAGAGTTGTCATTCATTGTGACAACATGAGTAGTATTCAGCTTGCTAGCAACCCAGTTTATCATGCCAGGACCAAACATATTGAGGTCCACTATCATTTCATCAGAGAGAAGGTGCTAGATGGGCATGTTGATTTGACATATGTGCAGACAGATGAGCAGGTTGCAGATATCTTTACCAAAGCACTTGGTAAGGATAAGTTCGAGTATTTCCGTACTCGATTGGGAGTCCTAGAGATGGACATGTCGAGCTTGAGGGGGAGTGTTGAAATGTCAAGCTCGTATACAGCTGGAGGATAGCACATGGGTGCTGACAGAGTGACAGTATGGTAGATAGATATCGTGTGGTGTGTTTATGACCGCGTCCAGCTGGTCATGTGTGGTGTGGACATCACATTAGGTTTACTTTGTAGTGTGGACATAACACTATGTTGTGTTCCCTTTTTGTGTGTGTGAGAGAGATGGTGACTATGGCTTCTCTCCTTCTTTATGTGAGAGAGATGGTGACTATGGCTTCTCTCCTTCTTTATGATTGATGGTTATGGATTAGGGTTTGCTTCTCTTGTGTGTGTTACATCCTGCTCCTGTTTTTTATCAATTCCTACATCCATTCACATCATTCCTATATCCATTCACATTCATTCACATCCATTCACATCCATTCACATCATTCCTGCATCCATTCACATCATTCCTATATCCATGCACTTCCATTCAATATTTTCACATTCTTTCTCAAATTTCTCAAAATAAAATACACTTAATATTCTTCTTTTTGAATAAAAGATTCATGGGATTTACAAAATCAATTATACCCATATTTTCTCTTTTAGTATAAACACCAATCCATTTATCTAAATGAATCATTTTTGTAATTCTCATAAATTGAATGATTCTTTAAAATTTGTGCATAACCTTCTTTATTTTTTTGACTATTGAATAATGCTCAAAACTCCACTTTTAGAATAAAATTTATTTATGCATGTACATATATAAAGATAAATATAACAAAAATACCTCTTTTCTCTTTTTAAGCAATTATGCATAAATACTATAAAAGTATTTTTCTTAAATGTAACAAAAATCGTTCTTTTAGCATAAAAATATCTATGCCTAGAATATGATGGGAATTCCTCTTTTTGCTTTATTAAATTTATGCATAAAAATAAGATTTATCTTTTTTCTGGAAAATTTTACCATAGCTTCACTGCAACTTCTGAGAATGTTTAATTTTGCATCTTTAAATGAATATTCATAATTGAAATATGATAAGAACTCTTCTTTTAAACTAAAATTTATTTATGTATACATAACATAATTATAATCATAATTATAAGCATAATTATAAATAAATCTCTTGATTATTCTAAAATAACCATTCCTCATTTCTAGAAATGTTAACATAACCCTCTTTCAATTTAGAATGATTTAATATGATTTTTCTTACTCATAATCAACCTTAGAAGAATTAACCATCATTTTTACTAGATTTAAAAATCATAAAAATAACTAATCCTTTTGTCTAGCTTGTCAAGCCTAGAGTTTAGATTAAGATAATGAAATTATCATTGAGAACCATCCTCTAAACAAGGATCTAACCATAAGGATGATTAATCTCTCCTAGAAAGAGAGATTTACTAATAAAAACACTTGATTAAGCATGAAGATTAGTATTAAACCATTTAAACATTATGAATCATTAGAAAGCTTAATTTCAAGAAAAAACCATTCAATTGAAAGCCTCTCAAGCATTAGAGGGGTTGAGAAGAAGAAAGTCATTGAGAAGAATAGAAAAAACTATTAAATTAAGGCTTACCTTTGATTTTGGGTTGATTCTTTTGGAGAGAAGTGAAGCCCACAAAGCAAGATTTGGCCACCAAGATGGGGAGGGTAATCTCCAAGAGAGGATGGAGAATTGTGAAGCTCCAAAGCTTCCAAAAGTAGAGGCAAAATAGAGGGATAATAGAATTACACTAAAATGAAGATAATACTGGCATGTAATTACTCAAAGATGAAAATACAAAGGAATGAGGGTCTATTTATAGGTGAGGGAGGCCACTAACCAAGTCGAGCTGAGTTGTAGAGGCTTCTAGCTTCAGTTTAATCCAGTTTGGACAAGATTTGGACCAGTTTGGCTCCCTTTTTGATCCAGTTTGCATGAGGAGAGAGGAGAGATAAAAATATCTCATTTTTTTGTATTAAAAATGCCAAGTAATGATAAGAAAAAGGTGCCTACTTCATGGGTCCTCTCCCTCCTTATACTGAGGTGTCAAAAATTCATAATTTTACTAAAATATCCCAATTTTTAACTAATAAACCCAGTCCTTTGTCCACTCTTCATCTTATGTGAGCATTTACTAATTTTTGGAAAATTTTCTTTTATTCTTTGTATTTTTCTCATCCCAACACTTAGATTAATCCTATTGGCACTCTAGAACCTTATTTGGACCTTAGTCAAAAAAATTTGAAAATGTGGACCCTTAGGCTAAGGTCTCTAATACACATATTCAGTTAATTTCTAATGCACATAGGAAAATTCTTTTTGAACTTCTATTTCAGGGGAATTTATCTTAGATATTAGGAGAACTTTGTATCTAGAAATATCTTAAAATTGAATTGCCTCTCCCTAGAACATTTTCTCTCTCTAAGCCAAAAATAAGGAAAAAGAATATTTTCTTGCATTCTGAAATAGGGGATGATTAGAGAGATTGAAGGGGAGGTTCTTATACCTTTACATCTCAAAACTGGGGGGAGGAATCTTACAAAAGAGGGGAAGGGTTGCTGGGGAAGAGGTTGGAGAGGGGAAGCTGGTGTGAGAGAGAATTTTGGTGTAGAGGACGAGGGGTTCGAGAGGGAATTCATGGGGCAGGTTGGGTTGTTAAGAGGTGGAACCTATAGGGGGTGGGAGTGGGGGGCATGAGGAGGGTGCTAGGGGTGAGGTTGGGGGAAAAGGGGGTCTCCTTAGGTGGGGGGATCATTGCCATCATTGTCACTCTCATCCTTGTTGGTGGTAGGATCTCCCACCACAACAAGGGTGGTGGCTAGGCATTTGGAGAAGAAGACGACTTTGGCTTGGCAGGAATTGGTAAGAGTGAAGCCCTAGGGAAAGACAACATGTGAGTCATCGAATTCGAGGATATCACTGGCATTGATGATCTCTAGTTGGTGATAAATTTGGGTGTAGAGTACAAGGAGGCCATATGGGGAGTAGGGTGCAAGGTCGCGAATGGCAAAACAGAGGGCCTTATAAATGATGTAAATCATTGTCCCCAGCCATGTTGGTCAAGGTAGGTGTGGGCAGAAATGGATTTGGAAGAGGCATAGGGGGACTGACAGAGGCCAGTGGGAACGATAAGCTCAATGGAGGTGTCAATGTCTGCGGTATGTGTGTATTGTGTAGGAGGGTGGCCCAGTTTGGAGAGCTTGGCAATGAGAGGATGAATGGGAAGGGTGAAGAGGATGGTGGGGTTGTCAAAAGAAAATTGGTTTTGGAAGAAGAAGGTGACAAGGAGGTTAATGGAGGAGGGAGGGATTTTGGTGGTGAGGGTAGGAGAGGGTAGAGGTGGTGAGAGTGTCATCAAAGAAGCTGTTGTGTTGGAGGAGGTTGAGCTGGAGTTCCTGAAAGGGGAGCTCAAGGAGCTAGGTGGGAGGAGAGGGTAGACAGCTTGGTCACAGCATCTACATCAAAACATCGATTGATGGATGGTGAATGTTTGCCACCACGAAGCTATGTTGTGCTTAACTCGCGCATTCCATAGCTATGCATCCTTTTGTGTATACCTTGAAGGATGCACAGATTTGGTTATGGCCATCCTAGGTGGTTTGGTCAATTTGGTGCATGTCATGGGCTTCCCATTGGGTGAGGGAGTAGGTGTCATGCGCCACCTTGGCATCCTCTTAGGCCATGTGGAGCAATGCTTGTAAATGGGTGGTGGCATGCAAAGCTTTAGCAAGGTTTTTCTCTCAGTCCTCCATGGTGGCTTGGAGTCGGCAGGTGTTGGCCAAGAGGGTAGCCTAGAGATCTTACTGGCTTTAGATCAAGTCAGCTCTGGCCCAAGAGCATGGCCAACTTGAGGTTTTGACTTGTTTTTTTAGCCTTTACATATGTAGTAGGTCATTGAGGTGAGGAGGTCCCTGGTGAAGTTGGAGAAACCTTTGATGAAATCTAAGAGAGCATCATGGGAGAAGCGGATTCCTTTGGAGTAGGCTTTTTGTAGGCACAGGAACGAATGGAAAGACATAATGAAGATACAAATGCAAAGCAATGATAACCAAAGTACTCACATGTAGACCAAGAGAGCTTGATGTTGATTGATTTCTAAGACTAGAAAGTACAATGCCTTTATAGGATAGGCACACACACTCTAAGTGTCACATGTATATGGGATAAATCCCAATATGCCACATGGCACTTACACAAAGACTAGACATAAAACTCACTCTAGACACACTAGAACACTCACTTTGACTTCATGTTCTAACACCCCCCGATGAAGGCAAGGTGAGAGACTACTGGAATGAGCCAAGAACAGAACATGGCAATGACGGACTACCAACCTCAAGTTAGAACTAGACATAGTTCCCACACAATCTCAGAGGCAAGTGAGCATGGCTCAGAGGCTAGTGAGCATGGTACAAATGACTCAGAGGCTCATCAAGCATGGCTCAGAGGCTCATCATGCATGGATGCATGAACAACTCAGAGGTCTAGACAACTGGAGCAACCTGAGATCCTATCAAAGCCAATACATGACTCCACAATACATCCCCCTCCGGACTCCATAACAGAATGGGAGTCAGACACGAAAAAACAGGAAAGATTACAACATTTTAGGAGGACAATCCAAGGATGTGAACCTTTATTGACTCAACACACATGATTTATTTGCATTCATTTTAGGGGGACTCCCAAGGCAGAGTACCTTCAAGCACACATAGAATAAATAAGAAAATGAGATCTCTTTGATGAGAGATGTCCTCCACATAGCTGCTGCATACATGGGTATGCCCATTCGTGCACCCGAATGAAGTGTCGGTGAAGCACAAAATGTCCCCAAAGGATATGTCGGTGAAGGCCATAGGAGCAGCTGAGTGGAGCAATCATAGCATGACTCTCAAAACCTTGATCGAAGAGTCCCCAATGTCGGATATGATGCCTTAACTTGGATCAATCTTGATTAATGTAGCAAAATTTCCAAATAAATGTGAAAATAAGGACTGAATTTACATAGATTTTGCAAAATCCCCAAATTTTACATGCTACAGACTTCGATTTTCAGATTGCGAGGTGATGAAATTGAAGGAGATAGTCAATGCCGATCAGGTTGTGGAAGAGGGAGGCAACATGAGAGATGTGAACACGTGGAAGAGGGAGGCAGCAGGAGGAATACGAATCAACAATGTCTTGCTGCTTCTGCAGATCAAGTTAAAGCAACTCCACGAATCATCTCCACGAATCAGCAATGTCTTGCTGCTGTGCAGATCAGATCGAATCAACTCCACGAATCATCTCCACGAATGTAGAGAAGTAAGCACCAGCTTCAGGAAGAGTGGTGGCGGGCAACTTCCAAGAAATGACGGGCAGCAGGAACTCTTGGGCAAACAAAAAAAATCGCGCAGGAAAAATTTCGTCACTTTCTTGCAGGGGCCATAACTTTTCACCAGAACCTCGGATTGCAAAGATGTAAAAACAAAAAAATTGAAGTTCACAAAGTCCTCTACAACTTTGCTACAGATTTCAAGTTGAAATTCAGATTCTGTCAAAAGATATGGCCGTCACAATGGTCGCTGGTCTCAATTCCAGAAACATGGCGATGAAGATCAAAGGGCAACTCCACATGAAGGGGTTGAGGGAAGGGCAGCCTTCCAAGGAGAAAGAGAGAGAGAGGCTTCTCTTTCTTGGCCTCCCTCAACTCAATCCCTTGGAAGACCAAGGAGAAAGGGAGCTGGCTCTGATACCACATGTAGGCACAGGAACGAATGGAAAGACATAATGAAGATACAAATGCAAAGCAATGATAACCAAAGTACTCACATGTAGACCAAGAGAGCTTGATGTTGATTGATTTCTAAGACTAGAAAGTACAATGCCTTTATAGGATAGGCACACACACTCTAAGTGTCACATGTATATGGGATAAATCCCAATATGCCACATGGAACTTACACAAAGACTAGACATAAAACTCACTCTAGACACACTAGAACACTCACTTTGACTTCATGTTCTAACACTTTTTGGGAACGAAAGAAGCCTACCGCTTGCACCTAGTGGAAGGTGTCCATGGGGTGGTGCTAAGTGGGAGGGTGAGGTAGATGGGCCTTCTTTGGGGCAAGCTGGTGAGGATAAGGGAAGGGGTTAGCCACTTGGGGTGTTGGGTGTGGAGCAAATTAGGGTCTCTTCTAGGAACTAGCAAAGCTACTCTTCTTCAGCCACTTTGCAATGTGCCTCCTCCTCTTGAATGTCAGAATGGTGGTACTTGGAGGGGGGCATGGTAGGAGAAGGCCGTGGTCCCCACCCAGTGTAATGAGAGAGCTCGGGTGAGCATCACCAACTCTTGATGGGTGATGTTGTGCCATTCCACATCGTCTTTGGTTGTAGGGCCTTGGAGGGCCTTGGAGGGCATCACCAACATACGGACAAATCACCATGTATGAGCAGCTTGATTTTGTAGTCACATGGTAAAAATTGACATGCTTCTTATAGTCAAGATCTACAAACAAATCATGGTGGTACGAGTGGCATGATTCTATAGTCATGACAAAAATTGGCATGATTTGCATTCCACAGTGTATGGATAAATCACGGTGTATGAGTGACAAGATTTTACACTCATAGCAAAAATCGGTGCGATTCTATAGTCACAGCATACGAGAAAACCACGATGATGTATGAGCAGCGTGATTCTAGAATCCACCAACAAAAATCATGGTGATCAGAATTACGATGTACGAGCAAACGTGTAGATTATGGCCGTGAAAACTTAAACATGTTAAATCACAACCAAAATCACGTGATGTACAAGCAAACCTGTAGAGTCACGGCCGTGAAAACACAAACCTACAAAATCAAAGAGAGAGAGAGAGAGAGAGAGAGAGAGAGAGAGAGAGAGAGAGAGAGAGAACTCTATTAAATGTGATTTTTAAGAGTTGCAGGTTCCTTAGATGAAGCTCTCCTTTCTTTTTATATTCTCTTTTCTTCTCCAATGAGATAAGATGATGTCTCCAAAGAGATTGATTGTACCAAATTACTTCATATCTTAATCAATCATTGAAATACTCATGTGTGAGACTGGGTCTCACACATGGGGGGGCAAATTGGACCCAATATGGTATTTATGTCTCTATGCTTTATTTTGAAGTTCGAAGTGAAAGTTTAATTAATTTGATTTCAATTTGCTCCACTACGTGACATTAAGGGGTCCCATATACTAGAAACCAAAGAGAAAGGGGAGCTTCTTAGCCAAGAGACTTATAAGAACTAGGACAGGAAAGAATGGCTAGTCTAGGAGGTTGGGTGTCACCACATTGAGGCTACTGTATACATGAGTGTTCTATTGGGTTTCATCAAACTTGTAATTACCTCAATGCCACCAATCTTAAGTCCCTTGCATAACACTACTTCCAATCTAATCACTTCTCAACTCCCTTTATCCTTTAGTGAATAAACTCTTTCAATGCTAAGAGCTCTAGGATTGTCACACACATTGAACCTATCTAAGAAACCTAAATATGCATCATTAGAAATTTCCAAGCTTATGAATACATTTTATGGGAGTGGATATCATTTTCAATATCTCCAAGGTTTAACACAATTTGTGAACCTTTTGTTGGAAATTCTGACTGTCCCACTAAGGTGTACACCTTATTTTTGTACTTAGAAGGCATCTCAAGACAATGGTTTCAAACTTTAAGGCCACATATAAAGGTCAATTTTAGAACCCTAAAAGAGGCCTTTACTCTCACAGGTTTTTGAGGTAGGGTCACTGGTTGTCTGCATCATGTAAACTTTACTCAATTGAGCAAGAAACAGATGAAACCATACAAGAATTTATCCTCTAGATAAAAACTTTGGGTTTAGAGTGTGAACCAAATCAAAAATATTGAATGACTCTAAATTGAAACAATGTTTTATGATGGGACCAAAGAAAAATTCCTTGCATAATTTGATCCTTGTATCAAATCCTAAGACCTTTGAGATGAGTGTTGCAACAAAGAGGCTATCTGATTAGGGATGACAACATATGTTAGATAATGACATAGAAGTGGCAAATCCCTCAACCAAATAAAGGGTTGTAAACAAATTGATTTCAAAGATCACCACTCAATAGCTTTACATTGCTTTGATGAAAAGAGAAATTTGGGACAAAAAAAGGAGCTAAACATGAACAAAATCTGAAATCTCTTCCACCTAGGGACATAAAGCCAATACTTTTATATAGAAATCCATTGTAAACAAGGACATGAAACAACACTTTGTCCTAAAGTTTGTGCAACCAAACCAAATTAATTACAAACACAAGTTGTACACACCAACCTTGTTTGATTAGTACATCATCGTTATCTCAACAAAGTACCCTCCTCCTAGTGGGAGTGTGAATGCAAGAGGCACCATAGGCAACAAGCCAGCCATTCGATGTTGTGTGTCCAAGATCATTTGTAAATTTTTTCAAGATATCACTCCTCCTTGTCACAATCTATTGTTCTCACATCCCTTATTGACCATTTTGACCTAGCCAAGTGTAGGGATATTACTAACGATTGGTGAGAATCAAGAGAGAAGAGTAGGTACTGAGGTTTTTAATAGTGTTTATCACTCATATGCATCCATCAAGAAGAGGAATACCTTGGATGCATTGGTGGCTTTTCATTTCCCTAGCAACCATATGTCGGCTCCACATGGTAGTCGAGATGAGGGCTACCTCTCGCATTCTTTGCATAGCACCATGCACTCTTAGAGGTGGTTATTTGAGGAGGCAAAGTCTAGATACGAATTGTTGAGATATCAAGCTCAACTAGTGCTATGGCGGACATTGATGACCCGCCTGGGTCATATGTACATATTCTTGATGAAGTGAGAACAAAGTTGGATCCAAAGGCAGAGACATGCATCTTCATTGGTTATGCTATGGAGCAAAAAGGTTATAGATGCTATAATTCCACGTAATTGGCCACCGTACCAATAACAACCCAAAGCTCATTTATAACATTACCTTCCTCTTCTCCCAGGCCCCAAGCCTTATTGGTGGCACCACCCTAAACTAACTACTCACACATAGTGCCACCACAACCTTCACAAGTACCAATCTTTCCATTCCAAGGCACACCCTATTGCTCATGGAAAGATCCAAACATGATCCAAGATAAACCTGTGGAGCCCATGTGCTCTGCCATCCCTGAAGCACTCTTAACACCTCATCTCCCTTTGCTAGTGCCTCACACTATAGGTGCACCCATAGGGAAACCACCTCTTTTGTGTTTCCTCTGCTAAGGACCCTATAATAGAGTGGTTGAATGCCCTAAAAAGAAACGCCTACTTATGGCTGTGGAATTGACCATTAGTACAAGTATTGTCCTTTGCAATCAGTTTCTCACCCCACAGTCGCAGGCATGCCATCCCTAAACGGGTTGAGCGTTCAACATGGGAAGATTTCGAGTGTCCCATTGAATGTTGTCACACGGTTGTAGGCCAAGCTAAAGAAGGCCACATCCTAAAAGAAACAATGCTCTAAGCATGCTAGCCATGCAAATATCGGGTTAGAATCCGCATTGGCTCATCAACCAAGACCACATCATCCTCCTCCGGGAGGAGCGATGATCATGCCGAGAACTCCCACTCCCCCATGCAGCCCAACAAAAACTCACCAAACGGGAAAAAAGATTGGCCACATATCCCAATGCCATCCTTGAGAAGAAATGTCTTTAGGAGGCCCAAGCAGTAGTAGAGTAATACGAGGCTTAACTTGAACTACCACCCGTTTTTGTAACCTTTGACCCAGGGCCTGTGTGCGCCATCCCCCATTGAACCCCTCAACTTCCGCACTAGGTCAAGTAGGAGCCCTCGCAAAAACTCCATGCCAAGGACGATCCGTTTGCCAACATGATGTTGACAAACAAAGATTTTGCCCCTCATGTGCCTCCTCATCCTCCAGTGCCTATTCCACAAACTGCCCAACCCAAATCTCACGTTCACATCAAACATGAAATTGATTCATGTATAAACTTTTTTTTTATATATATAAATCTTGTCTTGGCATTATTGTATTGTGTAAAAAGGCTGTTTTAACAAACCTTGTGTGAAAAGGGCCTTAATTAAGGAACATGTTTATTTATGTCAAGACACAGTGTGGTAGGATTAATTAGAAAACAAATTGACACGTGAGTGGGGTGGAAAGTGGGAGGATGGAATGCCCCAACGGCACCAACAGACGGGTGGACCCGATTAGTCGGGTAGCTTTCCAACATATTAAGTGAAACCCCTACGTTAGATAAATAGGTTCTCGGGCAATTCTATTCTAGAGGACTAGGCTAGCGGCTGTGCCTTGCATGGATGAGGAAAAAAGCGTTGTCTTTAGGAATCAAGACTAGTAGTTACCCAAATTATAATCAATTACCCTATGGGTGATTTGATTTTTAGAAGACCACGCTCCCCCTGCGGGATAGAACTAGGTCTTACCTATGAATTGTATCTTTGAATCTCTACATGATCAAGGTGTCGATGAGTAGAAAATTTTCTCCAAGATAAGACTTAGTGGACTATCTTAAGTGTTTCCCCTATTTTAGAAGGGGGGAACCTTACAAGTGGTATCAGAGCCGATCTTAGTTCCTAGGATTTGTTTTTCAAAGGTTAACTATCAAGGGATTAAAACAAGTGATTGTTTATCATATGAGGACGAATCAATCATCTCTACTGGCCATAGAAGTGATTTGAATATCCTCACATGTTGAGACAATCATCCTATGAAATTGTGCTTGTATCTTGGGGGTGCACATGCAAGATATTTGTACAATAAATTTGAGAAATAAGATTGGGGAGAAAACCTTTTGTGAGGAAAACATAGGGAGATCAAATTAAGAAACTAGTGAGAGACTGAATATAGAAGGATAGACTGAAACTTTGTTTAGAGAAATTTTCAGGATATATCTCATTAATTTGCATATTATAAATTATTAAGATTATAACTCCATTAAGGTTTGAATAGTTGACGTGTGAATGCCATATCCATTGGATGCTTTACACTAGGACAATCATCCAAGAAGCAATGTTGTCAATCTAACCACTGGAGCTAGAATCAGTTATGAGATGCCATGAAAGTACACCTTCGTGAAAGGTTTTGTCCTCTAGGATTTCGAGAGGATGAACAAATTTTTGGACCCAAGAAGGGAAGACCCTAAAAGAATACCACCAAACTTTTGTTAAACTTCTCCGATTTGCTCTAGAGACGGATGAGGTAACTCTTCTCCATCGATTCATTTAGAAGCTTAATCTACCTTTGAATAACCTCATCAAGAATGTAAAACTATCCTCTATTTCAGAAGCCATAATTATAGCCAGAGACTGTGATAAAGTTTTTTTATATATAGAAAGTATCAAGAAGGACATGAGTCCTTCCATGTTAATCAAGAAGAGGTCTCCTAATTCAAGAGGAACGTCAAGCCCACCCCTAGCTACAAGGAATCATGAGCTAGAGCAAAAATTAGGTCAAGAAACAGGGATACCAGGGTTAAAGATAATCAAATTCAAGAGGTCTCCTAATTCAAGAGGAACGTCAAGCCCACCCCTAGCTACAAGGAATCATGAGCTAGAGCAAAAATTAGGTCAAGAAACAGGGATACCAGGGTTAAAGATAATCGAATTCAACAAGTATTTCTATGAGTAAATAGAAGAGAATTGGTGCAAGATTCATGTGAAGTAATGTGCATGATGAATAGAGGTATTCTACAAGACGATACTAAGATTATGAAATTACTATCATAGGTTAGATTACGTAAAGGATTGATTCCCTTACGTTTCTCCATGACAATTTGTTAAGTACCATATTACATGGGGGTATAGAATAAGGAATTCGAAGGTTCATAGCATTTGAGAGGTATATGGATGCATGAACTTAGGATAATAAGACCAATTAACTTTACTCTAAATATGACCTCTTATCACCTAAATTCGAATTTCTATTTTTGGAGATACTTATCTCTTAATTAAACTATTCTTGCCTTCTTATTTCTTTTAGGATTTTTGGAGCTAATATTTTTATTCTAACACTTTCCTAATGTTTCTAGCCTTAACTCTTCTCTAGGTGCACTCTCTTTCCTTCTTGAAATCTATATTAAAAGAGACACATACATACATGGCTTGGGAGGGACCTTACAATCTCCCCCACTTAAAAGATTCGAGATGTCCTCATCTCGCGAGCTGGGGTAGTATCTAAGTAAATCCTCCTGTCTCTTTCAAAGTGGTGTCCCCACTAGGTAGAAATCTTCTTTTATCTAAACATTGTTCTGAGTCCCTTATTTCATGTATTTGGCTTGTTTTGTTGTGCCTCAAAAAGGTCTATTATTCTAAAGTTAATTGGTCTTATTATCCGAAGTTCATGCATCCATATACCTCTCAAATGCTATGAACCTTCGAATTCCTTATTCTATACCCCCATGTAATACAGTACTTAACAAATTGTCATGGAGAAACGTAAGGGAATCAATCCTTTACGTAATCTAACCTATGATAGTAATTTCATAATCTTAGTATCGTCTTGTAGAATACCTCTATTCATCATGCACATTACTTCACATGAATCTTGCACCAATTCTCTTCTATTTACTCATAGAAATACTTGTTGAATTCGATTATTTTTAACCCTGGTATCCCTGTTTCTTGACCTAATTTTTGCTCTAGCTCATGATTCCTTGTAGCCAGGGGGGTGGGCTTGACGTTCCTTTTGAATTAGGAGACCTCTTCTTGATTAACATGGAAGGACTCATGTCCTTCTTGATACTTTCTATATAAAAAAACTTTATCACAGTCTCTGGCTATAATTATGGCTTCTGAAATAGAGGATAGTTTTACATTCTTGATGAGGTTATTCAAAGGTAGATTAAGCTTCCAAATGAATCGATGGAGAAGAGTTACCTCATCCGTCTCTAGAGAAAATCGGAGAATTTTAACAAAAGTTTGGTGGTATTCTTTTAGGGTCTTCCCTTCTTGGGTTAGCTCCAAAAATCCTAAAAGAAATAAGAAGGCAAGAATAGTTTAATTAAGAGATAAGTATCTCCAAAAATAGAAATTTGAATTTAGGTGATAAGAGGTCATATTTAGAGTACTTTTACATATTTAGAGTCCATGCATACTAAAAATGTGAAAAAACAACGTGTTTGTAAAGATGGCGCGTTTGTGGCTGTATACAAATGTTTTTGCATATTCTACCCATGCGATCTTGTAGACTAGATGCCTTCCGGTTCTTTTGACTGGTTATACAACCATATTCTGAGTTTTTATCAAAGAGTTATGGCCAAAACACTTTGCTAATTATGTCAGGGTCTCTACACAGGGAAAACTGTAAGAAGGCAGCAAGTAGCCTCAAGACCTTAGAAAGAGAGAAGAGTCACGGTACGAGTAAGAGGCAATAAAGCTTGGGGATGATTGGATGATTTCAATCATAAGAGAAGGTATTAGAAGACTCTATTCTCATATGTCATGTAAGATTCCTCCCCCACCCCCTTTTTGATGTCTAGTATCTTCCCCTGTAATCAATCCCTCTTCAGAAATATAAAGACCTTGTTTCTAACTATTTTAACCTAGAGAGAGAAAATATTCTAGAGAGAGAATATTCAGATTTTGAATATTTTTGGATAGAAAAATATCTCTTATAATTAAGATGAATTCCCCTAAAACAAAAATTCAAAAAGAATTTTTCAATGTGCAATTGGAATTAATTGGAAATGTGTATAAAGGACCTTAGCCTAAGGGTCTAGATTTTCAGAAATTTTGGATTATGGTCCAATTAAGGTTCCTATGGGCCAATAGCATCAATCCATGTGTAGGGAGGAGATAAATCCAATTTGTAAAAGAAGATACCCAAAAATGAGTAAATGCTCACATAAGATGAAGAGTTGAAAATGTACAAGGTTTATTAGTAAAAAACTATGAACAATATTAAAAATATGAGATATTTTGGGTATAATGATTCCATTTTGACACATATGTAAGGAAGGGGAGTTCTTTAAATGAGGTGCATATTTCACATAAGATGAAGAGTTGAAAATGTACAAGGTTTATTAGTAAAAAAATTATGACACATATGTAAAGAAGAGGTGAGCCTTACTTAATACACTTAGAACTCTCATTTAGTACCCACATTGACCAAAAACGATTTACATTGCACTTCGGCACAAAAATATATAAAAATTATGTGCGTCTTTATGTTCCCATGGCTACAATCCCGCTCTCTCGCATTAATTGCTTCCGGCCTCCTTCCAGCAATATTAAAAATATGAGATATTTGGGTATAATGATTCCATTTTGACACATATGTAAGGAAGGGGAGTTCTTTAAAGGAGGTGCATATTTCACATGCTTGAATGAGTTTTAAACTCATAAAAATTGAGATATGTCATCTCTCCTCTCTCCTCATTCAAGTCTAGTTCCAAAAAGTTAGCTTAACTGACCTAAAAATGGTCAAAAATTGACCAAACTGATTTGGAAAATTCTAGAATCACTTTTTTTGGTTAGGAGCTCAATTTTTCCTATAAATAGAAGCCTACTCCTTGTTGAAAAATATATAGTGTTTATGCATCGTTACTCTACTCCACCTAAGCCAAGAACTGTGAATTCATTAATAATTCACTAGTTTTTGGAGCTTCCCTCTTTCTTCAATCCCCATTGGTGGCTCCATCAACATACTTAACCAATTGATTGGTTGGGGGCCTCTACCGTGAACAAAGAATCAAGCAATTTGTAAGGTAATTAGTGAATTTTGATCATTTTCTATAATTTCTCAATGTTTCTCTCTTCTCAACCCCTCTCAAGCTTGAGAAGCTTAATTAGAATGGTTTTTGAATGTTATTGAAGTTAATTGATGAATGGTAGTGGAGAGTTACATAATTTGATGAATGCTATTGAAGTTAATTGATTAATGATAGTTAAGAATTACATAAATTTTTATTTATGCTTAATTCAAATGGTTTTTATGAAATTTCTCTCTCTCACTCAAGAAATGGTCATACTCATGATCCATTCTCAATCCAAATGAAGCTTTTCATAAAGCTTTTTCTTAATCCAAGATTAATCTATACTTGAGGTCAAATTAATGGCTTTTTTCTATGCTTTTAGTTTATGTATTTCATGAATATTAATGATTCAATCCATTATGGATTATTGATCCAATTAGGGATCATTCTAATTAATTCTTAATGATAAGCTTTATCCCTTAGAAAAAAATTGAGATTTATCAGTCATAGTAGCGGAGCTATGGTAAAATTTTTATAAAAATTACGCATAAAATAATTTCATTCAAAGCATGAAAAGAGGACTTCCTACCATATTCTAGGAATTATCATCCTAGATTAATTGAAGATATTCATAGAGAAATTGATTTTTATATTATGCATAATTGATTTTCATGCATAGAGGTATGCATAATAGATTATTATTTTAACATAAAAGTGTTACTTTTATCATAATTAGATTTCATGCATAGAGGTATGCATAAAAGATTATTATTTTAATGTAAAAGTGTTACTTTTAGCACAATTGAATTTCATGCATAGAAGTATGCATAAGAGTTGATTATTTTATTATAAAAGTGTTACTTTTATCATAATTGGATTTCATGCATAGAGGTATGCATAAAAGTTGATTATTTTATTATAAAAGTGTTACTTTTATCACAATTGAATTTCATGCATAGAAGTGTGCATAAGAGTTGATTATTTTATTATAAAAGTGTTACTTTTATCATATTTGGATTTCATGCATAGAGGTATGTATAAAAGTTGATTATAAAAGTGTTACTTTTATCATATTTGGATTTCATGCATAGATGTATGCATAAAAGATGATTATTTTATTGTAAAAGTGTTACTTTTATCATATTTGAATTTCATGCATAAAAGTATGCATAAAAGTTGATTATTTTATTATAAAGTGTTACTTTTATCATATTTGAATTTCATGCATAAAAGTATGCATAAAAGATACTTATTTTATTGTAAAAGTGTTACTTTTATCATAATTGGATTTCATGCATAGAGGTATGCATAAAAGTTGATTATTTTATTATAAAAGTGTGACTTTTATTATATTTGAATTTCATGCATAAAGGTATGCATAAAAGTTGATTATTTTATTTTAAAAGTGTGACTTTTATTATATTTGGATTTCATGCATAGAGGCATGTATAAAAGATATTCTTTTATACTAAAAGTGTGATTTTTATCATAAATGGATTTTATGCATAACTTAGATGCATAAGAGAAATTCTTTTATTCTAAAAGTGTAATTCTTACCAAATTGAATTTATGCATAAGAAGATGCATAAAAGATTGATTTTTACTTCGAAAGTATTAATCTCCTTAAATAGAATTTATGCATAAATAAATGTGTAAAGAAATCTTATATCAAATATAAGAATTCTCTTGTATTCTATAAATAGATATAAGATGTGATAGGATGTGATAAGAGGTGTATAAGATGTGACAAGAGGTGATAAGATGCTTATGAAATAAGTTATGAGGTGATAAGATGAATTAAGATTTGATAAGATGTATATGGGATGAGGTAAGAAGTGTATGTGATAGGATAAGATGTATATGGGTTGTGATAGGGCGAGAATGGATGTGATGTAAAAGATTAGATGTGAAGGCATATGGGGTTATATGAATGGGAATGTGGAAATGGATGTATGTATGTGGATGTGGAGATGGGAGTGTGGATGTGTGGATGTGGAGATTGGAGTGTGGATGTATGAATGTGGAAAGGGATGTATGCATGAAGATGTATATGCATAGATGTGAATGTGGATGTAGATGTGGCTGTATAGATGTGAATGTGGAATGTGGATGTGGATGTATGTATATATGTGGATGTAGATGTGGATGTATAGATGTGAATGGGAAGGTGGATGTGGATGTATGTGAATGTGGATGTAGATGTGGATGTATAGATGTGAATGTGGATGTAGATGTGGCTGTATAGATGTGAATGTGGAATGTGGATGTGGATGTATGTATGTATGTGGATGTAGATGTGGATGTATAGATGTGAATGGAAATGTGGATGTGGATGTATGTTTGTATGTGGATGTGGATGTATGAATGAGGACGTGATAGTGGATGTATACATGTGGATGTGGATGTATGGATGTGGATATGGATGTGTATGTATGAATGTGGATATGGGATGTGGATGTATAAATGAGGATGTGAAAATGGAGGTAAGCATGTAGATGTGGATGTATGGATGTGAATGTGGATGTGGATGTGTATGTATGAATGTGGATATGGGATGTGGATATATAAATGAGGATGTGAAAATGGAGGTAAGCATGTAGATGTGGATGTATGGATGTGAATGTGGATGTGGATGTGGATGTATGGATGTGAATGTGGATGTGGATGTGTATGTATGCATGTGGATATGGGATGTGGATGTATAAATGAGGATGTGAAAATGGAGGTAAGCATGTAGATGTGGATGTATGGATGTGAATGTGGATGTGGATGTGTATGTATGAATGTGGATATGGGATGTGGATGTATAAATGAAGATGTGAAAATGGAGGTAAGCATGTAGATGTGGATGTATGGATGTGAATGTGGATGTGGATGTGGATGTATGGATGTGGATATGGATGTATGGATGTGAATGTGGATGTGGATGTGGATGTATGGATGTGAATGTGGATGTGGATGTGGATGTATGGATGTGGATATGGATGTGAATATATGATATGTGATGTGAAGGAATCTGAAGTGAAGAGATAGAAAATGATGTGATTGGATGAGTACACATATAAATGGAATGTGGAATAAGTAATGTGGATTAATGAGGGATAATGTGGAAAAATGAGAGTTAATATAGAAATTGTATTTGTAAACTGTTTGTAAATGCTATTTGTAAATGGCTGTTTTATGTCAAGAATGCTGGGGAAGCATTTTGACCGTCTTGTGATTAAGGTCGTGGAGACCTAACTGATAAAGTTGCAACTGCTGACGGAGAGTCAATGGAGGACGTCTCGCGTAGCAAGGTCGACCGAGGTCTTGACCAGCCTCGGTTCGATTAAAATGGTGAGCTTCCGGTACGGTGGATGAGGGACCAAGGAAGCGGCCTATGAGTGAAGCGCTAAGTCACCTGCGAAGGATCCTAGAGGGTGCTGACCATACGGTGCTCGGGCTCTAGGTCACCTAGGATACCCACGCGTGTGTCGAGGAAGATATTGGAACAAGGAGTAAGAGTTGTTTTCTGAAACCGGGCATGGATCTGGTTGGTTGACCTTGCTGGTCTTCAATGGATGAGTCCATGGCTCTTTTTATGGATCTGTTGGTTGATCTTGCTGATCTTCAACGAGAGTCCATCTTGATTTTATAAGTGATTATATTGCCGAGTA
This sequence comes from Cibotium barometz, assembly GCF_041138505.1. Classification (NCBI taxonomy): domain Eukaryota; kingdom Viridiplantae; phylum Streptophyta; class Polypodiopsida; order Cyatheales; family Cibotiaceae; genus Cibotium; species Cibotium barometz. Next base: position 12,219,535 of record NC_141052.1, on the reverse strand, counting down.
TTATGGGCTAGGAACTATTGAAAAGGCCCCTGAGTGGACAGGTGGTGAGCGTTCTAGTTGCCAATGATGCCATAGATACTCTGATGAAGGAATGATGGGAAATTATGAATCAACGAGATAAATTGGAAGATTGTGATCAGTGGTACTATGGTTTCATTAAAGGATTGTTTTAAAGTTAGCTGATGCTAAGAAAAAGGCAATTTCATATTGGGTGTGTAAGTGGTGTGGCTAGTTTTATGTTTGCATGAATTCTGGCTAGGGGGCCTTGGAACTCTTTTCCTTGGTACCCGGGACAAAACCTAACCAAATTCCAAATTGGATCCCATCACTACAGTGGTTGGGTGGTTGGCTAACCCATGGGATTGTTGGATGGGGTTAGGCTGGACTGATGGATCCATAAATCGAGACTCAACTTTTGTTATTACGATAGATAAAGTAAATTCCGAACAGTAATTGTTCTATGGATAGGAATCAACGGCTGTGCCTCTTGAATGGGGGAAAAAGTGTTGATCCCAATGATCCAAGTGCAAGTTTCTTCCTTGATCCGATCAAATATCTTATAGATGCAATTGGATCAGTTTGATCAGAAATGATCTTGACTACATTAGAGTAAAAAGTTATCCTGGTTGAATCGCCCGTGCTTTCTGGTAAAGGAAGTTTTTCTGGGTTCGGTTTTGGAACAACCGACGAATTAGTCTCTTATCCGGATATCCGTGGGTGAGGCCCCGAGTGTGGGACCCGTGTCCCGCGTGAGAAGTCCTACTTCCGGTACCCCGAATCCGTTGCTCGGTGGGAACAGGGATCTCACACTTGGTATCAGAGCATTTGGCTAATAAAGATCAACTGAGAAACCAAATATGTCAAAAAATTTTCAAGAAGCACAAAAAGGTTATAATTGTGTGATATAATTCATACAATTTGATATTCAAATTGCAATTCGTAATTTGGTAATTGGGTCTTTAGATGGAAATACCGTAATTATATAGAATCCCTGACTTGCTTGAGGCCTAGATATGATGGTATTTACCTTATAATTCCAAGGACAGTGACTACCCGTATATACCGAGAGTATACTGCAGCTCTTTACTGACAGTATATACGAGTAAATCTAAGACTTGAAATTATAAGCGTTAATGCTATCCAGATGATGAATTCGAATGTGGTTGATATGATTTTTAATTCTGTTTGGGAACTGATGAAATTGATTTGGATTCTGATTGAAAAATGATGATTTCTGAAATTGAGTTAAAATGTAATAAGCTAAGCGAAACCACAATGAGGATGAATGGGACGAGTCCCAGTGATAATATTCATAACTTGAATGATAATAATGATTTCAGCAAATCACTATGAGATTAGTGGATTGTGCTGTCAGATTGCTATTGTTAACACTTGACCCGTAGATCAAGTTAAGGGATGACAAATTGAGAACTTGCTTAACTGAAATTTCCGTGGAGGAATCTTCAGAAGGGAATTTTTCGGTCTAATGGACCATTATCATGTTAAAGATATGAATGATATGATTTGAATGAATTGTCATTTAATGATGAGTTCCATTTAAGGGATAATTATCCCAGTATTCTGTTGGGTTGACCAGAATATAAGGAACCCAGGAAAAAATTGGATCTTAAGAAAAAGAGTTGTCCTCTACCTTGCGAGATGAGGACATCTCGCACTTTTCAAATGGGGTAGAATGTAAGATTCTCCCCCAACCTTCGAGGTATACAGGAGTAAGAATCTCCCTTTCTGATCTTATAATTATTCTCTCTCTAAAATAAAAGAAAGATTCTGTTTAAAAAAGAAAGAACCTTTTCCCTAAATACTTCTCAAGAGTCCCACCTGTTTTAAGGATTCAGAACAATGAGTTCAGAAGTGAGAATCGATGTTTTGGATATCAAGGTTTTGGTCTTCATTCGAGTACGGCCCAAAAGAAGTTCTTTATCTCTTGGGAAGTATAAGAAGTTATCTCCCAGATATTGTGGACCAAAGAAAGTAGGTGATTTAGCTTACGAACTTCTTTTATCTCCTCATCTCAAAGTTCTGAATGCCTTCTATAGAAAAATGTGCCAAACCCAAATCATGGAAAGACGGTAAAACTTCAGTGGCAAGTTACTGTTGGCTTCTAAGTTACGCTAGCTCCTTCCTTTATATAAGTCATAACTTTTACTTGTCATTCACAATAATCTTACTCCCATCGATCTCCTTTCTTTCTTAATCTCCTTCATGGCTTGGCAACAAGAATTAGTTTTATCCATAATGATTCCTCACCTTCAAGACGCAAGTGAGTCTGTGAAGAAGGATTTTATAGAACAGTATGAGCGCTCACTTTTCCCTCACTTGGAAACTTCTGTAGCTCAGACCAAATGGTGGACCTATCAAGACATAACTAGGGTAACACCCTGGGGTCAGCAGTACTTTCATAACAATGTCCACTTAGCCATGGTTATTGAAGCTTTGGGTTTGGGTCCCCGATACTACTGCGTCATGAGATCAAGGCATCTTGGGTTTTCTGAGCGGGTCTTCTTACTGGCGTGTTTTCTTCCTCATGAGAAGATATGCCTTTACCCCGTTTTTGGCTTGCCTCTCAGAGGTCCTTTTGTTAGATCACCTCATACCACTGAGATAGGTGCGGCAATAACCAACAGAATTATTCCCATAGATGAGTTACCTTATACTTGTGCAGCTTGTGAGTGCTGCTTTTGTGACCATATGATGGACGGGCTTATGGAAGTGTAAAGAGTTCTTCTATCTTTACTGTATAAGTTCCGAGAATGAATAAAGTTTAAATCTTGTTCTTATCTTGCTCTCTTTGAGACTTTTCTTGGTGGTTAATCTTGATTAAAATTTTTCTCTAAGTCTCATATTCGTGCATCTTGCGAAATTACCCTAGTTTGCGAGATGAGGACATCTCGCGTTTTTTAAGTGGGGTAGAATGTAAGATTCCTCCCCCACCCCCTTTTTGATATCTAGTATCTTCCCCTGTAATCAATCCCTCTTCAGAAATATAAAGACCTTGTTTCTAACTATTTTAACCTAGAGCGAGAAAATATTCTAGAGAGAGAATATTCAGATTTTGAATATTTTTGGATAGAAAAATATCTCTTATAATTAAGATGAATTCCCCTGAAACAGAAATTCAAAAAGAATTTTCCAATGTGCAATTGGAATTAATTGGAAATGTGTATAAAGGACCTTAGCCTAAGGGTCTAGATTATCAAAAATTTTGGATTATGGTCCAATTAAGGTTCCTATGGGCCAATAGCATCAATCCATGTGTAGGGAGGAGATAAATCCAATTTGTAAAAGAAGATACCCAAAAATGAGTAAATGCTCACATAAGATGAAGAGTTGAAAATGTACAAGGTTTATTAGTAAAAAACTATGAACAATATTAAAAATATGAGATATTTTGGGTATAATGATTCCATTTTGACACGAAAATAGGTCATAGGAATGACCTTTCTTTGGGGGGGGAGAGAGAAATGCTTAAAAACCATTAAAATTAAGCATAAATGGAAATTTATGTGTTTCTTTATTACAATTCATAAAAGAACTTCAATAGTAATCAAAAGCCATTCAAATTAAAGCTTCTCAAGCTTGAGAGGGGTTGAGAAGAGAAGCATTTGGAGTTTTAATAAGAAAAAGACAATAATCCACACTTTACCTTCTAAATTACTTGATTCTTTGATCACAGTAGAGGCCCCCAACCAATCAATTCGTTTGGTATGTTGTAGGAGAGTCACCAAGGAAGGTTGAAGAGAGAGAGAGAAGCTCCAATCTCTTCAATTTTGTAGAGGTTTTTAGAGGATAATAGAAATTAAGCTTAGTTTAGAGTAATATCAACATAGTTTAGAGGAATACTGGCATAGTTTAGTTCATAGATAATAGAAATTAAGCTTAGTTTAGAGTAATACCGGCATAGTTTAGTTCATAGATAATAGAAATTAAGCTTAGTTTAGAGTAATACCGACATAGTTTAGTTCACAGACAATAATACAAAGGAATGAGGGTCTATTTATAGGAGAGGGAGGCCACTAAAACTGAGTCCAACTAAGTTCTAGAATTTTCCAGCTTCAGTTTGGCTAAATTTGGACAAGATTTGAACCATTTTGGCTCCCTTTTTTATTTGGTTTGATCCAGGAGAGAGGAGAGATAAAAATATCCTATTATTTTTAAGTTTTAAACTCATCCAAGCATGCAAAGTAGGCACCTCCTTGAAGGTCTCCCTTTTCCTTACACATGTGTCAAAAATGAATGATTACTCCAAAATATCTCATTTTTATTAAAACTTCATAATTTTTAACTAATAAACCTAGTACTTGGTCAACTCTTCATCTTATGTGGGCATTTACTCATTTTTTGGTATTTTCTTTTATTCTTTGGATTTATCTTTTCCCAACACTTGGATTAATCTTATTGGTCCATAGGAACCTTAATTGGACCATAATTTAAAAAAATTCAAAAATCTGGACCCTTAGGCTAAGGTCTTCTAAATCAATTTTAATTAATTCCAATTGCACCTTGGAAAATCTATTTTTTCTATTTCAGGGAAACATTTTTTTGATATTTGTAGAATTTATTTATGAAAAAATATCCCAATTTTGATTTACCACTCTCTATAAATTTTTATCTCACTAGGAAAAACAAGAAAAAATGATATTTTCTTGTATTCAAAAACATACAATGATTACAAGGGATTAAAGTAGAGGCTTATTCAATATTCAGCCTGAGGAAGAATCTTACATAGCCCTTGGTAACCAATCTTGCCTTGTACTTGCTCACTGAACCCCATCAGCATTACGCTTGACTTTATACACCCACTTACATCCAATTGCCTTCTTTTCCTTACGCAAAGGCACTAACTCCCATGTTGCATTTACATCCAATGCTGCCATCTCCTCATCCATGGCATCTTCCCATTTCTTATTTCCGATTGCCTGCTCAAAGCAAGTGGACTCAACCTCTTGTATTGCTTTTACCATGTAAGCATAATGATGGGATGTATACCTGTCATATCTCAACCTATCAATAGGGTATCTAACCCTCGTAGACCTGCATACACCTGGATCACTGCCTCAAAACAGCCCTAGTTCTCCTTACACCGGAGTAACCATAGATGGAATGCCAAGCTCCTCATTAAGGCTCTGCTCAGAGCCACTAGAGTCCCCATCCACATATGAGTGACCTCCTGACAGATTAGGCACAAAAGGTTGATCTACATTTTCCTTCCCTTTCCGTGACACATGTGTACCTACATCATTCCTCAACCTGTCCATGGGCTAACATTGGATCCATTGCTTGAGGACTCCCCAAGTCCACTCAGCACTTGTGATTGCTGCTCTACATGTGGTGCAACATCAGCACTTCTTACATCTGCATCATCTACTGGTGCATACCAGCTACTCATCTCATCAAAGACAACATCTGTGCTTACTCGCATCTCATGAGTGATAGGGTTATAACATCTATAACCTTTTTTCTCCATAGCATAACTAATGAAGATGCATTTCTCTGACTTTGGATCCAACTTTGTTCTCACTTCATCAGGAACATGTACATATGCAATACACCCAAACACTTTCAAGTGAGACACATCTGGTCTTATGCCTGTAAACTTTTGTTCAGGAGTCATACCATGAATAGCTGCAGTGGGTGTCCTGTTCATAATGTACATAGCAGTTGCTACTGCTTCTGCCCAAAAGTAATGTGGCATATTCTTTTCAGCCATCAAGGCACGTGCCACATCTGCAATGTGCCTGTTTTTCCTTTCTGCAACACCATTCTGTTGGAGTGTACCTACACGTAAACTACCTTTTGATTCCCTGCTTTCTCAGGAAATCATTGAACTCATTGGAGAAATATTCTCCCCCACCGTCTGATCTTAGGCATTTTATTTGCATGCCTTTTTTCTTCTCGACCAAGGCTTTAAATCTCTGAAAGTGAGCAAACACCTCACTTTTCTCCTTCATGAAATAAACCCACAATTTTCTAGTGTGGTCATCAATGAATGTAACATAGTACCTACAACCTCTAATTGTTGCAATCTTGGTCGATTCCCATACATCTGAATGTATGACATCCAATGGCCTTGCACTAACATGTTTTTCATGTGGGAAAGCATGTTTGGCCTACTTACCAAGTTGGCATGCTTCACATACCTTATGCATACCATCAACCATAAACTTTGGTAAACCTGCAAAAATATTTTGGGCCTGCATAGACTTTAGTCGCTGTACATTCACATGACCAATGCGCTTGTGCCATATGTCAATATCTGCAATGACACCTGTTCCATACGCAAACATCGCTGCCTTTATCTCATGCATGTTCCAAAGTAGACATCCTGCCATTTCTATTACCCTTTGCAACCAAGTGACACTTATTTTTGAAGTCTTCCACAAAACATCCTTGAGGATTAAACCTCACTTGCAGACCCTACTCAACAATCCATCCAATAGAAACTAGGTTCTTTGTAATATTTGAAACATGAAGTACATCAGCCAAGTACTTCATTTTGCCATCCTGCATAGACAATGGCACTTTACCAACATGCACAATGGGATGCGCAGTATCATCAACTATGTCTACATAACCTGGTTTTTTCATTTCCTGCATATCTCTAAACCACTTAGCATGACTGGTCATGTGGTTAGAGGTGCCATAATCCACATACCATATATCTTGAGATCCTGACACATCCTCTGTTATGGAACTAAGCATGTGCTGCATCACAAACAACTGCTCACTTCTGTCATCACCTTTATGTTTACCTTGTTGGCAACTTCCCACTTCTAATGTCATTCTACTTTTTGTAGCATTCCTTTGCCATGTGTCCTGGTTTGCCACAGTAATAGCACTCTATGCATTTTGATTTCTTTGCCAACCACCTCGGCCTCTTTGGCCCCCCTGCCTCTAGACTGGGCCTCTTCCACCTATGTATGATTGTTGCTATGAATCATTGAACTGTTGTTGTCCAGAATTCTAATTTCCTTGTCGGCCACCACCTTGGCCTCTACCTCTACCTCTACCTGAATTAGAGTAGAAGGCCTGTTCCAATGTGTTCTTGCTTTGTGAAGAAAAATACTCACCTAAAGCCTTTTCTTCTATGATCAGCATAGATATCAAGTCCCGAAAGTTGAGAATATTCTCCCCAACTACAATGGAGGTCTTGAATGGCTTGTACTCTTTGCCAATCCCATTCAGATAGACACTCACCAAATCATCATCCTCCACTAATACATTGATAGACCCAAGGGATTCAACAATGCCCTTGATCTTTAAGGCATATTCATTAATAGACCTACTTTTCTTTTCCACAGTATGCAACTCTTTCTTTAATTGCAACTTCCTTGCCTTTGTGTTAGTCTGGAACATCTGAACCAGATTCTGCCATGCAAGTGCTAGAGTGTTTGCATCCTGTATGTGTCCTATCATAGTGTCTGTGTGACACTAATTGAAAGCCAGTACATGACTTTTCTTGCACCTTGATTCCAATCCTTGAATGCCTTTATATTTGCAAGAGTGGCATTCTCCTCAAATAACTCTAGAGGCTCCTCCATTGTCTCCTTCTACATAATCCCAAAATCCTTTACCCATTAGGAAATTGGTCATTCTGAAATTCCAGGCATGGAAGTTATTCTTATCCATCTTCTCACTAACAATCTGATTAATTCCGTCATACATGTTTTCCTGCAGTAATCAAATAACCTGCAAAAAATAGACAGCTTCTGTATTATGCAACTTGTAATAGAGCAGTACTCCCTGTAACTACTGCAACAGTGGTACTTCAGCATAGTCTGTGTCACCAAATGTGACCAGAGTACATGTACATACACCCAGTATGAACAATACATGTGCAAACCCTATATGCACTTCCAAAATGCACTGTTGCACTGCAATAACTAGATTTCGAGCAAAAACAACTCTCTATTAGAGAACTTCCACCAAAATACCCTAAGTGATGAAACGGGGCCCATAACGTGTTCGAAATGCGAATCCGACTGAAAAAATTCCTTCCAATAGAACAATATATCTTCCCTGTAGCTCTTCTCTCGCAAGAGAGCTCCTCAATTGGAGATGTGTAGCTCCCAGAGCTACTGAGGCTCAGGTGTTTACCTAAACCAAGAAGGGGAAAGAGATGATGGTGCTCTTACCCATGTAGTACCGCTTCCTTCCTTGCTTGTTCTTGCCTCTTTCTTGCCTCATATCTCACATGAACCAAGCTCTGATACCATAAAGATAACGTGGGGGAAAGGGAGATGTAAGATTCCTCCTCAGCCTAAATAATGAATAAGCTTTTACCTCAATTCCCTGTAATCATTCCCCATTTCAAAATGCAAGAAAATATTATTTTTCCTTGTTTTTACCTAGCGAGAAAAAAAATTCTAAAGAGAGGTAATTCAGTATTAAGATATTTTTAGATGTAAAAATTCTCCTAATATCTAAAATATAATTCCCTGAAACAGAAGTTCAAAATAAATTCTCCAATGTGCATTAGGAATCAATTAAAAATGTGTATTAAAGGCCTTAGCCTAAAGGTCCACATTTCAGAAATTTTTGGATTATGGTCCAATTAAGGTTTCAATGGGCCAATAGGATTAATCCAAGTGCTGGGATGAGATAAATCCAAAGAATAAAAGAAAATACCCAAAAATGAGTAAATGCTCACATAAGATGAAGAGTTGACTGAGTACAAGGTTTATTAGTTAAAATTTAAGAGATATTAGTTTAAAAAAATGAGATATTTAAGAGAAATGATGCATTTTTGCAACTCAGTAAAAGGAGATAATGCCACCTCAAGGAGGTGCCTTTTTCCTCATGATTACTTGAGTTTTTTAATCCAAAAATGGGATATTTTTCTCTCTCCTCTCTCTTGGACCAAACTGGATCAAAAAGGGAGCCAAACTGGTCCAAATCTTATCCAAATTGAGTCAAACTGAAGCTGGAAAATTCTAGAACCCAATTGGACTTGGTTAATGGCCTCCCTCACCTATAAATAGACCCTCATTCCTTTGTATTCTCATCTATACCATACCAGTATTACATTAAAATAATCATATTTTCTATTATCCCTTAATTTTTCACTACTTTTGGGAAGCTTGGAGCTTCTCTCTCTCTTCAACAACTCTTGGAGTTCTCTTCTCCTCTTGCTAACCAATTGATTGGTTGGGGGCTTCACTACTAAAGAAAGAATCAAGCCAATCTTCAAGGTAAGATGGATTTTATGGTTTTTTTTTTTAATTTTCTCAAATGAATTTCTACCCCTCTCAAGCTTGAGAAGCTTTCAAAACAATTGTTTTAATTCAATTCAAGCTTTCCCTAAGAGTCTTAATGTTTAATTAAGAGAAAGTTAATATTTATGCTTATTGTAATGCTTTCTTTAAGTAAATCTCTCTCTCGAAAAAGAATAGTCATCTCTATGGCTGATTCTTTAACAAAAGTATGTTTCTCAAAGATAATCTCTTATTTCAAAACTAAACTCTAGGCTTGATGAGCTAGAGATTAAGAAAATAATATTTTCATGAAGCTAAATTTTCTTACTTGTTTAATTTTAAATCTATGGTTTTCTTGATTTTCATGTTTCACAGTTGATTGAATTAAATTCAAATGCTATGCCTTTGAGGAAAAGGCCACCCCCTTCTCTTCTTTACATTCCAGCCTTTCTTAATCCTAGAAAGATTAACTAAATGATTAATTAAACTTTTATTATTATTTACGCTCTTGAATTTTAAAAATTATGTGGATTAGAGTCCTATAAATCTAATTTGGGTTAATTTAAGTCAATTAAAGAATGATAAAAATGAGAAATGGTCAGCCATACAAAAAGGAGGTTATGGCAAATTTTTCCAGAATTTTATGTTTTTTTAATGTTATACCAAAAGAGTAATTCCCACCATTTTTGCATCTAAAAGAAATATTCTAATTACTCTATGTACATATTCACCTATGAATATGCATGGATATCACTGATATTAATTTTATTAAATTTGGTTTCTATGCATAGAAAGATGCATAATGGAAACTGTTTTTAGTATAAAAGTGTTGTTCTTATTAAATTTGATTTTTATGCATAGAAAGATGCATAATGGAAATTTTTTTAGTTTAAAAGTGTTATTCTTATTTAAATTTAATTTCTATGCATAGAAAGATGCATAATGAAAATTATTTTTATTATAAAAGTGTTATTCTCATTAAATTTGTTTTTTATGCATAGAAAGATGCATAATGGAAATTTTTTATCATAAAAGTGTTATTCTTATAAAAATTGATTTTTATGCTTAAATAGATACATAAAGAATTTTTATATCAAAATTAGAATTCTCTTAAATTCTATGTTTAAATTCTATGAGTATTTGATAAGTGAATAATTAAATACTCTAAGAGAGAAATTTCTATCGTTTTATATTCACACGGATTGTAAAGAGAAAATTCAGATCGAGATCAAAATATTTAGATAAATGATTAACTTATTCCTTATTGGAACTCGTAATTAATTTAGAAATCCGTTAAGTGAATATTCAAAGAATGAAATTCAATAAATTAGTAACTGAATTATCAATCCTTTTTGAGAAAGATAGTTCAGGAAAAATCTTATCAGACTACTTGAACCTTGAATCAGACTATGACCAAGACCAAACTCTTTCGTCAGTTTCGAGGAAATTAGATGTGACCAGTTTAGAAAAATACGCTCAAAACTCCCACCAAATCTGAAACTAAGTTTGAGACCCTTTGAATTGATCTGTGGATCAAGGTTATAGAATTCGAGGAATTCTGTTATGAAATTCAGAATTAAAATCAAGAAGTTTTGGGGATACTGATTCAAGAAATACTCCTTGTATTCAAAAGAAAATCAAACTAAAAACTTGCATAGAAACCTTGTTTTCTTAAAGGATTGTCTTATGCCAGAATGCTGGAGGAAGCATTTGGTATACGTTTTTCTAAGGGAAGTTTGGTTGCAACACTGGCCGCCGCGGGGAGTGTTCAAAGGACAGCTCACGCGCGGCAAAACCTCTGCCCAGGTCTTGACCAGCCTCGGTACGGTTAAAATGGTGCGCTTCCGGTACGATGGACGAGGGATGATGAAGCGGTCCCTGAGTGAAGTGCCAGGACACCTAAGGAGGATCCTGGAGGGTTCTGACCAGGCGATGCACGGGCTCACGGTGCCTAGGATACCCATGCGTATGTCGTGGAAGATATGTATGCTGGACGAATGATTATTGTAATCTGTTTACTGGATCTCGTTGTTGCTGACCAGCTGGTCTCAACAGAGAGTCCAGAGTGATTCTGTTTTTATAGAAACAAGGGACTGGATGGAATTTTTGAGTTATGACATATGTAACCAATAACTATTTGTCAATGGATTATTTTATATGTTGAAGTTTTTAAAGAGAAGTGTGTGCGTATCTGTATTCGAAAGCAAAAGTTAAGAAAGGCATTCAATTATGGGTGGGTGAGTAATTGTCTGGTCCTACCGATTCCAATGGTTGGGTGGTGGCTAACCCATGGGCCGGATGGGGTTAGGCTGGAATCAGTGGAGTTTTAATATTGAAATTGGAATAATAGGAATACGCTTAGAACTCGAGTAGTTAAATAAAATCCTGAAGACTTTCTCAAACGATTAGATCAATGGCTTTGCCTCATTTCGGTTAGGAAAAAAGCATTGATTTCTTCAAGTTAAGTCTATAAGAGTTTTCCTTATATCTGGTTTAATCAGGTGAAGGATAGTTTAGCCTCTTGAGCCCATTAGAAAATTCAATAAGAAAATCAAAAAAGTGGAATCGTCCCCGTTTTTTGGGCAAGGAAAATTTTTTGAGTTTTGGTTTCGGAATGACCACCAGATTAGTCTCGTGTCCGGACATTCGAGGGCGAGGCCCCAAGTGGGAAACCCTGCCCCCGCGCAAGAGGAAGATACTTCCGGTGCTAGAGCAACCGAGGGAGCAGAGGGGTCTCACAGAGCTGGTATGAGAGCGTTGTTGTAAACTTACGAAACAGTAGCAGAAATTGCCTAAAATTTTTAAAGTAAATCTGGGAAATAATGTTTTCGCTTGCTAAGATTATGTTCGAAATGAATTCATAAATTGAAAACTCATAAATTGAACTGGATTTTTAGATGGATACCCCAAATCTATCTAGCATTCCTAGACTCTCTTAGAGTCAGGATATGATCACCTTTACCTTCAAAAATCTCATCAACTCCGCTACAACCCGAGAAAGAAGAGTGAGACTCGCTCGTCACTTTGAGGATCTTTACTTTCCTAATCTAGTAGAGCGACGTTAGCATATGTGGTTTTCTGGGAGGGCAAAGTATTAACGTTAATACCAATTAACGACAGAGACTCAGACAGAATATCTCGCTAACCATGATCTTGATAAGGCTAGGAGTTGTTCATTATGTACAACTCTATAATCATTCACCCCAAAATTTTAGAATTTCTTGCCGTATTTTTAGACTTCTTAGCCGCTTTATTCCTAGGAGAAGAATCACAGCACCATTATCAGTGATGAATCATGTATATCATAGCATATCTCCATCGCAGTATCGCCTTTTTATGTGTACGCGATTGAGGCGATGACTTTTGGAGTTGAGACGCTCTATGTATATATCAAAAACTTTTGATAATAAATGATGTTTTACAAAAGATTTCAAATTGTTTTTCATGGTTGTGAATATTGCTTAATAAAATTATTAAAGTGAATCTTGTTTTCAAGAATTATGATGGAATATTTATTTGTTTAAGAAATAAATCTAAGAAATTAAATAGTCATAAATTTGATGACAAAGTTAAGTTGACAAAAATATCATTTTGTCAGAATCATGAGGCGCGGGGCTCGTGGTAGGCAACCGGATCCTCTTACCAATGATGAAGAGTTAGATCCAGACCTTCGTAAAGCCCCGCACCAATCCCAACCTGCTCCCTTCAAGGGTGAAGGGGAACATTTAGGAGAAGTAGTGGAAAAATGGATCGAGGTAATGGAAGAGTATTTTGATGTAACCGGTTATAACGAGGGGAGCAAGATGGCTCTCGCCAGATTGAAAATTGTGGAAACGGCCAAGGTCGCATGGAGGAACCATTGCGAGAGAAACCGTCTCGACCAAAATACCCAGACGTGGTCAGATCTTAAAGCTTACCTCAGGAAGAGGTTCTGTCCTTCAGGCTTCCTAGAAACTAAAATGAATGAGTTCTTGGAATTGAAGCAGGATAGCCCAATGATTGAAGAATACCATCAGGCATTTTCCCTTCTCCTCAAATATTCTTCACTTTTGGATGAAGAGCAGCTGATGGTGGCCAGATTCATTCGAGGGATGAACGAGCCATTGGACACTTTAGTGAAAAATGCCAAACCAGTCTCAATGGTACATTAGGGGAAGGTTGAGGTCTATAGGGGCCCCTTAAGCTGCCATATTATGATTTTAATGACTTTTTGTTAAAACGTTAAGTTTCTTTGACTTTAGATACCTTCTTGTTCTTCAAACGGCTAGAAGTTTGAATTTCAAAGTTTCTCGCCAAAATTGAATTTGAAATCGAGCGAGCAAAACTATATCATGTGACATATCTATGGAAAGAGCTCGACGAGTAGATTCTGGATCTGTAATCTCCAACAAATTTTGAGCTCGTATGTAGAAGTTATGGACGTCTGAAATTTCAAAAACTTTTTCCCACTTTTTGGAAATGAAAAGTACAAAAAGGTATCTTTTAGATGACCACCTTTAATCACCCAACATTTTTGTATACATGGCATCACACGATTGGCTCTTTTCCTTAATAACCTTTTAATCACATGGCATCTTAACCCTATAGACCTCAACCTTCCCCTAATGAGAAGCTGTCAGAATGGCAAAGGACTTTGCCAAAGCATTTGTCTTTAAGGTCTTGCCGAAGAATGCACCCTCAAACTTTAAAAGGTTCCAAACCCCGGGAAGTGCTTCAAACTTTCCACCCCCAAAGAGGCAGCAAGGCCCTAATTAGAATCAAGATACTGGGAGATTCAGAAGTGAAGGAAGACCCTTCCCTCAGAACACTTTCTTAGGAGCCCCACCTTTTTCAAGGATTCAGAGGGATGAGCTTAGAAGTGAGAACAGGTGTTTTGGGTGTCAGGGTTTCGGTCACCAGCTTAAAGACTGCCCGACTCCTGCCATGTCAAGAGGACAGGGAAGTCAAGGACACAAAGTGCAGAGACCAGCCCCTTCGTAGTATCAGTCAAAATCAAGGTCCGTCTCTCCAAAATCAGAGCAATCCCAGGAGGACTCTAGCTCAATCATCTGCCTCTATTCAGAGTTATCTCAAAACTCCCTCCCAAAATTGGGGTAACCAAAGAGAAAGAGTTCCGTCCCAATCTGTAAACAGCCAGAGCAGTTACGATAGAAGAAATAGTGGAAGAGGAAAGAGGTCAGATTTATGGCGCAATTGAAAACCAAGAGCCAAATCGTCAATTCTCTGTCATCCATGCTCCAGCTGAGTATAAGGGTAATCCATTTAAGCTTTTGATTGATTCAGGCAGCAGTACTCATTCATTTATTTCCCCAAGATGCTTACATAAGCTAGTCTTAGAATAGAAATCAGAGAAACCTATGCAAGTTGAATTAGCCAGTGGGAAGATTCTTTTCACTCACCACCATGAGACAGATCATATTCAGTTTAATCTAGATGGGAATGTAACTGATTGCCATTTCAGAGTCTTACCTTTGGGAGTTTTTGACGAGACGGAATCCTTGGAATGGATTGGCTCCACCAAAATCAAGCTGACATTCACTTTTGTCACAATGGAACATTTCCTTCCATGACCTTCACGGGAACAAAGTTCAAGGAACCGGAATTTTAGGGTCCCCAGATCTCCAATTAGTAAAAGCTTCTAGGTTACTGAGAGGACTTAGAAAGAAGCAGCTCATTTATGTTGTCAAAATTAATCCGGTAGACACAAAGTTAAAGGCTAAAGAACCAGAATGGTTAAGTGAGTATGATGATTTATTCCCAACAGAGCTAACTGAGATGCCTCCGATTTGGGAAGTAGATCATGAGATAGAATTAACCCCCGTAGCTTAACCACCAGTAGCCCAGCGCACGTACAAAATGTCAGTCCCTTAAGCCATTCCCTTGAGCCATTGAACTCAAGGAACAGCTTAGGCAGCTGTTAGAACAAGGTTTTGTAAGACCCAGTGTTTCATCGTGTGGTGGGGAGCGCCAGTTCTTTCAGAAAAAGAAGGATGGAACGTTAAGACTCTCTGTGGATTACAGAGGTCTCAATCAACTGACAGTTAAGAATAAGTATCCTATCCCCAGAATTGATGAGCTTTTGGACAGGCTAAATGGAGCCCAGATAATCACAAAGATAGATCTCAAATCAGGGTATTACCAGATTAGGATTAATGATCAAGATATCCCGAAGGCAGTGAATCAATACTTGCTATGGGCACTATGAATTTACTGTCATGCCGTTTGGATTGACAAATGCCCCAGCTACATTCAATCACCTAATGTAGGACATTCTAAGAGAATACTTGGATGATTTTATTCTTGTTTTCTTTGATGATATTCTGATTTACTCAAAGAATGCAGCTGACCATGAAGCTCACATCCGTAAAGTTCTTGAGATTCTAAAGGAAGCACCAACTCTTTGCAAAAAAGAGCAAATGCACTTTCTCTACCGACCATGTTGAATACTTGGGCTTTCTGGTATCCAAAGATGGAATTTCTCCAGATTTTGCAAAAGTCCAAGCAGTCATAGATTGGCTTGAACCAAAGACAGTGAAAGAAGTCAGGAGATTCTTGGGATTAACTGGTTGGTATAGAATTTTTATACCTAATTATGCTCTCATAGCTTCACCCTGACTAATCTTCTCAAGAAGAATACCCCGTTTCAAATTTCTCTCTACCCTTTGAGGTAGTAACTAATGCCAGTGGTTTTGCCCTGGGAGGTGCGCTCATGCAGGAAGGTCATGTAGTGGCCTATGAATCCCAAAAACTCAGAACACATGAGAGAAATTATGCTGTCAACCCATGACCTGGAGCTACTTTCAGTAGTCTATGCCCTGAAGCTATGGAGACATTACCTACTAGGTCAAAGATTCACTTTGATGGACAGATCATCAAAGCTTAAAGTGGATCTTCACTCAGAAGGATCTCAACATGCGCCAAAGAAGGTGGATGCAGACCCTGTAGGAGTTTGATTTTGAAATTAAGTACTACCCACGCAAAGAAAATGTGGTAGCAAATGCCCTCAGCACAAAAGCCTCCTTGCTTGCAATCACAATGGTGTTAAATCCATTGATTAATGAAGCAAGGGAGAAGATCATGCAGGATAGATTCTTTGGCCCTATTGACACCCTACTTATGCAGGAAAGCAAAACTCCTCAGGAGTTGAACCGAGTTCAAGGGTACAGCCTGGATGAAGGCATTATGTATTATAATAGCAAGCTATGCATTCCTAATGATGAGGGAACTAAGAGTCAAATTTTGAATGAAGCCCATGATAGCCTTATAGTAGGACATCCAGGTTTCATCAAGACCTACATGTTGTTGAAAGAACGGTAGAGGAGGAGGAGACACACACACAGGAGCAAACCCTAATGTATATTGAAAACCCTAACCATTGAGGGAAGCCATGTCCACTCTCACACAAAGCATAATGCACTAATCCATAATCCACACAACACACAATGAGTTGTGTCCACACTCTACGAACCCTAGCTAATGTCCACACACTATGACCAGCTGGACACGCGGTCATTTATGTCTCACACATGTTCCTACCTAATCTGCCAGCACATAGCATAGCTGGCTCACACTGACATCGAGCTTGAATCTCAACAGCCCCTCTCAAGCTCATGATGTACTGCCGATGAAGATGTAGATGAGCTTGGGATATCAAGACTCTCAACACTCCCCCTCAAGCTCATCCCATGTACTCCCAACATAGTCCGGAAGTACTCAAACTTCTCCCTGCTAAGTGGCTTCGTGAAGATATCAGCCACCTGCTCATCAGTCTTCACATAGTGAAGATCAACTGTACCATCCAGCACCTTCTCTCTGACAAAGTGATAATGGACCTCTATGTGTTTGGTCCTCGCATGAAACACTGGATTCTTTGCCAACTGTATACTGCTCATGTTGTCACAATGTATGACAGCTTTGCCATCAAGAGGCTCACATAAATCTGCCAAGAGACTCTTTAACCATATAGCCTCGCAAGTAGCAATGGCTGCACCTCTGTACTCAACCTTTGTACTGGATAAAGCAACTGTAGGTTGCTTCTTGCTACTCCAACTCACCACGGCACTTCCAAGTGTAAAAGCATATCCACTAGTAGACCTCCTGTCATATGCGCTACCTGCCCAATCAGCATCTGTGTAGCCATGTATGTCCAAGCTTTTACCACTCTCATAAAATAAACCATAATGTGTTGTGGTTTTCACATATCTCATGATGCGTCTCACTGCATCCAAATGTGGTTTCTTGGGGCTCTGCATAAACTGGCTGACTAGCCCCACCGCATAACTCAAATCCGGGCGTGTGATAGTCATATATATGAGACTACCAACCATCTTCCTGTACATAGAAGGATCATCCAATTCCTCGCCATAATCAGCCCGCAACTTCACATTTTGCTCCAATGGTGTACTCATAGGCTTACACCCTGTCATGCCATACTTTGCCAACATATCCAATGCATATTGGCGCTGTACTAACCAAGTACCTGCATGATCTTTCACCACTTCAATGCCAAGGAAATATCTCAACTCACCAAGATCTTTCATGTCAAATTGCCCACTCAAAGCTTTCTTGACATGCATCACATCTGCACCATGATCACCTGTGATAATCAAGTCATCCACATAGATGACTAGTAAAACAATCCCATGCTGTGTCTTCTTCACATAGAGTGAAGAATCTGCTGTAGAAATCTGAAAACCAAGTGAGATAAGATATTTGCTCATCTTATCACTCCAGGCACGTGGTGCTTGCTTCAGACCATATAATGCCTTTTTCAACCTGCATACGTGAGTGGGATATCTAGGGTGTACATACCCTTCTGGCTGTGCCATGTATACTTCTTCTTGTAGATCTCCATTCAGAAATGCATTCTTAACATCCATCTGATGCATTTCCCAGCCATTAGCTGCAGCCATAGCAATGACTGCTCTCACTGTGCCCATCTTAGCCACTGGACTAAACGTCTCATCATAATCCAATCCTTGGGTCTGTGCATAACCCTTTGCTACCAATCTTGCTTTATGTCTCTCAATAGAACCATCAGGATTTGCACTTTACTTTGTAAACCCATTTACATCCAATAACGTTCTTGTCCTTTGGTAGTGCAACCAAGTCCCATGTATCATTATGGACCAATGCGTCCATCTCAACATCCATTGCTTTTTCCCATACATGCTCTCCAATAGCCTCTGCATAGCATGTAGGTTCCACATGCTTCACCATCGATGTCATATATGCATAGTGCATAGCAAAATCTCTGTATGTCAATCTGTCAACAGGATATCTGACTCTCTGGGATCTCCGCAATGCCTGTGGGTCACTCTGTACACCTGTAACTCTAGCATGTGGTGGCACATATCTGTCCTGCCTAGCACCAGGTGTGCGTAAAACAGGTATGCCAAGCTCCTCATCCAAACTCTCAGAACTAGATGACTCATATCCTGTGATTCCAATTCCTTCAACTTTCTTTTTGCCTTTATCCATAGCACTACTCCCAGTGCTTACACTCTCATGCCTCAAACGTCCTGACCATGGACGTACACTGCTACTCTCAGCTTCTGCTGCTGGCCCAGACATAGTAGTAGAACTAGAACTTGCTTGTGGTGGCAAGTTCACATGAACATCAGCCTCAAGTGACTCAATAACACCCTCATCTTTTGCTTTATACCAACTAGCAAGCTCATCAAACACCACATCACGTGAGATGACCACTTGTCTAGTTTGTGGATTATAACACTTGTAGGCCTTTCGATCCTGTGCATATCCAACAAATATACATTTCTCTGCCTTAGGATCCAACTTCCTTCTTCTTTCATCAGGCACATGCACATAAGCTATGCATCCAAAAACTTTAAGATGTCCAATGTCTGGCCTGTAACCTGTGAGACGCATCTCTGGCGTGCTTCCATGAATGGCTGCTGTAGGTGTTTTGTTCAATATATAAACTGCAGTAGCACATGCTTCTGCCCAATAGTAATCTGGCATGCTCTTTTCATTAAGCATTGCCCTTGCCACTTCACATATAACTCTATTCTTTCTCTCAGCCACACCATTCTGCTGAGGTGCATACCTGCATGTCAACTGTCTTCTTATTCCATGCTTCCTCAAGAAATGCTCAAAAACTTTTGAGGTGTATTCACCACCTCCATCTGTCCTCAGACATTTAATCCAACAGCCATACTGCTTTTCTACAAAAGCTTTGAAATCCATGAATTTTTCCAACACTTCACTCTTCTCTTTCAGAAAGTATATCCATGTCATCCTGCTAAAGTCATCAATGAATGTAACATAGTATAAACTGCCTTTGATAGATGGGTTTTGTGCAGGACCCCATACATCACTATGCACGATCTCAAGTGGCCTGTTACTCATATTTCCTTCTCTAGGGAACCTCAACCTTGCCTGCTTCCCAAACTGACAGGCTTCACAAACATGCATATGTCCATCATATTTGAACCTAGGCAATCCATTGACAATGCCTCTTGTTTGCATGTTCTTTAATCTCTGTATATTGACATGGCCAATCCTCTTGTGCCACATATCAATGTCCTGTACCACATTCCTGCTCTTTGAGAACATGGCTGATTTTAGCTCAGGAATTCCAGCATCCAGCTTAAACAATCTTCCTTCTTTCTTGCCTTTAGCAATCACTCTACATCCATGTTTAAAATCTTCAACGAAGCATCCATGCTCATTGAATCTAACCTGTAATCCCTGTTCTACCATTTGACCAACTGAGGCCAAGCTTTTAGTGATCGAAGGCACCTACAGCACATCTGACATAGACTTTGTCTGACCATTATGCATGACCAATGGTACACTTCCAACATGTGTAATGACATGCTGGGTATCATCACCTGTTTCCACATAGCCTTTGACATCCATTGGCTTCATGTGCTCAAACCATTCACCATGGCATGTCATATGATTTGATGCTCCTGAGTCCATATACCATGTATCATCATTCTCAGCATTTGTTGTCATAGAACCCACAACATGCTTCATGGCAAACAAATGATTTGCAGTTCCATCATTGCTACGTGATGCATAGTTACCACCATGTTGTGCATAGTTTCCACCATAATGACCACCATGTTGTGCTCTTCCCCCTCTCAAATCATTCTGTTTGCGGAAACAATCTCTCGCCATATGACCATATTTGCCACAATAATGGCATTCCACATCTTGCATAGAATTTTGTTGGCCTTGCCAACGTCCTCGACCACGGGGGGTACCTCTGCCTCGCTGAGGTGCATATCCACGACCACCTCGAGCACCATATGAAGGCTGAAAATTCTGTTGTGGAGGCCTATCCTGCCATCCACGACCATTACCACCACGTCCACGTGATGCAAATCTCCCCCTGCCTCTAAAGCCTCTCTGCGAGTAGAAGGCCTGATTTCTGCCATCATCATGGCTAGTAGATGCATCCAGAAATGAATCACTGAGCTTGATTTCCTCAACCAACAAGAGTGAAACCAACTCATCGAAGTCGGGTAGACCTGTACTCCTCACTGAGATAGATGTATCAAAGGATTTGTATTCCTTGCCAAGACCACGCAAGGTAATATCCACCAAATCATCATCAGGCATGGGGGCATTTATTGTGGCCAATGCATCTGCAAACTTCTTGATTTCTTGCACATAATCATGTATGCTCCTTTTATTCCTTTTCACATTGTGTATCTGCTGTCGCAATTGAGACTTGCGAGCACTCGTATCTGTATCAAACATCTTGACCAAAGTATCCCATGCATCTTTGGGATTCTCAGCATCCTGAATGTGTATGAGCATAGCATCAGAAATGCATATAGACAAATAATGCAGCACTTTGAATGCTCTCTCTGACCATTGCTTATGAGCAATAAGCTGCTTCTGTGTAGGTTGCCGAGGTAACTCAGGCTCTGGCTCAGCACCTGTAATGAGATTCCAAAATCCTTTTCCTTTCAAGAAACTCTTTATCCTGTACTTCCATGCCTGGAAGTTCTTCCTATCCAGCTTTTCACCAACAATCTGAACTGGATTGTCCGACATGTTTGTTCAATGCGTAAACCTTCCGCACACTTCAAATCTGTAAATGAGCCTTCCTCAGCTCAACCACACTCCAATGAATGTTCCAGATACTCCAAGGTAGCCAACAAACTCCAAATTTGATGTAGAAAATCAACCTGTAATCATCCAAGATGAACTGACTCACTCAGTGCGGGATACCCTGAATTGACACGCCTTCCAAGGCTCCAAATCACAATGTAATGGTGCAATCAAGTGTAGGCAACTTTCATTGACACCTAATGAACCTCAATGTTGAGTATCAACTCCATTTGACATGTGTAATTATCAATTTTTGAAAACCCCTTTCTCTGTTTTTGGAAAAACCAGAAAAACCAGAAAAACCAGTAATGATTTGGCTCTAATTTCTTCAATATTTCACCAAATTGGGCAACCAGGCATTCATTGGCTTAGCAATAGTGTCCATCAACTCCATGTAAGAGGAATTTGTCCAATTGTAAAACACCAAAGATTAATTGCTCGATTAAAATGCTCTGTTTCTCTACAACCAGTGGACAGCCTATTTTAATCAGCTCATTCCCAGCTCAATTAGGCATCATTGACCAAAAAAATCACATAGCCCTCTTCTCCAAGATGTAAAGCACCCAATTGCTAAAGAAGTTGTGGAAGATATCAAGCAACCAATGAGAAATCAAACTCCTCGTAGGCAAAAAGACCAAAAACTGCTCTGTTTTCACCTGTCTGGCTGCGCCGCCTGCAAATGAGAGCTTTGGGAGTGATTAACTTGCTATTTGATGATGGTATTGAGTGCCCAACACACCTAGGCACATGTGCAATCCACCAATGCTTTGATTTTTGCCAAATACATACTCCAAATGCTTCAATTTTGGGCTTCCTCTTCTCTGTTTTGTGAGAGCTCAAAAAACCAGTAATTTCACTCAATCAAATGCATGTAAATTGCTCCAAAAATTGTTCAAGGCTTGCACATGGGTTGCTAATACATCCCTCTTTGTCAAATACATATGTCTTTTGCCAGAATCACTTGTATTTCCACCATACATCAATGTATCCAAGCTTTAATGGAAAGCTTCAAAAACCAGAATTTTTCTTTGCTTTGATTTGCTCTATTTTGCTTTGCTTTTGCCTGTTTCACCTGCAATCCGCTCAAGGATGTTTAGAAGACCTTACCCGGTAGGCCAAGCTTTCAGATCTGATAGTATTTGGTGTTCTCTGGTGTGCTCCAAGCTTCACAGCTTCTTTTCACAGCTTCTTCTCCCTCTTCACTCACTCACTCATAAACCCTAATAAACAGCACAAGGCTCTGATACCATGTTGAAAGAACGGTAGAGGAGGAGAAGACACACACACAGGAGCAAACCCTAATGTATATTGAAAACCCTAACCATTGAGGGAAGCCATGTCCACTCTCACACAAAGCATAATGCACTAATCCATAATCCACACAACACACAATGAGTTGTGTCCACACTCTACTAACCCTAGCTAATGTCCACACACTATGACCAGCTGGACACGCGGTCATTTATGTCTCACACATGTTCCTACCTAATCTGCCAGCACATAGCATAGCTGGCTCACACTGACATCGAGCTTGAATCTCAACACATGTCTGTAAAGAAAAGCTTCTTTTGTCGTGGACTAAAAAAGGATGTACTTAATCATGTACGTCAATGCCTGATATGTCAGAAAGTCAAAGCCAAGAGAGTAAAAATACCTAGGAAGTTACATCCATTAGACATCCCCCAGATGAAGTGGGAACGTATCAGTATGGATTTTATTACTGGACCTTCAGTGCAATCAGGTTACAACTCCATCTTCATGGTAGTTGACAGACTAACCAAAGTTGCCCATCTGATTCCAGTAAAAGAAACCTACACTGCAGTGGGGATGTGGCTAGAGTGTTCCTCAAGGAAATCTTCAGATTGCATGGCCTACCCAGGAGAATAGTAAGTGATCGAGATCCCAAATTCACGTCAAGATTTTGGACTGCATTCTTTGAAGCAGTAGGAACTTTCTTGGATCTTAGCACAGCTTACCACCCCGAGACCGATGGTCAAACAGAAAGGGTGAACCAAGTAATCGAAGATATACTTCGGTCATGCTGTGTGGCAGGGAATCCAAGAAGTGGCTAAGCTATCTACACCTAGTCGAATTCTCCTACAATGCTTCTTATCACCGAAGTATCGGGATGAGCCCTTTCAAAGCTCTGTGTATGGACAAGACTGCCTAACACCATTAACTTGGTCCGACCCATTGATTAGGGTCGAGATGTGTAGACAGATGCTTGACGACATGGAGCAGCAGATGAGCAGATGCAGTCAATCCACAAGGATATAAAAGCTACCCAAGATAGACAGAAGCAGTATGCAGATAAGAAGAGCTCAGACAGAAAATTCAAAGAAGCAGATATGGTCTTCATTCGAGTACGCCCCAAAAGAAGTTCTCTATCTCTTGGGAAGTACAAGAAGTTATCCCCCAGATACTATGGGCCATATCTGATTACAAAGAAAGTAGGTGACTTAGCCTATGAACTTCTTCTGCCTCCTCATCTCAAAGTACATAATGTATTTCATGTCAGCCTACTTAAGAAGTATATGTACCGAGCCGCCCGAATCATGTGCTTTAATGATAAACTCTTAACTTCTTCAACCCAAGGGCTGATGGAACTCCAACCTGAAGAAATCCTTGATGTTCGAGAGAAGGTTCTCAGGAAAAGAATTCTAAGAGAATTATTAGTCAAATGGAAGTTCTATACTTTTGAAGACGCCACCTGGAGAAAAAAGCCGAACTGATGCGGGATTATCCCTAGTTTGCAAGATGAGGACATCTCGCGTTTTTCAAGTAGGAGAGGATGTAAGATTCCTCCCCTGCCCCTCAAGATGTCTAGTTTCTTCCCCTGTAATCAATCCCCTTTTTCAGAATAATAAAAGATCTTGTTTCTACATGTTTTGGCCTAGAGAGAGAGAAAATGGTCTAGAGAGAGGTAATTCAATTTTTAGATATCTTTGGATGGAAAAATATCCTTTCTTATTAAAATAAATTCCCCCGAAACAGAAGTTTAAAAAGAAATTCCTAATGTGCATTAGAAATAAATTATAATGTGCACAAAACACCTTAGCCTAAGGGTCCAGATTTTCTAAAAAATTTGGATTAAGGTTCCTACGGACCAATAAGATTAATCCAAATGTAGGGAGGAGGAGATAAATTGAGGAATAAAAAAAAAACCCCCCAAAAAATGAGTAAATGCTCACATAAGATGAAGAGTGGACTAAGGACCAAAGAAAATAATTAAAAAACTGAATTTTGACACCTGAGAGTGGCATGAAGGAGGCACCTTTTTCTCATCATTACCACCAATTTTAAATCAATTAAATGAGATATTTCATCTCTCCTCTCTCCTATTTCAAAACTAGATCCAAAAAGTAAGCTGAATTGATCCAAAAATGGCTTTGTAAAAGCTTAATGGTGTTTATGCACTATTACTCTACTCCTGCCCTGAGCCATCTACATTGAATTTGTTAATTTTTATGTTATTCCAAAAGAGTAATTCCCACCATTTTTCCATCTAAAAGAAATATTCTAATTACTCCATATACATATTCACCTATAAATATATATGCATGGATATCATTGATATTAATTATTAAATTTGATTTCTATGCATAGAAAGATGCATACTGGAAATTATTTTTAGTATAAAAGTGTTATTCTTATTAAATTTAATTTCTATGCATAGAAAGATGCATAATGGAAATTTTTTTAGTATAAAAGTGTTATTCTTATTAAATTTAATTTCTATGCATAGAAAGATGCATAATGGAAATTATTTTTATTATAAAAGTGTTATTCTCATTAAATTTGATTTTTATGCATAGAAAGATGCATAATGAAAATTTTTTTATTATAAAAGTGTTATTCTTATTAAATTTGATTTTTATGCATAGAAAGATGCATAATGAAAAAAAAATATTATAAAAATGTTATTCTCATTAAAATTGATTTTTATGCATAGAAAGATGCATAGTGGAAATTTTTTTTATTATAAAAGTGTTATTCTCATTAAATTTGATTTTTATGCATAGAAAGATGCATAAAGGAATTTTTTTATCATGAAAGCGTTATTCTTATAAAAATTGATTTTTATGCCTAAATAGATGCATAAAGAATTTTTATATCAAAATTAAAATTCTCTTAAATTCTATGTTTAAATTCTATGAGTATTTGATAAGTGAATAATTAAATACTCTAAGAGAGAAATTTCTATCGTTTTATATTCACACGGATTGTAAAGAGAAAATTCAGATCGAGATCAAAATATTTAGATAAATGATTAACTTATTCCTCATTGGAACTCGTAATTAATTTAGAAATCCGTTAAGTGAATATTCAAAGAATGAAATTCAGTAAATCAGTAACTAAATTATCAATCCTTTTCGAGAAAGATAGTCAGGAAAAATCTTATCAGACTCGAACCTTGAATTAGACTATGACCAAGACCAAACTCTTTCGTTAGTTTCGAGGAAAGAAGATGTGACCAGTTTAGAAAAATACACTCAAAACTCTCGCCAAATCTGAAACTAAGTTTGAGACCCTTCGAATTGATCTGTGGATCAAGGTTACAAAATTCGAGAAATTCTATTATGAAATTCAGAATTATGATCAAGAAGTTTTGGGGATACTGATTCAAGAAATACTCCTTGTATTCAAAAGAAAATCAAACTGAAAACTTGCATAGAAACCCTGTGTTCTTAAAGAACTTACGCTAGAATACTGGAGGAAGCATTTGGTATATGTTTTTCTAAGGGAAGTTCGGTTGCAACAGCTCGGGGGGAGTGTTCAAAGGACAGCTCACGCGACAAAGCTTGCCCAGGACTTGACCAGCCTCGGTACGGTGAAAATGGTGTGCTTCCGGTACGATGGATGAGGGCCGACGAAGCAGTCCCTGAGTGAAGAGCCAAGACACCTAAGGAGGATCCTATAGGGTTCTGACCAGGCGATGCACGAGCTCGTGGTGCCTAGGATACCCATGCGTATGTCGTGGGAAGATATGTATGATGGACGAATGATTATTGTAATCTATTACTGAATCTCCTTTTGCTGACCAGCTGGTCTCAACGGAGAGTCCAGAGTGATTCTGTTTTTTTGAGAAACAAGGGATTGGATGGAATTTTTGAGTTATGACATTTATAACCAATAACTATTTGTCAATGGATTATTTTATATGTTAAAGTTTATATGTTAAAGAGGAGTGTGTGCGTATCTGTATTCGAAAGCAAAAGTTAAGAAAGGCATTCAATTATGGGTGGGTGAGTAATTGTCTGGTTCTACCAATTCCAGTGGTTGGGTGGTGGCTAACCCATGGGCCGGATAGGCTGGAATCAGTGGAGTTTTAATAATGAAATTGGAGGAATACGCTTAGAACTCGAGTAGTTAAATAAAAACCTGAAGACTTTCTCAAATGATTAGATCAACGGCTGTGCCTAATTTCGATTAGGAAAAAAGCGTTGATTTTTTCAAGTTAAGTCTGTAATAGTTTTCCTTCTATCTGGTTTAATTAGGTGAAGGATAGTTTAGCCTCTTGACCCCGTTAGAAAATTCGTTAAGAAAATCAAAAAGGTGGAATCGTCCCCATTTTTTGGGCAAGGGAAATTTTCCCGGTTTTGGTTCAGAATGACCACCAGATTAGTCTCGTGTCCGGACATTCGAGGGCGAGGCCCCGAGTGGAAAACCCTGCCCTGAGTGGAAAACCCTGCCCCGCGCAAGAGGAAGATACTTCCGGTGCTAGCAACCGGGAATCCGATGCGCGGAGGGGCAGAGGGGTCTCACAGCACTGCTACACTGCAATAACCAGATCTCGAGCAGAAACGGTTCTCTACCAAAACTTCTAGAAAACTACCAAAAATAACCTGCAGTGACGAAACGGGCCCCGTAACGCGCCCGAAACGTGAATGTGGATGAAAAAAGTTTGTCCAATAGGATAGTATACCTGCCTTGTAGCTCCGCTCCCACGAAGAAGACAGTTCCTCACTCGGAGATGTGTAGCTCCCAGAGCTACGGAGGGGGTGTTGTACCTAAACCAAGAAGGGGAAAGAGATGATGGTGCTCTTACCCATGTAGTACCGCTTTCTTCCTTGCTTGTTCTTGCCTCTTGCTTGCCTCCTTATCTCTCACATGAACCACGCTCTGATACCATAAAGAGAATGTGGGGGAGAGGGACAGGTTCAAACCCTAGCAAGCAAACACACACACACAAGAGAGAGCAAGACACATGAGAGAGATGGATGGCTGAATTTTCTTATATATTCTTCTTCTCTACTCAACCAACATAACATAAAGATAAGAGTACACACTATATGGGTTAGTACTCAACTACTACAACATACAAGGGTTGGTCCATAATGTGAACCCGACTAAATGCGTTGGCGCTGCGATAACTATGCCAGTCTCTAGTAATCCAAAATGGCTGTCAAACAGCCTATCATCCCACTGACCGCATATCACCCATATTCTCACCAACCATGCCAGTGGTGTAGATGCGGAAGCTACCACCCAGGCGGGTCATCAATGTCCGCCATAGCACTAGTTGAGCTCGATATCCCAACACTCTATGACTATAGATGCTAGGAATCGCATACCAAAGGACCGCTGGGTGTATGACCGAGTGATCCAAGTCTTACTTACCAACAGAGTAGCCATGATGGAACATAGCCTAATCCAAAGTCCACCACCCTTACCATCAGCTTTTTGAGTCTTAAAAACTACATCGAAACCCCCATATTTCACCTATGTGGACCGATCTAGCCTTATGTCATAGTTGAGCTTAGGATTTTCCTTCATGTGACGAATAAGAGTAATTATTTTAGTCTCATATCTTTGTAATAAAACTTGTCCTTGTAAATATTTGAGAAATAAAATGATTTCAATGTTTTACTTTTTAAAAAAAGCTTAAGAGTTGTGCAAAGTATGAATTCCATAATCTAAAAAATTTAATCTTACAATGATGGCCAGGACGATCAGCCCTCCACTTCCCAATGTGCCATACAACGATGTCCAGTAGAAGAAGCTCCTACTCCTTAAGCAAATGCAACCTCCCTCCTTTAAGGGGGAAGGTTCAAAGATTGAGAAGGATGCTGAATTCTGGATTGAAGCGATGGATGATTATTTCTCAGTCATCGTCGGTACTGGAGCAGCAAACCAATCTATGCCTGCACAGTTTCACCTTACCGGAGATGCTAAACTCTGGTGGAAACAATGGTACCGTGACAAGGGAGTCACCGAGCATTCTCAAACATGGGAAGACATCAAGCAAGCCGTGAAGGAAAGATATCTTCCTCCATCCCATGAATCCATAAAGATGAATGAGTTTTGTAGTCTTACGTAGTGCAGCTTAACTCTCAAAGACTACTATTCCAAATTTATCACTCTCCGGAAGTATGCCCTAGCTATGACTACTTCCCAGCAAGTGGTTTGTTTTTGCCAAGGTTTAAATGAACCTTTAGATTCCCGCCTCGAAGCAATGAGGCCAAGCACATTATAGGATTCTCTCATACGAGAAAAGCCTCTTTTGAGAGAACCCAGGACCGACAAAACTAAACCTCAAAAGAGATCTTAACCTAAGGCAAACCCTATTTATCAGTACCTACAAGAAACCCCAACATAATTTCCCCTACTACAACCGAGGGAGGCAAACCAACTCTTTTGCTCCCCGCTCGTATGCCGCTTCTTCCAAAGAAGTCCCTCTGTGTTTTGAATGCAATGAGCTGGGACACTTTAGGGCCAACTGTCCCAAGTTAGCAACATCTTTTCCCCTGCATCTACCACCAAACTGGAGATCATTGCTGCCACCACCATCCTCCAATTTGACGTTTCCCACATTTGCGTGAGGCTAATGCCTTCTTCTTCTCCAAAGCCTAGCGCAGCTACCTTGTGGAAGACCCTGTCGACAACAATGACATCAACGATGACGATGAGGGCGATAACCATCCCACTAGAGGAGACCCCCTGCCCACCAACCTTGCCCCCAACAACCTCCTCCTAGCCCACACCCCCACTCTCACCCAGGCTCCAGCTCTCAACCACCACCCAACCCACCCCCCATTGGTGCCCACCAACACTCACCCGCCGAACCACCCACACTCCATGCCAAAATCCTATCCTACACAATCTCCCCCCATCAAGCTCTTCAACCACCACCCTTCCCCTCATTCCATACCACACCACCTCGCAACCCCTTCACCAACCCACCATCACCCCCTTCCTCACTCCATCTGGGATTGGGCCCGCCATTTCTCCCCAAGGATCTCCCTTCTACATCGACGCATCCACATCCTCTCCTCAATGCCTCGCTCGACACCACCCCCTACCTCTAGAACTCCTTTGCCTCCACAACCCCCACCCTTCGACATGCCTTCACCCACACCCACCTAGAAGAGGGATAAATCCCACCGAGGACATCTGCATCCTACTAGGTCACCAGCACAACAACAAGCACCACTAGCGTGAAGATCGCATACTACATGGGCATTAATGTCCTCAGACTCTACATCGACGCCAAGTAGGATGCCTAAAAGCGACAGCACACCCACACAACCAACGCAGGCTACATCTAGCCCCACTCCAATGCTCCACCCCTCACGTTTGATCTTATAGGCAAGCATCCCGGTTTGGCGATGTCCCTTCCTACTTAAGCCGCAGATTTGGGGCGAGTATTGAAAAGCACCCCATCATCTCTGCATCAACCCAGCTTACCTCCCCATCCATCGTCGATGGGCCTAGGACCTATTTTTCATCGAATAGAAGTAGAACCCTAAGCCATAATTTAACTTTCCATGGTTCAATCCTCCTACGTCCCAAAGCCCATGCATGAAAAAAACCATGTTGGCCCACATGCATGCATTCGGCCAAATATGATCAAGTGTCGGATCATGCCACGATCCGGTTCTTTAACCTCATCACACCACCCTCTTGGTAGAGTTCCCCATGTGGTTTCACTACAAGGCCCCACACTCAAGTAGCTTGTGATACCCCTCTACCCCCTCCGTGCACCGGATTCATGGTTGCTAGCAGCAGAGCGGAAGTAGCATCCTCTTGCGCAGGGCAGGGTTTCCCACTCGGGGCCTCGCCCTCGAATGTCCAAACTTGAGACAAGTCTGGAGAAAGATTAACTAAGTGATTAATTAAATTTTTTTAATTGTTTACTCTCTTGAATTTAGAAAATTGTGTAGACTAGAGTTCTATAATTCTAAATTGGTTTAATTAAGTTAAATAAAGACAGATAAAAATGAGAATTGGTCAGCCATACAAAGGAGGTTATGGAAAAAAAATTAAAATTTTGTGAAAACAAAAGTTTATTTTTATGTTATTCCAAAAGAGTAATTCCCACCATTTTTGCATCTAAAAGAAATATTCTAATTACTCCATGTACATATTCACTTATGAATATGCATGGATATCACTGATATTAATTATTAAATTTGATTTTTATGATAGAAAGATGCATACATGAATTTTTTTTATTACAAAAGTGTTATTCATATTAAATTTAATTTTTATGCATAGAAAGATGCAAAAAGAAAAATTTTTTATTACAAAAGTGTTATTCTTATTAAATTTTGATTTTTATGCATAGAAAGATGCATAAAGGAATTTCTTTTATTACAAAAGTGTTATTCTTATTAAATTTGATTTTTATGCATAGAAAGATGCATAAAGGAATTTTTCTTATTACAAAAGTGTTATTCTTATTAAATTTGATTTCTATGCATAGAAAGATGCATAAAGGAATTTTTCTTATTACAAAAGTATTATTCCTATTAAATTTGATTTCTATGCATAGAAAGATGCATAATGGAATATTTTTTATTACAAAAGTGTTATTCTTATTAAATTTGATTTTTATGCATAGAAAGATGCATAAATTCTTATAAAAATTGATTTTTATGCATAAATAGATGCATAAAGAAATTCTTTTTATTTTAAAAAGTGTTATTCCTATTAAATTTGATTTTATGCATAAATAGATGCATAAAAGTGCAGCATTCCTATGTTGATAGGTGTCTGCGGATTTAATGCTGCTGCCAGGTTCTGTCAAGGTATTGGCTCTTCCGCTGCTTTTTTTGCTTTCCTAACTTGACCACTTACTTCAGAGCGCAAAGTGATGCTCTGAGGTGAGGATGGCTCTGCCTCTTCTAGTGATATACCAGCTACATTGGATAGCAACACAGAGATGGGAGGTAGAGGAGTTGCCCATGATCCTTGAATATGAGCCCTTGTGTTTGGTCGTTCCTCTGTGTTACTACTACTGTTGTGAGTCGCTTTAGAACCATATTGTCTTCTTTCAAGTGGTCTTCTACTATCATTGTTGTTGTATCTCCATCTTTCAGAATGCTAGCTTCTTTGTCCTCTCCTTCCAAAGTAGTTGTCTTTGTCATTAAAGCTTTGACTACCGTGCTGGCTATTGGCATAGCCAAGAGTGAGCTTTTAGAACCTATTCTTTGATCTCCAATCTTGTGAAGAAGGCATTTCTCTTTCTGGCTATCCTCAACTTCTCCCTTTGTTGTAAGGGTCTTTAAGCCGCCACTAAATGGGCTGGCCTTCACTGTAGAGACTTCTATGAGGGCCTAGACAGCCGTAGGTGGTGGCTTATTTTTTAGGGTAATGGTAACTTTGGCTTATGTAACTAGGATCAGAAGAAGGAACTAGGGGCTGTTGGATTTTGGGAGTGTGTGGTACCTCATGGGGTGTGGATTGCGATAAGACATTCTTTATTAAGGCATATGCTATTGCTTAAAAGAATACAAAATTTAAATAGTAAATCAATCAAATAGATCACTATTAACAATTAATAGAGAAGCCGGGGCCATGCCTCAACCCCTAAGAATGATATATAATTGAAAAACAAAATATGTATATACCTTATAGAAATTTATCGTTTATCGTTGTCTTCGCTGGTTAACAAGAGCTTTAGAACTTGACATATGAGAATAGAGCCTTCTAATACCTTGTCTTACGATTGAAATCATCCAATCATCCCCAAGCTTTATCTCTTCTTACTCATACTATGACTCTTCTCTCTTTCTAAGTTCTATGGCAAAATAGCCTTCTCTTACAGGACTACGGCATACTATTCTTTCTCTAAAAGAAAAGCTATGGAGTTTTGGTCTCTTCCTCCGAAAGACCATAGCAATCTAAGCTTCTTTTCTAAGATATTAGATAAGAATGAAGGGATGTATACATCTCAAACTCTAGGATTACCTTGAGGCTACTTGTTACCTTCTCACAGTTTTCTTTGTGTAGAGACCCTGATAGAAACAGTCAATTGTTTCGGCCATAACTCTTTGACAAAAACTCAGAATATAGTCGTATAACCAGTCAAAAGAACGGGAAGGCATCTAATCTATAAGCCATCCTCGCAGGCAGAATAGGCAAAAACATCTGTATATAGCCACAAACGTGCCATCTTTAGAAACGCGTTGTTTTTCCACATTTTTAGTATGCATGGACTCTAAATGTGTAAAAGTACTCTAAATATGGCCTCTTATCACCTAAATTCGAAATTCTATTTTTGGGGATACTTATCTCTTAATAGAACTATTCTTATGTTCTTATTTCTTTTAGGATTTTTGGAGCTAATATTTTTATTCTAACACTTTCCTAATGTTTCTAGCCTTGTTGTCTCACTCTTCTCTAATTACACTCTCTTTCCTTATTGAAATCTATATTAAAAGAGACATACATACATGGCTTGTGGGAGGGACCTTACAATCTCTCCCACTTTAAAGATTGGAGATGTCCTCATCTCGTGAGCTGGGGTAGTATCTAAGTAAATCCTCCTGTCTCTTTCAAAGTGGTGTCCCCACTAGGTAAAAATCTTCTTTTATCTAAATATTGTTCTTAAAGATTCATTTATTTCATGTGCTTGGCTCATTTTATTGTGCCTCTAAAAGGTCTTTATTATTCTAAAGTTAATTGGCCTTATTATCCTAATTTCATGTATCCATATACCTCTCATATGGTATGAACCTTCCAATTCCTTATTCTATACCCCCATGTAATATGGTACTTAACAAATTATCATAGAAAATGGTAAGGAAATCAATTCTTTACGCAATCTAACCTATGATAGCAATTTCATAATCTTAGTATCGTCTTGTAGAATACCTCTATTCATCATGCACATTACTTCACATGAATCTTACACCAATCCTCTTCTATTTACTCATAGAAATACTTCTTGACCTAATTTTTGCTCTAGCTCATGATTCCTTGTAGCCAAGGGTGGGCTTGACGTTCCTCTTGAATTAGGGGACCTCTTCTTGATTAACATGGAAGGACTCATGTCCTTCTCGACACTTTCTATATAAAAACTTTATCATAGTCTCTGGCTATAATTATGGCTTCTGAAATAGAGGATGGTTTCACATTCTTGATGAGGTTATTCAAAGGTAGATTAAGCTTCCAAATGAATCGATGGAGAAGAGTTACCTCACCCATCTCTGGAGCAATTCAGAGAAGTTCAACAAAAGTTTGGTGGTATTCTTTTAGGGTCTTCCTTTCATGGCATCCCATAACTGATTCTAGTTCCAGTGGTTAGATTGACAACAGTGCTTCCAACTAATTCGGCATTTCTTACGATTTTCAGACGAGCAAGGGTGAACTTGGCTTTTTCATTGTATCCATGAAAAGTTCAAAACTATCAAATACTTATCATAGTGCCATATCTAAAGGCACTCTGGATTAATATATTTGAGATCTTCATTTTTTGAGAATTACACATCTGGTGCCTTGGGATTGACACATCTAAGAGCATGATCCTCTGGGAATTACACATCCGAAGTTAGACCCATGTTTGTCTGAGATGGATTCAAGATCTTGAATGATCGTCCTAGTGTAAAGTATCGAATGGATGGTATTCACACGTCAACTATTCAAATCTTAATGGAGTTACAATCTTAATAATTTATAATATGCAAGTTAATGAGATATATCCTGAAAATTTCTCTAAACAAGTTTCCGTCTATCCTTCTATTCACTCTCTCACTAGTTTCTTAATTTGATCACCCTATGTTTTTCCTCAAAAGGTTTCCTCCCCAATCTTATTTCTCAAATTTATTGTACAAATATCTTGTGTGTGCACCCCCAAGATACAAGAACAATTTCATAGGATGATTATCTCAACATGTGAGGATATTCAAATCACTTCTATGGCCAGTAGAGATGATTGATTCGTCCTCATATGATAAATAATCACTTGTTTTAATCTCTTGACAGTTAACCTTTGAAAAACAAATCCTAGGAACTAAGATCGGTTCTGATACCACTTGTTGTAAGGTTCCCCCTCTCCAAAAATAGAGAAAACACTTAAGATAGTCCACTAAGTCTTATCTTAGAGAAAATTTCTTACTCATCGACACCTTGACCATACAGAGATTCAAGAATACGATTCATAGGTAAGACCTAGTTCTATCCCGCAGGGGGAGCGTGGTCTTCTGAAAATCAAATCACCAATAGGGTAATTTGGGCAACTACTAGTCTTGATTCCTAGAGACAACGCTTTTTTCCTCATCCATGCAAGGCACAGCCCCGCTGGCCTAGTCTTCTAGAATAGAATTGCTTGAGAACTTATTTATCTAACGTAGGGCTTTCACTTAATATGTTGGAAAGCTACCCGACTAATCAGGTCCACCCGTCCGTAGGATGGTGCCATCGGGGCATTCCATCCTCCCACTTTCCACCCTACTCACACGTCAATTTGTTTACTAATTAATCCTACCACACTGTTTGACATAAATAAACATGTTCCTTAATTAAAGCCCTTTTCACAAGGTTTGTGAAGACAGCCTTTTTACACAATACAATCATGCCAAAGATAAGATATATATAAAAAGTTTATACATGAATCAATTCTAATACAAGCCAAACTGGCTTTCTTATTCTTTTCCTTTATTCTGCCGATGATCTAGAATTCGGCCTTCCAGCCTTTACATGTTGGGCAAAACCCTACGGGACCATACACCTCATTGTCTGCCGCTGGCGAGGACTCAAGCCGGCCTGTCGCCCTCTCAGGCTCCATCGCTCGATCCTCCCACCTCTCAGAGGGATGTCTGCGCACTAGGGTGGGCTAATTCACCGTACTAGCCTGGGCCCTCAAAACTAGGCAGCATCACAATCACTCGCCTCAATCGGCAAACCTCATTCTCCCAATGGTATAAGGGATACCATGGGCCAACTCCGGGCCTTACTAACGTCTCCGCCGTCCGGCTACACAAGCACAAGAACGGGGCAGCGTCAAGGCAAGGAGAAGTTGTACCTGTACCTTAATTTAACCAAGATAACAATCCATTTACTCACTAAACCATAGGACTAGGATCCATGTCACCTTCTTTAAGAAAACAATCCTTTTCACAAAGATTTTCACAAAGATTTTAGCATTTCAACTTGAGATTGCAATAAGACATTCTTTATTAAGGCATATGCTATTGCTTAAAAGAATACAAACTTTAAATAGTAAATCAATCAAATAGATCACTATTAACAATTAATAGAGAAGCCGGCGCCATACCTCAATCCCTAAGAATGATATATAATTGAAAAACAAAATATGTATATACCTTATAGAAATTTTTCGTTTATCGTTGTCTTTGCTGGTTAACAAGAGCTTTAGAACTTGACATATGAGAATAGAGCCTTCTAATACCTTGTCTTACGATTGAAATTATCCAATCATCCCCAAGCTTTATCTCTTCTTACTCGTACTATAACTCTTCTCTCTTTCTAAGGTCTATGGCAAAATAGCCTTCTCTTACTACAGGACTACGGCATACTATTCTTTCTCTAAAAGAAAAGCTATGGAGTTTTGGTCTCTTTCTCCAAAACACCATAACAATCTAAGCTTCTTTTCTAAGATATTAGATAAGAATGAAGGGATATATACATCTCAAACTCTAGGATTACCTTGAGGCTACTTGCTACCTTCTCACAGTTTTCTCTGTGTAGAGACCCTGACAGAAATAGCAAATTGTTTCGGCCATAACTCTTTGACAAAAACTCAGAATATAATTGTATAACCAGTCAAAAGAACGGGAAGATATCTGGTCTACAAGCCATCGCGGGCAGAATAGGTAAAAACGTCTGTATATAGCCACAAACATGCCATCTTTAGAAACGCGTTGTTTTTCCACATTTTTAGTATGCATGGACTCTAAATGTGTAAAAGTACTCTAAATATGACCTCTTATCACCTAAATTCGAAATTCTATTTTTTGGGATACTTATCTCTTAATAGAACTATTCTTATGTTCTTATTTCTTTTAGGATTTTTGGAGCTAATATTTTTATTCTAACACTTTCCTAATGTTTCTAGCCTTGTTGTCTCACTCTTCTCTAATTACACTCTCTTTCCTTATTGAAATCTATATTAAAAGAGACACATACATACATGGCTTGGGAGGGACCTTACAATTCGGTTGTGCCATCTAACTTGTCCCAAAAATCTTCTTAGCTCTTTCTCATTTGTTGGATTTGGGGCTTTTCGAATCACCTCGACCTTGGCCGAGTGGATTGCTATTCCTTCCTTGGAAATGATGTGGCCTAATAGCATTTCGCTTTGGACAGCAAGGGCACATTTGGTCTGATTCAGGCTTAATTTAGAGAGTCTGCATTTAGCCAAGCACAACTGTAGCATGTTGAGACATTTTTCCAAAAACACTAAAGTCATCAATAAATACCCACATGAAGGTGGTCACAAAATCGGGGGGAAAAAATCATGGACCATGCGCTGAAATGTGGAAGGAGCATTCTTAAGGCCAAAGTTCATGACATTTGATGCTTGCAAAGACTCCCTGTTCTATGATGAAAGTTGTTTTCTCCCGATCTTTCGAGGCTATTTGAACTTGATTATATCCACTGAACCCATCTAGGGATAAGTACACCTCATGGCCTACCACAACATCAAGCATGGAATCTGTGAACAATAAGGGAAAAGGATCGGAGATGGTTGCTACATTCAGCTTCCGGTAATCTATACAGACCCTCAACTTTTGGTTTTTCTTGGGCACAATCACAATGGCAAAAAACCATGTCGCACGATTGATCAGATATATGAATCCGACTTGTAGAAGCTTGTCTATTTCTTCCTTCGCCCTTTCGGCATAGTTCGGGTTCATCTAGTATCTTTGTTGCCGGATGCGAATGGCATCTTCCTTTAGATTGATCCAATGATGGTAGAAGTTGGGATAAATCCCTTTCATCCCTGTGTAGCTCCATGCAAACACATCTTTGAAGGAAGTGAGAAACACGCGGACTTCCTCTCGGAACTCAGTGTCTAACTTGGCACTAACACATACCATCTTGGGGTCATTATCAGTTCCGAGGTTCGTTTCCATGAATTCATCCTCTTTGACCCTCTAGGAGTGCTTCAGATCTTTGTCAAAGGCTTTTTTGCTGCAATGAGTTATTTTAGGGTTGGAGTAGTGCCTTCCTTGGCCAGAGACTTATAAAAATCTTTTGCTTTATCCGGATTGTGTCCTTCCATCCATGGAGCGAACTGATTCTTGGGAACATTGTCCTTGTGCAAACTGCTTGGTCGATATTTGTCCATTATCAGATTAAATGGCTGATCAGATTAGCATTCTACTGGAGATATTCTTCCTCCTCATTAAGGTCTAGCTCTTTCATATAGCATGTTGACTCCTTTGGCTATTTTTGACCGGGCTAGTTTCTCCACCTTCCCCCTACTGGGCGATAGAGATCTTTATTTTCTTCTTTCCACGTCAGATATAGTAATCATATCCGTGTCCCAATCTTGCTTGATCCGTGCTTGGCGGAGCCAGGGTCTACTGAGCAACATTGCTTGCCTTTGATATCCTCCATCCGAGGGAGCACCACAACTGCTATCTGGAAATTATATTCAGATACCTCCAGTATGAGCTCACGGAATAATCCAAGTAGTTGCACTCGTGTCGCTAATCCGCCATTATGACAGCAAATGGCGTGGGCTCTCATCTGCTCAACCCGAGCATGCGGCATGTTTTATCTAATAGAATGTTGACTCCAGAACCGCCATCTAGCAAAACTTCTGCTATATCCACTCTAGCCAATTTGACCTGGATCATTGGGATGCTTCATCGTCTCGTAAATGGGGGCTTCCCTTGGTGGGGTATCTCAGGCGACCTATCAAGGTCTCACTCAAGCCTTCTTTCTCTCTTTCACTCACACTCTCTCGTGGACTTGAGATCTCTATCCATCTTGCTCCATCTCTCTCAATTGTCAATTTAATTACCTAAATGGTCACAGTAGAAGCTAAAAACAATGCCATTGACATAATTTGAGTGTACAAGAGTGCATCACAATAATGTCTAAAACAATATATATTTCTTTCATTACAAGCAAGTGAAATACATCAGTAATAGTAAGGATGCTACAGGTGCTGGTGAAAGAAGGAAGGTGGCTGCATGTAGGGAGCTCTACCAAATGGTGCAGGTGTGGGTGGGAATAGCAAACTTGCAAGTTTGGGACATGGTGCCCATGACGAGGACATTGTAAAAGAATCCACGGAGGACATATGTGGCATGACATGTCGATATTTGGGGTCCCTTGCAAACTAGGTGGCCATGACAAGGCACTTGACCTTGTTGGTCTCATGGGTACTGGGATGGGTGGAGAATATAGGTGAGGAACATGTGGAGACGATGTCCTCATGTCCCTCTACTGCTCCCGTCGGCCATACTCACTAACATCACCCTTGAAAACATTTTGACCTAAATCATAGGAAATAACAAAAGTGGTCATAGACACGAACTAAGGCACACCTCATCGCTCTCCAACTGATGCAATGTCGCTACAATATCCTACATACTCTAGCAAGGGTCCCAATACTGATAAAGCAATCTAGGACTGCATCTCCTCGATCAATTTGAACG
The DNA here is from genome assembly GCF_041138505.1 of Cibotium barometz. NCBI lineage: Eukaryota > Viridiplantae > Streptophyta > Polypodiopsida > Cyatheales > Cibotiaceae > Cibotium > Cibotium barometz. Next base: position 12,180,378 of record NC_141052.1, on the reverse strand, counting down.
TCCCGCGAGTAACACTTCCATAGTAAAAGCTCACAAAATTGGCATATATAAATGGAGGACAATATAAAAGATAATGACTATATAACGATTACACTACTCGAAACGAATTGAGTTGTAATGAAGTGACTTGTAATTACCTTGCAAAAGGCTCGCTATGCTCAACAACATCTCGAATGGGATTCCTGTCCACGTCCAATTAGTATGGCGAGATTCCCTGTTGCGGTTTCGGCTCTAGGAAGATATCCTCATCCACCTCGAAACCTGAACAATATATAGCTACCTCACCTCCCCGCCTATCATACTTTGGACAACCATACGTACTCTCATTGGGGTGCATAAAGATGGTGATAACCAAAACAGTGACCTACGTGCACACACTTGTAAGAACACTAGGAAAATCATTGAGCTTCACTTTAATAAAAACCACTCCTTCACTCACCTCTTCTTATCTTCTAGCATGTAATACAAGTATCATGGGAAGCGTAAGAACAAAGTCCTTCGCAATGTTAAGTTCCAAGTCCTTGCCTCTCATATAGCAATTGTAAGTGCTCGATGCGTAGAGTACACACCATGGTGCCATCATCATGTAAGAACTCTGCAGGAGCAAGTACAAAAGTTGACTCCACAAGTATCTCCCTAAAAACATTCCATCGAGAAACCACAAGCTTGTCCTCGTAGAGCACTAGATTTTTTGAAAAATTGATCCACACCAAGCAGGCCTCCAAGGTTATCGAAGGCATCTATGCTTTCCCACCTCATCAGAGATCCCATGAATCATTGCAATACTACAAGATTCCTACAACAACAAAGCATATAAGTGGACTGCAAACTATATAATGACGACAAATGGAGAGAGTCACTAGCATGGGTTAGAGATTATACCTGCGTTTTCTCTTTCCCAAAAGTGCGAGACAGAGGTAATCTATGTTGGAGCTGAGAACTAAGTGCAGAGGGTCCACCACTTGTGGATGAAAGTCTTCATTTAGACAAGACCAAATACATGTTATTACTATTGTTGAATAAATGAACTAATGAATGTTCAAACATGTTAAGTTCACTTATTACTGGATCCCAACATGGCTATGTTATCTTCTTTTGAACTCTCTAACCCTTGCTATTTGTTCTCACCATGCACTTACTCAACACCCCGTGTGTGGGACTCATACTCATTACCTCATGCGTGAGACTCATGCTCATCATCATCCTTAGAGTGGCTATCCTCAGCATCCCCATCAATGTCATCTCCTTCCCACTCTAGCCGCGACCTCTTTTTAGGCATTATTGTCATGGTCGTGGTTGGATGATAGAGGCTCCTCATTTGCTGATTTCTTGCCCTTCTTCTCAGGGACCAATTTTGTTGTTTGATGCTAGGCTTCTTGCCCTCCTTTGCTCCTTCATTCAATCAATATAGGAACTTTAAACTCCCAAAAAATAAACATTATAGTTCATACAAATGTGCTACCCTACACAATGAAACATACTCTGAAACTACTTAGCCTCCTCTGGAAAAAACTCCCCCTCGGGGTAGTCCATCAACCATGGACACACTATCCAAGTGTCCTTGCCCCATAGCTTGTCAATCCACTCCTTGCGGTACAATCTCATCTCCTCTATCTCTCTCAGACTACACCCATACATCTAAAGGGTACTCGTCGGGAATATATACTCGATTACATACTACTTCTCCACCACCTAATATAGAAACATTAAAATTCTCTAACCAAACGATAAAATAATAATAACAACTTCACCACCTAATGCGATAAAATAACAATAATAGTATTGTGACATGCTACTAGATACATGTACAAGAGGAGGCATGCCATGCACGGCAAGTGTGGTTGTTGGTCAGGATCTAAGGTGGCATGCATTTGCCCTTTCCACCTTACGAACACCTTTTCAAAGTGAGTTTTCCTAGAAACTTTGAGGGCATCCATGATACCTATCCTAGAGTCTACTGTGGCTCTCTTGTGCATGCCAACTCTACGGGGGAGCTCGTCTCCAACTTCACGTACAGTTGTAGTGTGTACTCGGTCAATTGGAACCAATACAGTTGTAGTGTGTACTCGGTCAATTGAACCATTACACATGACGATGTATCCACACGAAGAACGCTCTGTCAGATGGAGGAATCTGGGCATCCCTCATAGCAAACTTGCCACCCGTCTCAATATGTCAAGGAGCCTACATTTCCTGCATTGTGAACCAGCATCATTTTTTCCTACATATAAAAAAATATTTTAATACAGCGAGTGAGTTAGAGATCTTACTCTCCATTTGGAATATGTGTCTGAGTGATTTCTGCTAGCTTGGGAGTAGTGAATTTACTAGCCTTTTCACCCCAGCCTTGGTAGGAGATCACTTTCTTAAAAAAGTCTTTACCATAGTCGGGGTTGGCAATTTGTGCCAGCTCATGTCTCCTCTTTGTAAATAGTGTCTCTGTCTCCTTCATGGCATCTTTATAATTCTTCGAACATTTCTACAATCATAAAGTATTCTCTACTCCCTCACTCAAGCAAGCCACATACCTTGGCTTATACGTGGCATCAAACTCTGACTACAATGCATTTATGTTTAAGAAACATATTTCGAAATCAAAACATGGCTTTATTGTGGAGTGAGAACAAGACACGCACATATCTTGAAAACCAATTGTGAGAGGAGTACCATGGAAAGCTTCAACCACTTCAATCTGTTAAGTCCCACGATGAGTAATATCTTTCTTGACCCATGCACGATCTGCGTCACTGAACTTTGACAACAACGATTGTCGATCGGCAAGGCCCACACACTGCATCATAAATATATCATGTGTCGTATTCAGCACATGAATAGTAGTGACCCTGGTAATTTTTCATGCATAATAAAGAAGGTAAATGATGACATGTAAGATGTTTGTTCATTTGAATCACAAAAAAACAAGATACAATCCACTTACTTGTTTATCATGTGTAGCACCAACAAGAACCCTGCCTTCTCCTCCTCAAGGAATCAGATCACTCTACAAATCACCTTGGGAACCTTCTCTCTTTGAACTCTAGTGGTTTTTACCCATTCTTGCCATGCTTTAAGTCGATGGTTGCATCCCAAACAACAAACATCTTCCCAACCATGTGTTGTCATCCTTCTGTCTGCTCTAGTATCGTGTCAAATTCTGCTGACAATGATAGGTCGTGACCCATCGACAGTCGAATAATGGAAAGGACTCTTGGTTGGCGAGTGAATCCTTCTAGACATGAACACCGCCACATCAAATTGGTATGTGCTCTCTTCCATGCTTTTACTTAACCCTTTGATGGATTCCTCATTTGTATTAATTGTCGGGTTTGCTAGGACAAAGAGGCACTTTAGGGAGTTATGATTATCAAACAAGTGGTCCTCCACGCAATTCGTGGAGATGTATCGAATCAACCACTTGACCAAAACTCTCCTTTATGGACTCCTCTTCTTCAAAAATCATGGCACTACT